>NW_027139344.1:0-312040 GCF_035084215.1 Heptranchias perlo
TGCCTCGGTTTCTCCCAATCCAGCATTTCGCAGCAACACACGTTTCTCTTCAGCCTGTTCGAAAGCCTTTACTGAATTGGCTTCACTCCTGGGACATGCCTGAGGGAGCCTGTGGATGACGTTCTCCCTCCCGGTACTCGGAGAACCACGGGAGAGGCTGAGGAGAAGAATTAAAGAGCGGCAGCAGCACAACCGTCAGAATCGGCAGAGCGCGGAGAACCAGGGGAGAGAGCGGAGACCCACGGGAGAGAGGGGAGAACCACGGGAGAACGGGGAGAACCACGGGAGAACGGGGAGAACCACGGGAGAGGGCGGAGAACCACGGGAGAGGGCGGAGAACCACGGGAGAACGGGGAGAACCACGGGAGAGGGCGGCGAACCACGGGAGAGGGGAGAACCACGGGAGAGAGCGGAGACCCACGGGAGAGGGCGGAGACCCACGGGAGAGGGCGGAGACCCACGGGAGAGGGGAGAACCACGGGAGAGGGCTGAGACCCACGGGAGAGGGCGGAGACCCACGGGAGAGAGGGGAGAAACACGGGAGAGAGCGGAGAACCACGGGAGAGGGGAGACCCACGGGAGAGAGGGGAGAAACACGGGAGAGGGCGGAGACCCACGGGAGAGCGGAGAACCACCGGAGAGGGCAGAGACCCACGGGAGAGAGGGGAGAACCACGGGAGAGAGGGGAGAACCACGGGAGAGAGGGGAGAACCACGGGAGAGGGAGGAGACCCACGGGAGAGGGGAGAACCACGGGAGAGAGGGGAGAACCACGGGAGAGAGGGGAGAACCACGGGAGAGAGGGGAGACCCACGGGAGAGAGCAGAGACAACGGGAGAGAGGGGAGAACCACGGGAGAGGGGAGAACCACGGGAGAGGGGAGAACCACGGGAGAGAGGGGAGAACCGCGGGAGAGAGCGGAGACCCACGGGAGAGAGGGGAGAACCACGGGAGAGGGGAGAACCACGGGAGAGAGGGGAGAACCACGGGAGAGGGGAGAACCACGGGAGAGAGGGGAGAACCGCGGGAGAGAGCGGAGAACCACGGGAGAGGGGAGAACCACGGGAGAGAGCGGAGAACCACGGGAGAGGGCGGAGACCCACCGGAGAGGGCGGAGAACCACGGGAGAGAGGGGAGAACCGCGGGAGAGAGCGGAGAACCACGGGAGAGGGGAGAACCACGGGAGAGAGGGGAGAACCACGGGAGAGAGGGGAGAACCGCGGGAGAGAGCGGAGAACCACGGGAGAGGGGAGAACCACGGGAGAGAGCGGAGAACCACGGGACAGGGCGGAGACCCACGGGAGAGGGCGGAGACCCACGGGAGAGAGGGGAGACCCACGGGAGAGGGCGGAGACCCACGGGAGAGAGGGGAGAACCAGGGGAGAGCGGAGAACCACGGGAGAGAGGGGAGAACCACGGGAGAGGGGGGAGACCCACGGGAGAGAGGGGAGAACCAGGGGAGAGAGCGGAGAACCACGGGAGAGGGCGGAGAACCACGGGAGAGAGGGGAGAACCACGGGAGAGAGGGGAGAACCACGGGAGAGAGGGGAGACCCACGGGAGAGAGGGGAGAACCACGGGAGAGAGGGGAGAACCACGGGAGAGGGCGGAGACCCACGGGAGAGGGCGGAGAACCAGGGGAGAGGGCGGAGAACCAGGGGAGAGGGCGGAGAACCACGGGAGAGGGCGGAGATCCACGGGAGAGGGCGGAGAACCACGGGAGAGAGCGGAGAACCACGGGAGAGGGGAGAACCACGGGAGAGAGCGGAGAACCACGGGAGAGGGCGGAGACCCACCGGAGAGGGCGGAGAACCACGGGAGAGAGGGGAGAACCGCGGGAGAGAGCGGAGAACCACGGGAGAGGGGAGAACCACGGGAGAGAGCGGAGAACCACGGGAGAGAGGGGAGACGCACCGGAGAGGGCGGAGAACCACGGGAGAGAGGGGAGACCCACGGGAGAGGGCGGGGAACCACGGGAGAGGGCGGAGAACCAGGGGAGAGGGCGGAGAACCATGGGAGAGGGCAGAGAACCACGGGAGAGGGCGGAGAACCAGGGGAGAGGGCGGTGAACCACGGGAGAGGGCGGTGAACCACGGGAGAGGGCGGAGAACCACGGGAGAGGGCGGAGACCCACGGGAGAGGGCGGAGAAACACGGGAGAGCGTGGAGACCCACGGGAGAGAGGGGAGACGCACGGGAGAGCGCGGAGAAACACGGGAGAGAGCGGTGACCCACGGGAGAGAGGGGAGACCCACGGGAGAGAGCGGACAAACACGGGAGAGAGCGGTGACCCACGGGAGAGAGGGGAGAACCATGGGAGAGGCTGAGGAGAAGAGTTGAAGAGCAGCGGCAGCACAACCGTCAGAATTGGCAGAGCGCGGAGACCCACGGGAGAGAGCGGTGAAACACGGGAGAGAGGGGAGACCCACGGGAGAGGGCGGTGAAACACAGGAGAGAGGGGAGACCCACGGGAGAGGGTGGTGAAACACAGGAGAGAGGGGAGACCCACGGGAGAGGGTGGTGAACGACGAGAGAGAGGGCGGTGAACCACGAGATTATTCGGTGAACCACGAGATTATTCGGTGAACCGCGGGATTATTCGGTGAACCGCGGGATTATTCGGTGACCCGCGGGTTTATTCATTGAGGAATAAAAGCCCCACAGGAAAAGTGATCCATCTGTGACTAACTAAAGAAGTTAAGGATTGTATTAGAATAAAAGAAGAGGCTTGCAATATTGCCAAGAAGAGTAGTAAGCCTGAGGATTGGGAGAGGTTAAAGAAACCAGCAAAGGATGACCAAAAAAATGATAAAGAGGGAGAAAGTAGAATATGAGAGTAAATTAACAAGAAATATGAAAGCAGATTGTAAGACAAGTATGTAAAAAGGAAGAGAGTACCAAAAGTAAATGTGGGTCCCTTAGAGGCTGAACTTAACTGGACCAGCCACATAAATACTGTGGCTACAAGAGCAGGTCAGAGGCTGGGTATTCTGCGGTGAGTGACTCACCTCCTGACTCCCCAAAGCCTTTCCACCATCTACAAGGCACAAGTCAGGAGTGTGATGGAATACTCTCCACTTGCCTGGAGCCTGCAGCTCCAACAACACTCAAGAAGCTCGACACCATCCAGGACAAAGCAGCCCGCTTGATTGGCACCCCATCCACCACACTAAACATTCACTCCCTTCACCACCGGCGCACAGTGGCTGCAGTGTGTACCATCCATAGGATGCACTGCAGCAACTCGCCAAGGCTTCTTCGACAGCACCTCCCAAACCCGCGACCTCTACCACCTAGAAGGACAAGGGCAGCAGGCACATGGGAACAACACCACCTGCACGTTCCCCTCCAAGTCACACACCATCCCGATTTGGAAATATATCGCCGTTCCTTCATCGTCGCTGGGTCAAAATCCTGGAACTCCCTACCTAACTGTTGGAGAACCTTCACCATAAGGACTGCAGCGGTTCAAGAAGACGGCTCACCACCACCTTCTTAAGGGCAATTAAGGATGGGCAATAAATGCTGGTCCACGTCCCATGAACGAAAAAAAAAGTCTGAGACAGGAGAAATGATAATGGGGAATAAGGAAATGGCAGAGACATTAAACAAGAATTTTGTATCTGTCTTCACAGTAGAAGACGAAAAAATCATACCAGAAATAGTGGGGAACCAAGGGTCCAATGAGAGTGAGGAACTTAAAGTAATTAGTACTGGTTAAAAAAAAGTACTGGAGAAATTAATGGGAGTAAAAACCAACAAATCCCCTGGACCTGCTGGCCAACATCCCAGGGATCTGAAAGAGGTGGCTGCAGAGATAGTGGGTGCATTGGTTGTGATCTTCCAAAATTCCATCGATTCTGAAATGGTCCCTGTGGATTGGAAGGTTGCAAATGTAACCCCGCTATTCAAGAAAGGAGGGAGAGAGAAGACAGGGAACGACAGGCCAGTTAGCCTGACATCAGTCGTTGGGAAAATGCTGGAATCTATTATTGAGGACGTGGTAATGGGGCACTTAGAAAATCATAATATGATTCGGCAGAGTCAACATGGTTTTACGAAAGGGAAATCGTGTTTGACAAATCTACTGGAGTTTTTTGAGGATCTAACTGGCAAGGTAGATAAAGGGGAATCAGTAGATGTAGTTTATTTGGATTTTCAAAAGGCATTCAATAAGGTGCCACATAAAAGGTTGTTACACAAGATAAGGGCTCATGGGGTTGGGGATAATATATTAGCATGGATAGAGGATTGGTGAATGGACAGAAAACAGAGAGTAGGGATAAACGGGTCATTTTCAGGTTGGCAGGTTGTAACTCGTGGGGTGCCGCAAGGATCAGTGCTTGGGCCTCAGCTATTTACAATCTATATTAATGACTTAGAAGAAGGGACCGAGTGTAATGTACCCAAGTTTGCTGACAATACAAAGCTAGATGGAAAAGTGAGCTTTGAGGAGGACACAGAGAGTCTGCAAAGGGATATCAACAGGTTAAGTGAGTGGGCAAGAAGGTGGCAGATGGAATATAATGTGGGGAAATGTGAGGTTATTCACTTTGGAAGGAAGGATAGAAAAAGGGAATATTTTTTAAATGATGAGAAACTATTAAATGTTGGTGTTCAGAGGGATTTGGGTGTCCTCGTCCACGAAACACAGAAAGTTAACCTGCAGGTTCAGCAAGCAATTCAGAAGGCAAATGGTATGTTGGCTTTTATTGCAAGGGGGTTGGAGGACAATAGTAAGGAAGTCTTCCTTCAATTGTGCCGGGCTTTGGTGAGACCTCACCTGGAGTACTTTGTACAGTTTTAGTCTCCTTACCCTCTTTAGAGGCGGTGCAACAAAGGTTCACTCGATTGATTCCTGGGATGAGAGTGTTGTCCTATGAGGAGAGATTGAGTAGAATGGGCCTATACTCTCTGGAGTTTAGAAGAATGAGAGGTGATCTCATTGAAACACACAAGATTTTGAGGGGGCTTGACAGGGTGGATGCTGAGAGGCTGTTTCCCTGGCTGGAGAGTGTAGAGCTAGGGAGCATCGTCTTAGGATAAGGGGTCGGCCATTTAGGACCGAGATGAGGAGGAATTTCTTCACTCAGAGGGATGTGAGTCTTTGGAATTCTCTGCCCCAGAGGGCTGTTGATGCTCAGTCGTTGAGTATATTCAAGGCTGAGATCGACAGATTTTTGGACTCTCGGGGAATCAAGGGATATGGGGATCGGGCAGGAAGGTGGAGTTGAGGTCGAAGATCAGCCATGATCTGATTGAATGGCGGAGCAGGCTCGAGGGGCCATGTGGCCAACTCCTGCTCCTATTTCTTATGTTCTGATCTTCTTCTGTTGTCACATTTTTTGCCTTTCTCCCCCTCTTTGCCCTTTACACTGTTACTATCCCAGTCTATATTGTGATAATTGAAAACCCCCATTTTCACTACTCTATAGTTTTTGCATCTTTCTGTAATTTGCCCGAAAATTTGCCCCTCTATCTCCTTCCCACTATTTGGTGCCCTATAGTGTACACCCATTGGTGTAATAGATCCTCTATTGTTCCATAATTCGAAACAAATAGATTCTCTCTTTGACCCTCAGATACATCATCCATTTCCAGTGCTAGAACGGTTTCCTCGATCAATACTGCCACCACCCACCCGCCTCCCGCCAACTCCTTTCATTCCTTCCCTATCTTTCCTGAATACCTTGTAGCCAGGATATTAAGCCCCCAATCCTCCCCTTCTTTGAGCCTGGTCTCTGTTATTGCCTCTATATCATAGTCCCATGTGGTGACTCGAGCCTGCAGCTCACCAACCTTATTGATCACGATACCTGCATTTACTCACACACACTCTAAACTCATCTTCGACTGCCTCGCATTTACCCCCCTATCTGCTCCCTCCTATTTCTGAACTATTCTTTAGTCTCCCTCCCAGTCCTCTGTGCACCTTGTTTCTCCTCTCTAATGTTTCCTCCTGGTGCCCATCCCCCTGCCAAATTTGTTTAAACCCTCCCCCCACAGCACTATTTAACCTCCCCGGGGGGACATTGGTCCCAGCTCTGTTGAGGTGCAACCCGTCCATTTTGAACAGATCCCTCCTGCCACAGAACTGGTCCCAATGCCCCAGGAATCTGACGCTCTGACTCCTGCACCATTTCTCCAGCAACGCATTAACCTGTCTTATCCGACTATTCCAATACTCACTCGTGCGTGGCACTGGGAGTAATCCAGAGATTACTATATTTGAGTTCCTGCTTTTTAACCAGATAGAGAGAAACTATTTCCTCTGGTGCGGTAATCCAGAAGAAGGGGCATAACCTTCAAATTAGTTAATTAGTCAAGGGACAGAACCCTAAAATTAGAGCTCGGTCATTCAGGGGTGATGTCAGGAAGCAGTTCGTCACACAAAGGGGAGTGGAAATCTGGAACTCACTCCCCCAAAAAGCTGTTGAGGGTGGGGGTCAATTGAAAATTTCAAACCTGAAATTGGTAGAATTTGTTAGGCAAGGTTATTAAGGGTTACAGAACCAAGATGGGTAAATGGAGCTAAGATACTGATTAGCCAGGACCAAATTTCATTGTGGAACAATCTCGAGGGGCTGCGGAGGCTATTCCGTCCCTATGTTCCTGTGACCAGAACTGGACACAATGGTTCTGACCAGAATTGGACACAGTACTCGAAGTGGGTCTGACCAGAACTGAACACAGTACTTGAGGTGGGTCTGACCAGAACTGGACACAGTACTCGAGGTGGGTCTGACCAGAACTGGACACAGTACTCGAGGTAGGTCTGACCAGAACTGGACACAGGACTTGAGGTGGGTCTGACCAGAATTGGACACAGTACTCGAGGTGGGTCTGACCAGAACTGGACACAGTACTCGAGGTGGGTCTGACCAGAACTGGACACATTACTCGAGGTGGGTCTGACCAGAACTAGACACAGTACTCGAGGTGGGTCTGACCAGAACTGGACACAGTACTCGAGGTGGGTCTGACCAGAACTGGACACAGTACTCGAGGTGGGTCTGACCAGAACTGAACACAGTACTCGAGGTGCAGTCTGACCAGAACTGGACACAGCACTTGAGGTGGGTCTGACCAGAACTGGACACAGTCCTCGAGGTGCAGTCTGACCAGAACTGGACACAGTACTCGAGGTGGGTCTGACCAGAACTGGACACAGCACTTGAGGTGGGTCTGACCAGAACTGGACACAGTCCTCGAGGTGCAGTCTGACCAGAACTGGACACAGTACTCGAGGTGGGTCTGACCAGAACTGGACAAAGTACTCGAGGTGCAGTCTGACCAGAACATGACACAGTCCTCGAGGTGAGTCTGACCAGAACGGGACACAGTACTCGAGGTGGGTCTGACCAGAACTGGACACAGTACTCGAGGTGGGTCTGACCAGAACTGGACACAGTACTCGAGGTGGGTCTGACCAGAACTGGACACAGTACTCGAGGTGGGTCTGACCAGAACTGGACACAGTACTCGAGGTGGGTCTGACCAGAACTGGACACAGTCCTCGAGGTGCAGTCTGACCACAACTGGACACAGTACTCGAGGTGGGTCTGACCAGAACTGGACACAGCACTTGAGGTGGGTCTGACCAGAACTGGATACAGTCCTCGAGGTGCAGTCTGACCAGAACTGGACACAGTACTCGAGGTGGGTCTGACCAGAACTGGACACAGTACTCGAGGTGGGTCTGACCAGAACTGGACACAGTACTCGAGGTGGGTCTGACCAGAACTGGACACAGTACTCGAGGTGGGTCTGACCAGAACTGGACACAGTACTCGAGGTGGGTCTGACCAGAACTGGACACAGTCCTCGAGGTGCAGTCTGACCAGAACTGGACACAGTACTCGAGGTGGGTCTGACCAGAACTGGACACAGCACTTGAGGTGGGTCTGACCAGAACTGGACACAGTCCTCGAGGTGCAGTCTGACCAGAACATGACACAGTCCTCGAGGTGAGTCTGACCAGAATGGGACACAGTACTCGAGGTGGGTCTGACCAGAACTGGACACAGTACTCGAGGTGGGTCTGACCAGAACTGGACACAGTACTCGAGGTGGGTCTGACCAGAACTGGACACAGTACTCGAGGTGGGTCTGACAAGAACTGGACACAGTACTCAAGGTGCAGTCTGACCAGAACTGGACACAGTACTCGAGGTGGGTCTGACCAGAACTGGACACAGTACTCGAGGTGGGTCTGACCAGACCCTGTACAGTTTGATCATGACTTCCTCTGACTGTATTCTGCTGTTTTGGATTTATTGTCCAACATTGTTTTATCTTTGTTGGTCACAGCTCTGTGTTGTTTGGCTATGTTTCGTGTTGAGTTTACTGAGACTTGTAGCCTCTGCTGGTTTGCTTTGTTTGATCTCTCTTTGCCCCTCTGATGAACCTTTCAACTTTTTCTGTATATTTTTCTATTCCTCCCAGAGATCTCCTTCACCTTCCTCTCTGCAGGATTTGTGAAGGTTATTTTTCCCTCTTTATATCAGTTTTAATTTGTTTCTTAAACCATTTTGGGTCTGGTCTGAGCTGATTAGTTTTCGGTTTGTTTACTGAGCCCAGTTTGCTGTATTCTGGCTCCAGATTGTAAAATTGTAATCATGTTTTACTGATTTTGGTTCTGACCTGCTACTGCAGGACTGAAAGGGTTAATCTTCAGACAGAGTGAATCATGAAAGTGAAACTAACATCGTCACTCCCGACACCGAGTGTTTATAAGAATTTCACTTCCTGCTCTGGTTCCTCAGTCTCTCTTGTGCTGTGTGAAAGCTGCTTCAGGTGCTGCAGGGATGGAGCCTGGAGCTGATTCAGCCCATGTCGTGTGTGATTACTGTGTCGAGAATCCATCCCCAGCTGTGAAGACGTGTCTGAAATGTGAAACATCTTTTTGCTCCAGTCATTTAAAACCACATCTGCTGAACAAGGCCTTCAGTGGACACACCCTAATCGAACCTGAGGCGGATCTTACAGACAGGCAGTGCGTTCACCATAAGAAGATCCTTGAATACTACTGTGAAGATGATGCAGAGTGTGTGTGTGTTTCCTGTACAATAATAGGGAAACATAAATCCCACACACTGCTGAGCCTGGATCAGGCACAAGCTGCAATTAAGGTGAGTGACACAATTCCTGATATTAAATACAGTGAGGGAGAGTTTTCCTGTAGAGCTCAGTAATTCACTGTGTGGGCACCTGTGAGAACTGGCACTCCATGGCACAGGGCTGTAGAGCAGAGCATGTTGTAGCCCTGTGTAACACTGGGGTATTCTGCCATCTGACCAGCAGGGAGAGGACCATCACCGGTGGGGGGAGTGAGGGACACCCACGGGGGGAGACTCAGGGGCTGGGGGGAGAAACTGTTTCTCACAACAAGAGGGAATTGGTGTTTGAGAAATGCTGGTGTGACTGAGTCTGTCTCCCTTTCCCCTCGGCTGATTCCTGGAAATGGAGGAGCTGAGTCCGTGTGAAAATGCAGCACACGGTGAGTCAGTGTGAAAAGAAGCCGGTGTGTGTGTGGTTCCTCAGTTTATACAGGGCAGGGAGCGCCTCTTTACTGAGAGCCACAGAAGGGAATATTTCTGCTCAGGGCCCAGACACTGAGAATCCCCCAAACCACTTTCTGTCCACACCCAGTGGGGTCACTCCTGGAACGGAATCATTTCCCTTTTACATTCCAGTTTCAATCCCTTTTATTCCTCCTCTGTCAAAACTGCTCACTACTCCAGGATCATCCTGGAATGTAAGATAATCCCCGGCTTCTGTTCTCCACTATCAGCAAGACCCCTCTCTCCTGCCCCTCCACCGTCACCTCCAACAACAAGTGCAAAGAGCTCATGATCTTCTTTATCAGGTGGATTGAGACAATCCGTTCAGCTGCCTCTGCTGCTTCCCTCCCTTCCCATCGCCGACCAAACCAATCTTCTCCCAAGTTTCCCCCCTGTCCTTGCCCTGAACTCACATCTCCATTTTCTCTCCTAACTCCCCTCCTGCAATCTCCGTGCTCATCTTGTCCATGAGACCCACTTTCTGCTCCCTCCACCCAATCCCACTATTCTGCCGACCACCCAACTTCCCTTCCTGGCCCCCATGGTCGCTGATATTATAAATAGTTCCCTCTCCTCTGGTACTGTCCAGCTCCCTTTCAGATCTCCCATCATCACCCCCTCCTCAACAAACATACCTTTGACCCCTCTGTCCTCGCAAACTATCGCTCCATCTCCAACCTCCTTTTGCTCTCCAAAGATTTTGAACGTGTTGTCGCCTCCAAAATATGAGCCCATCTTTCCCACAACTCCACGTTTGAACCCCTCCAATCAGATTTCGACCTGTGCCATGGCACTGAAACGGTCCTTATCAAAGTCACAAATGAGATCCTATGTGACTGTGGCCGTTGTGCACAATCCCTCCTCGTCCATCTCGATCTGTCTGCTGCCTTTGACATGGTTGACCAACCATCCTCCTTCAAAGCCTCTCCTCCGTTGTCCAGCTGAGTGGGACTGCCCTCGCCTGGTTCCACTCTCACCTCTCCAGTCGCAGACAGAGAATTTCCTGCAATGGCTTCTATTCCCACTCCCGCACTGTTACCTGTGGAGTCCCCCAAGGATCTATCCTTGGCCCCCTCCTATTTCTCACTTACATGCTGCCCCTTGGCGACATCATTTAGAAAACAGAATGTCAGGTACCTCATGTACGCTGACATCACCCAGCTCGACCTCACCACGACCTCTCTCGACCTCTCCACTGCCTTTGATTGGTCACGCTGCTTATCCAACATCCAGTCTTAGATGAGCAGAAATTTCATCCACTGAAACATGAGGAACACCGAAGACATTGTCTGAGACCCCCTCCGTCACAAACTCTGTTCCCTCGTTACTGATTCCATCCCCCTCCCCGGCCACTGTCTCAGGCTGAACCAGACTTACAGCAATCTCACCATCCTATTCGACCCGGAGCTGAGCTTCTGTCCCCATGTCCTCTCCATCACTAAGGCTGGCTACTTCCATCCCCGTAATATCACCCATCTCCGCCCCAGCCTCAGTCCATCTGCTGCTGAAACCCTCATCCATGTGTTACCTGGAGACTCGACTATTCCAATGCTCCCTGGTCGGCCTCCCATCCTCCACCCTCCGTAAACTTGAGCTCATCCAAAATCTCTCCGCCTCTCCATCTCTCTCTCTCCTCCATTAATTTCCTCCTTAAAATCAATCTCTTTTACCAATCATTTTGTCACCTGTCCGAATGTCCCCTTCTTTGGCTCGGTGTCAATTTTTGTCTGATTACCTTCCTGTGAAGGGCTTTGGGAGGTTTTACTGTGTTAAAAGCACAATATAAATGCAGGCTGTTGTTATTGTTTTAAACACTTTCCAATCACCTTTACAGGAAGAATTGGAGAGAGAAATCGAGAGGCTTCGGGGAGTCCAGCAGAATTGTTCCAGCAAACAGCGAGACTTGGAGAGATCAGAAGCTGAAATAAAGGTGGGTAAAGTGGGACTGGATTTAGAAAGGGTTTCTCTCCCCGCTGAGTCAATGAGCACATCAGAAACAGGCCTTCCAAACCAGGCTGGTTGTGTTGGGGCCGAGTCACTGATTACACTGAGTTCCCCGTGTGTTTGATGTGAGGGGGAGCTGCTTAACTCTCCCTGCACCTCCCAGGGAATATTATTACATCACTTGGGCACTGGATTTCCTGAAACAGACACAGTCAGAGGCTGGGAGTTGGAGACTTGCCCTGAAGCCTGTATCAGATGAACATAGAAAGGAAGAGGAAGAAAAGACCATTAGCCCCAGCGAGCCTGCCCCATGCAGACAGGGTTCAATCACACACACCACTGATCCACCCCGAACCATGTACTCACCTGGGAAAGGCAAACAGAAGAGAATAAAAACACCTGCAGACAATTGAGGACAAACTCTGGGAAATTCCTCCCCAGCTCCCTTTTAAAGGGTGGGAGTGACTCCATACCCCCCACATGTTCAGGGAGTCTGTTCCAGGGATCGAGGACTCTGGGGTCTAACCTAACTCTGTGCCTATGGATTTTATACACAGGCCCTCTAGTCCTACCATCCCGATCCATCTCAAGTACCTCACCCAACGAGTGAGTCCAATAATCCCTCGATCATTTTAAAAACCTCAATCATGTCCCTCTCAGCCTGCCTTTCTCTAAATCGCCCTCCCTCTTGGAGCTGATCCTCAGAACTAAAATCCATCAGACTACGTGTCATTCTGGCCACCGTCCTCTCCAGAGTCTCAATCTCCTTCACCAGGTGTGGGCACCAAAACTGGACCCATCACTCCAGGTGTGGATGGACCAGGTGGCAGTGCCATACACAGTCTAAATACAGTGCTCTTTCTATTAAACTCAAGGCTCAAGGCAACACTTGTTAAACTCTGTTTTCTCTCCCAGTAGACCCTCCCCCACTGCTTGTCCATCTTTAACGGTGATCGAGTAGTGATCGAAACAAACTGTCCCGTCCCTGGAAAGTGCCGTGTGCTCAGGGTAAGAGCTGTGTGGAAGGGCCGTTTGTAATGAGAGTTGGTTTGTGTTTCAGACACGAATCAATGAGCTGAAAGGAAAGCTATCGAAGAGCTTCTCTGAATGGAGGAGACAGCTGGAAGAAGATGAAGAATACGCACTGAAACTGATCGATGAGGAGGGGCTCCGAGCTCTCTCTCAGATTAGAAGCTGTTCTGAAGCATTAAACAAGAGGATGGAACAGATTACATTAATAGATGGAGAAACCCAGAGTCTGGTACAGAGGGACCATCTCTCCTTTATTCAGGTACATCTTCAATATAAACAGGGCCATGTCTGGGGAATGGGGCGTTTCTGTGAGGCTGGTGAGAGGGCTGAATTGTTTGAAGATTGTTGGTGGATCCCAGCATTGGCGCTGCCCCCTCAGCCCTGCCCTCGGAGTGTTGGCGCTGCCCTCTCAGCCCTGCCCTCAGTGTGTTGGCGCTGCCCCCTCTGCCCTGCCCTCGGAGTGTTGGCGCTGCCCCCTCAGCCCTGCCCTCCGAGTGTTGGCGCTGCCCCCCAGCCCTGCCCTCAAAGTGTTGGCGCTGCCCCCTCAGCCCTGCCCTCGGAGTGTTGGCGCTGCCCCCTCAGCCCTGCCCTGGGAGTGTTGGCGCTGCCCCATCAGCCCTGCCCTCGGAGTGTTGGCACTGCCCCCTCAGCCCTGCCCTCGGAGTGTTGGCGCTGCCCCCTCAGCCCTGCCCTGGGAGTGTTGGCACTGCCCCCTCAGCCCTGCCCTCGGAGTGTTGGTGCTGCCCCCCAGCCCTGCCCTCAAAGTGTTGGCGCTGCCCCCTCAGCCCTGCCCTGGGAGTGTTGGCGCTGCCCCATCAGCCCTGCCCTCGGAGTGTTGGCACTGCCCCCTCAGCCCTGCCCTCGGAGTGTTGGCGCTGCCCCCTCAGCCCTGCCCTGGGAGTGTTGGCACTGCCCCCTCAGCCCTGCCCTCGGAGTGTTGGTGCTGCCCCCCAGCCCTGCCCTCAAAGTGTTGGCGCTGCCCCCTCAGCCCTGCCCTCGGAGTGTTGGCGCTGCCCCCTCAGCCCTGCCCTGGGAGTGTTGGCGCTGCCCCATCAGCCCTGCCCTCGGAGTGTTGGCACTGCCCCCTCAGCCCTGCCCTCGGAGTGTTGGCGCTGCCCCCTCAGCCCTGCCCTGGGAGTGTTGGCACTGCCCCCTCAGCCCTGCCCTCGGAGTGTTGGTGCTGCCCCCTCAGACCTGCCCTCGGAGTGTTGGTGCTGCCCCCTCAGCCCTGCCCTCGGAGTGTTGGTGCTGCCCCCTCAGCCCTGCCCTCGGAGTGTTGGTGATGCCCCCTCAGCCCTGCCCTGGGAGTGTTGGCGCTGTTCCCTCAGCCCTGCCCTCGGAGTGTTGGTGCTGCCCCCCTCAGCCCTGCCCTCGGAGTGTTGGTGCTGCCCCCCTCAGCCCTGCCCTGGGAGTGTTGGTGTTGCCCCCTCAGCCCTGCCCAGGGAGTGTTGGCGTTGCCCCCTCAGCCCTGCCCAGGGAGTGTTGGCGCTGCCCCCTCAGCCCTTCCCTGGGAGTGTTGGCGCTGCCCCCTCAGCCCTGCCCTCAGAGTGTTGGCGCTGCCCCCTCAGCCCTGCCCTCGGAGTGTTGGTGCTGCCCTCCTCAGCCCTGCCCTCGGAGTGTTGGTGCTGCCCCCTCAGCCCTGCCCTGGGAGTGTTGGCGCTGCCCCCTCAGCCCTGCCCTCGGAGTGTTGGTGCTGCTCCCTCAGCCCTGCCCTGGGAGTGTTGGCGCTGCCCCCTCAGCCCTGCCCTCGGAGTGTTGGCGCTGCCCCAGGATGGAGTGCAGTGAAATGTGGGATTATTGCCCATTCCTGTGACTGGTCCCACCTACTGTTATACACTGAACTCTTTACTCTCAATCCCAAATTCACTCTTTGGTTCCATTGGGTGTTGATTTGTTCGTTGACTGATTTGATCTCCTCTCTTTATTCACAGAACTCGAAGCAGCTCCTTTCCAGGTAAGTTCCTCTCAGTCATACAGTACCTGCTGCTGATAGGGAACCTTCCCCTGTATCTGGGAGAAGAGTGAAAGTAGAATCACCGCTTGGAAACCTTCCCAGATAAGGTGCTTTCAAATGATGGGAATATTGAGTGATGTTTAACTGTGGTTTGAGGGGTTATTGGCTCAGGCAGCCTGTGGGAAATGGGAGATTCCACATGTACACTGACGACCCCCAGCTCTACCTCACCACCACCTCTTTCGACCCCTCCACAGCATCTGATTTGTTACGCTGCTTGTCCGACATCCAGTATTGAATGAGCTGAAATTTCCTCCAATTAAATATTGGGAAGTTCGAAGCCATTGTCTTCGGTCCCCACCACAAACTCCGTTCCCTAGTCACCGACTCCATCCCCCTCCCTGGCCACTGTCTGAGTCTGAACCAGACTGTTCCCAACCTCGGCGTTCTATTTGACCCTGAGCTGAGCCTCCGACCCCATTTCCTCTCCATCACCAAGACCTCCTACTTCCACCCCATAATATCACCTGTCTCAGCATCTGCTGCTGAAACCCTCATCCGTGCTATTGTTACCTCTCGACTCGACTTTTCCAATTCTCTCCTGTCCGGCCTCCCATCTTCCACCCGCCATGACCTTCAGCTGATCCAAAACTCTGCTGCCCGTATCCTAACTCGCACCAAGTCCCGTTCACCCATCACCCTCTGCTCACTGACCGACATTGACTCCTGGTCCAGCAACGCCTCGAGTTTAAAATTCTCATCCTTGTTTTAAATCCCTCCATGGCCTCGTCACTCCCTGTCTCTGTAACCTCCTCCAGCCCTACAACTCTCCGAGAACTCTGCGTTCCTCTAATTCTGGCCTTTTGTGGATCCCCGATTTGCTTCACCCCACCATCGGCAGCCGTGTTTTCAGCTTTCTAGGCCCTAAGCTCTGGAATTCTCCCCCTAAACATCTCCTTCTGTCTACCTCTACCTCTCCTCCTCTCCATGTCTACCTCTCCTTCTCTCTACCTCTACCTCTCCTCCTCTCTACCTCTACCTCTCCACCTCTCTACCTCTACCTCTCCACCTCTCTACCTCTACCTCTCCTTCTCTCTACCTCTACCTCTCCACCTCTCTCCGTCTACCTCTCCACCTCTCTACCTCTACCTCTCCACCTCTCTACCTCTACCTCTCCACCTCTCTACTTCTACCTCTCCACCTCTCTACCTCTACCTCTCCACCTCTCTACTTCTACCTCTCCACCTCTCTACCTCTACCTCTCCTCCTCTCTACCTCTACCTCTCCACCTCTCTGCGTCTACCTCTCCTCCTCTCCATGTCTACCTCTCCACCTCTCTACGTCTACCTCTCCACCTCTCTACCTCTACCTCTCCACCTCTCTACGTCTACCTCTCCACCTCTCTACGTCTACCTCTCCTCCTCTCTACCTCTACCTCTCCACCTCTCTACGTCCACCTCTCCACCTCTCTACATCTAACTCTCCACCTCTCTACATCTAACTCTCCACCTCTCTACGTCTACCTCTCCACCTCTCTACGTCTACCTCTCCACCTCTCTACGTCTACCTCTCCTCCTCTCTACCTCTACCTCTCCACCTCTCTACCACTACCTCTCCTCCTCTCTACCTCTACCTCTCCACCTCTCTACGTCTACCTCTCCTCCTCTCTATGTCTACCTCTCCTCCTCTCTACGTCTACCTCTCCTCCTCTCGACGTCTACCTCTCCACCTCTCAACCTCTACCTCTCCACCTCTCTACGTCTACGTCTCCACCTCTCTATGTCTACCTCTCCTCCTCTCTATGTCTACATCTCCACTTCTCTACGTCTACCTCTCCTCCTCTCTACGTCTACCTCTCCTCCTCTCTACCTCGACCTCTCCACCTCTCTACGTCTACCTCTCCACCTCTCTACATCTACCTCTCCACCTCTCTACGTCTACCTCTCCACCTCTCCACGTCTACCTCTCCACCTCTCTACCTCTACCTCTCCACCTCTCTACGTCTACCTCTCCACCTCTCTACGTCTACCTCTCCACCTCTCTACATCTACCTCTCCACCTCTCTACGTCTACCTCTCCACCTCTCCACGTCTACCTCTCCACCTCTCTACGTCTACCTCTCCACCTCTCCACGTCTACCTCTCCACCTCTCTACCTCTACCTCTACCTGGGAGGCTGTTCCTTCTCCTCTCCTCACTTCACATGATTGTAGAGAGTGTGATCCTGCAGAGAGGGGGGAGCACAGACTGGAGACGCTCGGGATAATAATAATTATTAATAATGGAAAGATGAGGGCTCCAGTGCAGAGAAACTGGACTGAACTCAGTCGGCTTTGAAAATCACAAACTGAGCTGAAGTGGCAGCAAACCAGGATCCCACTGCATGTGTGGAGATCAGTGTGAATGCAGGGAGACTGCAAATCCCGGGATTCTGCCATTTTTAGGATGGGTTGCTGCGGGGTCTCAGTACGAGCATTAGAAGGGGTGCAGGTTGTTGCACTGATCACTCGTTCCCCTTTGGGTTTCTGATCTGAAATGTCCCCACTGATAAAAACATTCTCTCCTCTTTCATTCCAGAGTGACTGAGACTCGGAGAGTCACAGACCCAGATGTTCCAGCGCTCACCCTGAACCTGTCCAATATATCTCAACTTATCCAGAAGAGGCTGAATGGATCGGAAAAGTATCACTCAGACATATTGGGAATCATTGGTAAGAACGTGCAGCTTTTCTCCAATATAAGGGACTGAGAGCAGGTCGGGTTAGTTGTGTTCAGACAGCTGGGAATATCCAAAATAATTCAGGAACTTACAAAGACACAGACACACACGCCCTGTCACAGAGACTCACACAGACACACACGTCCTGTCACAGAGACTCACACAGACACACACGCCCTGTCACAGAGTCTCACACAGACACACACGCCCTGTCACAGAGACTCACACAGACACACACGCCCTGTCACAGAGACTCACACAGACACACACGCCCTGTCACAGAGACTCACACAGACACACACGCCCTGTCACAGAGACTCACACAGACACACACGTCCTGTCACAGAGACTCACACAGACACACACGCCCCTTCAGAGACTCACACAGACACACACGCCCTGTCACAGAGACTCACACAGACACACACGCCCTGTCACAGAGACTCACACAGACACACACGCCCCGTCACAGAGACTCACACAGATACACACGCCCTGTCACAGAGACTCACACAGACACACACGCCCCGTCACAGAGACTCACACAGACACACACGCCCCGTCACAGAGACTCACACAGACACACACGCCCTGTCACAGAGACTCACACAGACACACACGCCCCGTCACAGAGACTCACACAGACACACACGCCCAGTCACAGAGACTCACACAGACACACACGCCCTGTCACAGAGACTCACACAGACACACACGCCCTGTCACAGAGACTCACACAGACACACACGCCCTGTCACAGAGACTCACACAGACACACATGCCCTGTCACATAGACTCACACAGACACACACACCCTGTCACAGAGACTCACACAGACACACACGCCCTGTCACAGAGACTCACACAGACACACACGCCCTGTCACAGAGACTCACACAGACACACACGCCCTGTCACAGAGACTCACACAGACACACACACCCTGTCACAGAGACTCACACAGACACACACGCCCTGTCACAGAGACTCTCACAGACACACACGCCCTGTCACAGAGACTCACACAGACACACACGCCCTGTCACAGAGACTCACACAGACACACACGCCCTGTCACAGAGACTCACACAGACACACACGCCCTGTCACAGAGACTCACGCAGACAAACACGCCCTGTCACAGAGACTCACACAGACACACACGCCCTGTCACAGAGACTCACACAGACACACACGCCCAGTCACAGAGACTCACACAGACACACACGCCCTGTCACAGAGACTCACACAGACACACACGCCCTGTCACAGAGCCTCACAGACACACACGCCCTGTCACAGAGACTCACACAGACACATACGCCCCGTCACAGAGACTCATACAGACACACATAAGAACATAAGAACATAAGAAATTGGAGCAGGAGTAGGCCAATCGGCCCCTCGAGCCTGCTCCGCCATTCAATAAGATCATGGCTGATCTGATCCCAACCACAAATCTAAAGAACACAAGAAGTCGGAGCAGGACCCGGCCACATAGCCCCTGGGCCCTCTCCGCCACCCACAGGGCATTGACCGATCCGAACTCAGCTTCATGTCCAATTTCCTGCCCGCTCCCCATAACCCCTAATTCCCTTTACTTCTAGGAAACTGTCTATTTCTGTTTTAAATTTATCTGATGATGTAGCTTCCACAGCTTCCTGGGGCAGCAAATTCCACAGACCTACCACCCTCTGAGTGAAGAAGTTTCTCCTCATCTCAGTTTTGAAAGAGCAGCCCCTTATTCTAAGATTATGCCCCCTAGTTCTAGTTTCACCCATCTTTGGGAACATCCTTACCGCATCCACCCGATCAAGACCCTTCACAATCTTACATGTTTCAATAAGATCGCCTCTCATTCTTCTGAACTCCAATGAGTAGAGTCCCAATCTACTCAACCTCTCCTCATATGTCCGCCCCCTCATCCCCGGGATTAACCGAGTGAACCTTCTTTGTACTGCCTCGAGAGCAAGTATGTCTTTTCTTAAGTATGGAGACCAAAACTGTATGCAGTATTCCAGGTGCGGTCTCACCAATACCTTATATAACTGCAGCAATACCTCCTTGTTTTTATATTCTATCCCCCTAGCAATAAAAGCCAACATTCCGTTGGCCTTCTTGATCACCTGCTGCACCTGCATACCAACTTTTTGATTTTCTTGCACTAGGACCCCCAGATCCCTTTGTACTGCAGTACTTTCCAGTCTCTCGCCATTAAGAAAATAACTTGCTCTCTGATTTTTCCTGCCAAAGTGCATAACCTCACATTTTCCAATATTATATTGCATCTGCCAAATCTCCGCCCACTCACCCAGCCTGTCTATATCCCCTTGCAGGTTTTTTATGTCCTCCTCACTCTCTACTTTCCCTCCCATCTTTGTATCATCTGCAAATTTTGATATGTTGCACTCGGTCCCCTCCTCCAAATCGTTAATATAGATTGTAAAGAGTTGGGGACCCAGCACCGACCCCTGTGGAACACCACTGGTTACTGGTTGCCAGTCCGAAAATGAACCATTTATCCCAACTCTCTGCTTCCTGTTTGATAACCAATCCTCCACCCATGCCAGAATATTACCCCCAATCCCGTGATTTTTTATCTTAAGTAATAATCTTTTATGTGGCACCTTGTCGAATGCCTTCTGGAAGTCTAAATACACTACGTCCACTGGTTCCCCTTTATCCACCCTATACGTTATATCCTCGAAGAACTCAAGCAAATTTGTCAGACATGACTTCCCCTTCATAAAGCCATGCTGACTTTGTCCTATTAAATTATGCTTATCTAAATGTTCCGTTACTGTCTCCTTAATAATAGACTCCAAAATTTTACCCACCACAGATGTTAAGCTAACTGGCCTATAATTTCCAGCCTTCTGCCTACTACCCTTTTTAAATAACGGTGTTACATTAGCAGTTTTCCAATCTGCCGGGACCTCTCCTGAGTCCAGGGAATTTTGGAAAACTATCACCAAAGCATCCACAATCCCTACTGCCACTTCCCTCAAGACCCTAGGATGGAAGCCATCAGGTCCAGGGGATTTATCCGCTTTGAGTCCCATTATTTTACTGAGTACCATCTCCTGAGTGATTTTAATCGTATTTAGCACCTCCCCCTCCCAGAGCCCCCTGTTTGTCCAGTGTTGGGATATTCTTAGTGTCCTCTACTGTAAAGACTGAAACAAAATATTTGTTCAGCATTTTTGCCATCTCCATGTTTCCCACCATTAATTTCCCGGTCTCATCCTCTAAGGGACCTATGTTTGCCTTAGCCACCCTTTTTCTTTTTATATAACTATAGAAACTCTTGCTATCTGTTTTTATATTTTTTGCTAATTTCTTTTCATAATCTAACTTCCCTTTCTTAATCAATCCTTTAGTTACTTTTTGCTGTCTTTTGAAGAATTCCCAATCTTCTATCCTCCCACTAAGTTTGGCTACCTTATATGTGCTTGTTTTTAGTCGGATACTATCCTTGATTTCTTTACTTAGCCACGGCTGGCTGTCATTTCTTTTACACCCTTTTTTCCTCAGTGGAATATATTTATTTTGAAAGTTGTAAAATAACTCCCTAAATGAACACCACTGCTCATGTACCGTCTTACCCTTTAATCTATTTTCCCAGTCCACTTTAATCAATTCCGCTCTCATACCATCATAGTCTCCTTTATTCAAGCTCAGTACGCTTGTTTGAGAATCAACCTTCTCACCCTCTAATTGGATATGGAATTCAACCATGTTGTGGTCGCTCGTTCCAAGGGGATCCTTAACTAGGACATTATTAATTAATCCTGACTCATTACACAGGACCAGGTCCAAGGTTGCCTGCCCCCTTGTAGGATCAGTTACATACTGCTCAAGAAATCCATCCCTGATGCACTCAATGAACTCGTCCTCAAGGCTGCTCTGCCCAATTTGATTTGTCCAGTTAATATGATAATTAAAATCCCCCATAATTATGGCTGTTCCCTTATTACATGCCCCGACTATCTCCTGATTAATACTTCTTCCAGCAGAGTTGCAACTATTAGGAGGCCTATATACTACGCCCACTAATGTTTTTTTTCCCTTATTATTCCTTATCTCCACCCAAACTGTTTCATTATCTTGATGCTTTGTCCCAATATCATTTCTCTGTATTACAGTGATTCCTTCCTTTATTAACATAGCCACCCCACCTCCCCTTCCTTCCTGCCTGTCCTTCCTGATTGTTAAATACCCTGGCATATTTAATTCCCAGTCGTTGTCACCCTGCAGCCATGTTTCTGTAATGGCCACAAGATCATACCCATACGTAGTTATTTGTGCCGTTAACTCGTCCATTTTATTACGAATGCTACGTGCATTCAGATAAAGAACTTTCAAATCTGTTTTGTGACGCTTAGTTCCTGCTTTTTCCTTTTTTAACACTTTACCTATTACTCCATACCTTCTGTCCCTTCCTGTTACGCTTTCCTCTCTCTCCCTGCTCAGGTTCCCAACCCCCTGCCACATGCCCTGTCACAGAGACTCACACAGACACACACGCCCCGTCACAGAGACTCACACAGACACACACGCCCTGTCACAGAGACTCACACAGACACACATGCCCTGTCACATAGACTCACACAGACACACACGCCCTGTCACAGAGACTCACACAGACACACACGCCCCGTCACAGAGACTCACACAGACACACACGCCCTGTCACAGAGACTCACACAGACACACACGCCCTGTCACAGAGACTCACACAGACACACACGCCCCGTCACAGAGACTCACACAGACACACACGCCCTGTCACAGAGACTCACACAGACACACACGCCCTGTCACAGAGACTCACACAGACACACATGCCCTGTCACATAGACTCACACAGACACACACGCCCTGTCACAGAGACTCACACAGACACACACGAACCGTCACAGAGACTCACACAGACACACACGCCCTGTCACAGAGACTCACACAGACACACACGCCCTGTCACAGAGACTCACACAGACGCACACGCCCTGTCACAGAGACTCACACAGACGCACACGCCCTGTCACAGAGACTCACACAGACACACACGCCCTGTCACAGAGACTCACACAGACACACACGCCCCGTCACAGAGACTCACACAGACACACACGCCCTGTCACAGAGACTCACACAGACACACATGCCCCGTCACAGAGACTCACACAGACACACACGCCCTGTCACAGAGACTCACACAGACACACACGCCCTGTCACAGAGACTCACAGAGACACACACGCCCTGTCACAGAGACTCATACAGACACACACGCCATGTCAGAGTCTCACACAGACACACACGCCCTGTCACAGAGACTCACACAGACACACACGCCCTGTCACAGAGACTCATACAGACACACACGCCATGTCAGAGTCTCACACAGACACACACGCCCTGTCACAGAGACTCACAGAGACACATGCGCCCTGTCACAGAGACTCACACAGACACACTCGCCCCGTCACAGAGACTCACACAGACACACACGCCCTGTCAGAGTCTCACACAGACACACACGCCCTGTCACAGAGACTCACACAGACACACACGCCCTGTCACAGAGACTCACACAGACACACACGCCCTGTCACAGAGTCTCACACAGACACACACGCCCTGTCACAGAGACTCACACAGACACACACGCCCCGTCACAGAGACTCACACAGACACACACGCCCCGTCACAGAGACTCACACAGACACACACGCCCCGTCACAGAGACTCACACAGACACACACGCCCCGTCACAGAGACTCACACAGACACACACGCCCCGTCACAGAGACTCACACAGACACACACGCCCCGTCACAGAGACTCACACAGACACACACGCCCTGTCACAGAGACTCATACAGACACACACGCCATGTCAGAGTCTCACACAGACACACACGCCCTGTCACAGAGACTCACAGAGACACATACGCCCTGTCACAGAGACTCACACAGACACACTCGCCCCGTCACAGAGACTCACACAGACACACACGCCCTGTCAGAGTCTCACACAGACACACACGCCCTGTCACAGAGACTCACACAGACACACACGCCCTGTCACAGAGACTCACACAGACACACACGCCCTGTCACAGAGTCTCACACAGACACACACGCCCCGTCACAGAGACTCACACAGACACACACGCCCTGTCACAGAGACTCACACAGACACACACGCCCCGTCACAGAGACTCACACAGACACACACGCCCCGTCACAGAGACTCACACAGACACACACGCCCTGTCACAGAGACTCACACAGACACACACGCCCCGTCACAGAGACTCACACAGACACACACGCCCCGTCACAGAGACTCACACAGACACACACGCCCTGTCACAGAGATACACACAGACACACATGCCCTGTCACAGAGACTCACACAGACACACACGCCCTGTCACAGAGACTCACACAGACACACACGCCCTGTCACAGAGACTCACACAGACACACACGCCCCGTCACAGAGACTCACACAGACAGACACGCCCTGTCACAGAGACTCACACAGATACACACGCCCTGTCACAGAGACTCACACAGACACACACGCCCTGTTACAGAGACTCACACAGACACACACGCCCTGTCACAGAGACTCACACAGACACACACGCCCTGTTACAGAGACTCACACAGACACACACGCCCTGTCACAGAGACTCACACAGACACACACGCCCTGTCACAGAGACTCACACAGACACACACGCCCTGTCACAGAGACTCACACAGACACACACGCCCAGTCACAGAGACTCACACAGACACACACGCCCTGTCACAGAGAATCACACAGACACACACGCCCTGTCACAGAGACTCACACAGACACACACGCCCAGTCACAGAGACTCACACAGACACACACGCCCTGTCACAGAGACTCACACAGACACACACGCCCCGTCACAGAGACTCACACAGACACACACGCCCCGTCACAGAGACTCACACAGACACGCACGCCCAGTCACAGAGACTCACACAGACACGCACGCCCTGTCACAGAGACTCACACAGACACGCACGCCCTGTCACAGAGACTCACACAGACACACACGCCCTGTCACAGAGACTCACACAGACACACACGCCCTGTCACAGAGACTCACACAGACACACACGCCCCGTCACAGAGACTCACACAGACACACACGCCCTGTCACAGAGACTCACACAGACACACACGCCCAGTCACAGAGACGCACACAGACACACACGCCCTGTCACAGAGACTCACACAGACACACACGCCCCGTCACAGAGACTCACACAGACACACACGCCCTGTCACAGAGACTCACACAGACACACACGCCCCGTCACAGAGACTCACACAGACACACACGCCCTGTCACAGAGACTCACACAGACACACACGCCCAGTCACAGAGACGCACACAGACACACACGCCCTGTCACAGAGACTCACACAGACACACACGCCCCGTCACAGAGACTCACACAGACACACACGCCCTGTCACAGAGACTCACACAGACACACACGCCCTGTCACAGAGACTCACACAGACACACACGCCCTGTCACAGAGACTCACACAGACACACACGCCCTGTCACAGAGACTCACACAGACACACACGCCCTGTCACAGAGCCTCACAGACACACACGCCCCGTCACAGAGACTCACACAGACACACACGCCCCGTCACAGAGACTCTCACAGATACACTCGCCCTGTCACAGAGACTCACACAGACACACACGCCCCATCACAGAGACTCACACAGACACACACGCCCTGTCACAGAGACTCACACAGACACACACGCCCTGTCACAGAGACTCACACAGACACACACGCCCCGTCACAGAGACTCACACAGACATACACGCCCTGTCACAGAGACTCACACAGACACACACGCCCTGTCACAGAGACTCACACAGACACACACGCCCCGTCACAGGGACTCACACAGACACACACGCCCCGTCACAGAGTCTCACACAGACACACAAGCCCCGTCAGAGAGACTCACACAGACGCACACGCCCTGTCACAGAGACTCACACAGACACACACGCCCTGTCACAGAGACTCACACAGACACACACGCCCCGTCACAGAGACTCACACAGACACACACGCCCTGTCACAGAGACTCACACAGACACACACGCCCAGTCACAGAGACGCACACAGACACACACGCCCTGTCACAGAGACTCACACAGACACACACGCCCCGTCACAGAGACTCACACAGACACACACGCCCTGTCACAGAGACTCACACAGACACACACGCCCCGTCACAGAGACTCACACAGACACACACGCCCTGTCACAGAGACTCACACAGACACACACGCCCAGTCACAGAGACGCACACAGACACACACGCCCTGTCACAGAGACTCACACAGACACACACGCCCCGTCACAGAGACTCACACAGACACACACGCCCTGTCACAGAGACTCACACAGACACACACGCCCTGTCACAGAGACTCACACAGACACACACGCCCTGTCACAGAGACTCACACAGACACACACGCCCTGTCACAGAGACTCACACAGACACACACGCCCTGTCACAGAGCCTCACAGACACACACGCCCCGTCACAGAGACTCACACAGACACACACGCCCCGTCACAGAGACTCTCACAGATACACTCGCCCTGTCACAGAGACTCACACAGACACACACGCCCTGTTACAGAGCCTCACAGACACACACGCCCCGTCACAGAGACTCACACAGACACACACGCCCTGTCACAGAGACTCACACAGACACACACGCCCTGTCACAGAGACTCACACAGACACACACGCCCCGTCACAGGGACTCACACAGACACACACGCCCCGTCACAGAGTCTCACACAGACACACACGCCCCGTCACAGAGACTCACACAGACGCACACGCCCTGTCACAGAGACTCACACAGACACACACGCCCCGTCACAGAGACTCACACAGACACACACGCCCTGTCACAGAGACTCACACAGACACACACGCCCAGTCACAGAGACGCACACAGACACACACGCCCTGTCACAGAGACTCACACAGACACACACGCCCCGTCACAGAGACTCACACAGACACACACGCCCTGTCACAGAGACTCACACAGACACACACGCCCCGTCACAGAGACTCACACAGACACACACGCCCTGTCACAAAGACTCATACAGACACACACGCCCAGTCACAGAGACGCACACAGACACACACGCCCTGTCACAGAGACTCACACAGACACACACGCCCCGTCACAGAGACTCACACAGACACACACGCCCTGTCACAGAGACTCACACAGACACACACGCCCTGTCACAGAGACTCACACAGACACACACGCCCTGTCACAGAGACTCACACAGACACACACGCCCTGTCACAGAGACTCACACAGACACACACGCCCTGTCACAGAGCCTCACAGACACACACGCCCCGTCACAGAGACTCACACAGACACACACGCCCCGTCACAGAGACTCTCACAGATACACTCGCCCTGTCACAGAGACTCACACAGACACACACGCCCTGTTACAGAGCCTCACAGACACACACGCCCAGTCACAGAGACTCACACAGACACACACGCCCTGTCACAGAGACTCACACAGACACACACGCCCTGTCACAGAGACTCACACAGATACACACGCCCCGTCACAGGGACTCACACAGACACACACGCCCCGTCACAGAGACTCACACAGACACACACGCCCCGTCACAGAGACTCACACGCCCTGTCACAGAGACTCACACAGACACACACGCCCTGTCACAGAGACTCACACAGACACACACGCCGTGTCACAGAGACTCACACAGACACACACGCCATGTCACAGAGACTCACACAGACACACACGCCCTGTCACAGAGACACACACAGACACACACGCCCTGTCACAGAGACTCACACAGACACACACGCCCTGTCACAGAGACTCACACAGACACACACGCCCTGTCACAGAGACGCGCACAGACACACACGCCCTGTCACAGAGACTCACACAGACACACACGCCCTGTCACAGAGACTCACACAGACACACACGCCCTGTCAGAGTCTCACACAGACACACACGCCCTGTCACAGAGACTCACAGAGACACATACGCCCTGTCACAGAGACTCACACAGACACACACGCCCTGTCACAGAGACTCACACAGACACACACGCCCTGTCAGAGTCTCACACAGACACACACGCCCTGTCACAGAGACTCACAGAGACACATACGCCCTGTCACAGAGACTCACACAGACACACACGCCCCGTCACAGAGACTCACACAGACACACACGCCCTGTCACAGAGAATCACACAGACACACACGCCCTGTCAGAGTCTCACACAGACACACACGCCCTGTCACAGAGACTCACACAGACACACACGCCCCTTCACAGAGACTCACACAGACACACACGCCCTGTCACAGAGACTCATACAGACACACACGCCCCGTCACAGAGACTCTCACAGATACACTCGCCCTGTCACAGAGACTCACACAGACACACACGCCCTGTCACAGAGACTCACACAGACACACACGCCCTGTCACAGAGACTCACACAGACACACACGCCCTGTCACAGAGACTCACACAGACACACACGCCCTGTCACAGAGACTCACACAGACACACACGCCCTGTCACAGAGCCTCACAGACACACACGCCCCGTCACAGAGACTCACACAGACACACACGCCCCGTCACAGAGACTCTCACAGATACACTCGCCCTGTCACAGAGACTCACACAGACACACACGCCCTGTTACAGAGCCTCACAGACACACACGCCCCGTCACAGAGACTCACACAGACACACACGCCCTGTCACAGAGACTCACACAGACACACACGCCCTGTCACAGAGACTCACACAGACACACACGCCCCGTCACAGGGACTCACACAGACACACACGCCCCGTCACAGAGTCTCACACAGACACACACGCCCCGTCACAGAGACTCACACAGACGCACACGCCCTGTCACAGAGACTCACACAGACACACACGCCCCGTCACAGAGACTCACACAGACACACACGCCCTGTCACAGAGACTCACACAGACACACACGCCCAGTCACAGAGACGCACACAGACACACACGCCCTGTCACAGAGACTCACACAGACACACACGCCCCGTCACAGAGACTCACACAGACACACACGCCCTGTCACAGAGACTCACACAGACACACACGCCCTGTCACAGAGACTCACACAGACACACACGCCCAGTCACAGAGACGCACACAGACACACACGCCCTGTCACAGAGACTCACACAGACACACACGCCCCGTCACAGAGACTCACACAGACACACACGCCCTGTCACAGAGACTCACACAGACACACACGCCCTGTCACAGAGACTCACACAGACACACACGCCCTGTCACAGAGACTCACACAGACACACACGCCCTGTCACAGAGACTCACACAGACACACACGCCCTGTCACAGAGCCTCACAGACACACACGCCCCGTCACAGAGACTCACACAGACACACACGCCCCGTCACAGAGACTCTCACAGATACACTCGCCCTGTCACAGAGACTCACACAGACACACACGCCCTGTTACAGAGCCTCACAGACACACACGCCCAGTCACAGAGACTCACACAGACACACACGCCCTGTCACAGAGACTCACACAGACACACACGCCCTGTCACAGAGACTCACACAGATACACACGCCCCGTCACAGGGACTCACACAGACACACACGCCCCGTCACAGAGACTCACACAGACACACACGCCCCGTCACAGAGACTCACACAGACGCACACGCCCTGTCACAGAGACTCACACAGACACACACGCCCTGTCACAGAGACTCACACAGACACACACGCCCTGTCACAGAGACTCACACAGACACACACGCCGTGTCACAGAGACTCACACAGACACACACGCCCTGTCACAGAGACACACACAGACACACACGCCCTGTCACAGAGACTCACACAGACACACACGCCCTGTCACAGAGACTCACACAGACACACACGCCCTGTCACAGAGACGCACACAGACACACACGCCCTGTCACAGAGACTCACACAGACACACACGCCCTGTCACAGAGACTCACACAGACACACACGCCCTGTCAGAGTCTCACACAGACACACACGCCCTGTCACAGAGACTCACAGAGACACATACGCCCTGTCACAGAGACTCACACAGACACACACGCCCTGTCACAGAGACTCACACAGACACACACGCCCTGTCAGAGTCTCACACAGACACACACGCCCTGTCACAGAGACTCACAGAGACACATACGCCCTGTCACAGAGACTCACACAGACACACACGCCCCGTCACAGAGACTCACACAGACACACACGCCCTGTCACAGAGAATCACACAGACACACACGCCCTGTCAGAGTCTCACACAGACACACACGCCCTGTCACAGAGACTCACACAGACACACACGCCCCGTCACAGAGACTCACACAGACACACACGCCCTGTCACAGAGACTCATACAGACACACACGCCCCGTCACAGAGACTCTCACAGATACACTCGCCCTGTCACAGAGACTCACACAGACACACACGCCCTGTCACAGAGACTCACACAGACACACACGCCCTGTCACAGAGACTCACACAGACACACACGCCCCGTCACAGAGACTCACACAGACACACACGCCCTGTCACAGAGACTCACACAGACACACACGCCCCGTCACAGAGACTCATACAGACACACACGCCCTGTCACAGAGACTCACACAGACACACACGCCCCGTCACAGAGACTCATACAGACACACACGCCCCGTCACAGGGACTCACACAGACACACACGCCCCGTCACAGAGACTCACACAGACACACACGCCCCTCACAGAGACTCACACAGACGCACACGCCCCGTCACAGAGACTCACACAGACACACACGCCCTGTCACAGAGACACACACAGACACACACGCCCTGTCACAGAGACTCACACAGACACACACGCCCTGTCACAGAGACTCACACAGACACACACGCCATGTCACAGAGACTCACACAGACACAAACACCCCGTCACAGAGACTCACACAGACACACACGCCCTGTCACAGAGACTCACACAGACACACACGCCCCGTCACAGAGACTCACACAGACACACACGCCCTGTCACAGAGTCTCACACAGACACACACGCCCTGTCACAGAGACTCACACAGACACACACGCCCTGTCACAGAGACTCACACAGACACACACGCCCTGTCACAGAGCCTCACAGACACACACGCCCCGTCACAGAGACTCTCACAGATACACTCGCCCTGTCACAGAGACTCACACAGACACACACGCCCTGTTACAGAGCCTCACAGACACACACGCCCCGTCACAGAGACTCACACAGACACACACGCCCTGTCACAGAGACTCACACAGACACACACGCCCTGTCACAGAGACTCACACAGACACACACGCCCCGTCACAGGGACTCACACAGACACACACGCCCCGTCACAGAGACTCACACAGACACACACGCCCCGTCACAGAGACTCACACAGACGCACACGCCCTGTCACAGAGACTCACACAGACACACACGCCCCGTCACAGAGACTCACACAGACACACACGCCCCGTCACAGAGACTCACACAGACACACACGCCCCGTCACAGAGACTCACACAGACACACACGCCCTGTCACAGAGACTCATACAGACACACACGCCATGTCAGAGTCTCACACAGACACACACGCCCTGTCACAGAGACTCACAGAGACACATACGCCCTGTCACAGAGACTCACACAGACACACTCGCCCCGTCACAGAGACTCACACAGACACACACGCCCTGTCAGAGTCTCACACAGACACACACGCCCTGTCACAGAGACTCACACAGACACACACGCCCTGTCACAGAGACTCACACAGACACACACGCCCTGTCACAGAGTCTCACACAGACACACACGCCCCGTCACAGAGACTCACACAGACACACACGCCCTGTCACAGAGACTCACACAGACACACACGCCCCGTCACAGAGACTCACACAGACACACACGCCCCGTCACAGAGACTCACACAGACACACACGCCCTGTCACAGAGACTCACACAGACACACACGCCCCGTCACAGAGACTCACACAGACACACACGCCCCGTCACAGAGACTCACACAGACACACACGCCCTGTCACAGAGATACACACAGACACACATGCCCTGTCACAGAGTCTCACACAGACACACACGCCCTGTCACAGAGACTCACACAGACACACACGCCCTGTCACAGAGACTCACACAGACACACACGCCCCGTCACAGAGACTCACACAGACAGACACGCCCTGTCACAGAGACTCACACAGATACACACGCCCTGTCACAGAGACTCACACAGACACACACGCCCTGTTACAGAGACTCACACAGACACACACGCCCTGTCACAGAGACTCACACAGACACACACGCCCTGTTACAGAGACTCACACAGACACACACGCCCTGTCACAGAGACTCACACAGACACACACGCCCTGTCACAGAGACTCACACAGACACACACGCCCTGTCACAGAGACTCACACAGACACACACGCCCAGTCACAGAGACTCACACAGACACACACGCCCTGTCACAGAGAATCACACAGACACACACGCCCTGTCACAGAGACTCACACAGACACACACGCCCCGTCACAGAGACTCACACAGACACACACGCCCCGTCACAGAGACTCACACAGACACGCACGCCCAGTCACAGAGACTCACACAGACACGCACGCCCTGTCACAGAGACTCACACAGACACGCACGCCCTGTCACAGAGACTCACACAGACACACACGCCCTGTCACAGAGACTCACACAGACACACACGCCCCGTCACAGAGACTCACACAGACACACACGCCCTGTCACAGAGACTCACACAGACACACACGCCCAGTCACAGAGACGCACACAGACACACACGCCCTGTCACAGAGACTCACACAGACACACACGCCCCGTCACAGAGACTCACACAGACACACACGCCCTGTCACAGAGACTCACACAGACACACACGCCCCGTCACAGAGACTCACACAGACACACACGCCCTGTCACAGAGACTCACACAGACACACACGCCCAGTCACAGAGACGCACACAGACACACACGCCCTGTCACAGAGACTCACACAGACACACACGCCCCGTCACAGAGACTCACACAGACACACACGCCCTGTCACAGAGACTCACACAGACACACACGCCCTGTCACAGAGACTCACACAGACACACACGCCCTGTCACAGAGACTCACACAGACACACACGCCCTGTCACAGAGACTCACACAGACACACACGCCCTGTCACAGAGACTCACACAGACACACACGCCCTGTCACAGAGCCTCACAGACATACACGCCCCGTCACAGAGACTCACACAGACACACACGCCCCGTCACAGAGACTCTCACAGATACACTCGCCCTGTCACAGAGACTCACACAGACACACACGCCCCATCACAGAGACTCACACAGACACACACGCCCTGTCACAGAGACTCACACAGACACACACGCCCTGTCACAGAGACTCACACAGACACACACGCCCCGTCACAGAGACTCACACAGACATACACGCCCTGTCACAGAGACTCACACAGACACACACGCCCTGTCACAGAGACTCACACAGACACACACGCCCCGTCACAGGGACTCACACAGACACACACGCCCCGTCACAGAGTCTCACACAGACACACAAGCCCCGTCACAGAGACTCACACAGACGCACACGCCCTGTCACAGAGACTCACACAGACACACACGCCCTGTCACAGAGACTCACACAGACACACACGCCCCGTCACAGAGACTCACACAGACACACACGCCCTGTCACAGAGACTCACACAGACACACACGCCCAGTCACAGAGACGCACACAGACACACACGCCCTGTCACAGAGACTCACACAGACACACACGCCCCGTCACAGAGACTCACACAGACACACACGCCCTGTCACAGAGACTCACACAGACACACACGCCCCGTCACAGAGACTCACACAGACACACACGCCCTGTCACAGAGACTCACACAGACACACACGCCCAGTCACAGAGACGCACACAGACACACACGCCCTGTCACAGAGACTCACACAGACACACACGCCCCGTCACAGAGACTCACACAGACACACACGCCCTGTCACATAGACTCACACAGACACACACGCCCTGTCACAGAGACTCACACAGACACACGCGCCCTGTCACAGAGACTCACACAGACACACACGCCCTGTCACAGAGACTCACACAGACACACACGCCCTGTCACAGAGCCTCACAGACACACACGCCCCGTCACAGAGACTCACACAGACACACACGCCCCGTCACAGAGACTCTCACAGATACACTCGCCCTGTCACAGAGACTCACACAGACACACACGCCCTGTTACAGAGCCTCACAGACACACACGCCCCGTCACAGAGACTCACACAGACACACACGCCCTGTCACAGAGACTCACACAGACACACACGCCCTGTCACAGAGACTCACACAGACACACACGCCCCGTCACAGGGACTCACACAGACACACACGCCCCGTCACAGAGTCTCACACAGACACACACGCCCCGTCACAGAGACTCACACAGACGCACACGCCCTGTCACAGAGACTCACACAGACACACACGCCCTGTCACAGAGACTCACACAGACACACACGCCCAGTCACAGAGACTCACACAGACACACACGCCCCGTCACAGAGACTCACACAGAATCACACACGCCCCGTCACAGAGACTCACACAGACACACACGCCCTGTCACAGAGACTCACACAGACACACACGCCCAGTCACAGAGACGCACACAGACACACACGCCCTGTCACAGAGACTCACACAGACACACACGCCCCGTCACAGAGACTCACACAGACACACACGCCCTGTCACAGAGACTCACACAGACACACACGCCCCGTCACAGAGACTCACACAGACACACACGCCCTGTCACAAAGACTCACACAGACACACACGCCCAGTCACAGAGACGCACACAGACACACACGCCCTGTCACAGAGACTCACACAGACACACACGCCCCGTCACAGAGACTCACACAGACACACACGCCCTGTCACAGAGACTCACACAGACACACACGCCCTGTCACAGAGACTCACACAGACACACACGCCCTGTCACAGAGACTCACACAGACACACACGCCCTGTCACAGAGACTCACACAGACACACACGCCCTGTCACAGAGCCTCACAGACACACACGCCCCGTCACAGAGACTCACACAGACACACACGCCCCGTCACAGAGACTCTCACAGATACACTCGCCCTGTCACAGAGACTCACACAGACACACACGCCCTGTTACAGAGCCTCACAGACACACACGCCCAGTCACAGAGACTCACACAGACACACACGCCCTGTCACAGAGACTCACACAGACACACACGCCCTGTCACAGAGACTCACACAGACACACACGCCCCGTCACAGGGACTCACACAGACACACACGCCCCGTCACAGAGACTCACACAGACACACACGCCCCGTCACAGAGACTCACACAGACGCACACGCCCTGTCACAGAGACTCACACAGACACACACGCCCTGTCACAGAGACTCACACAGACACACACGCCGTGTCACAGAGACTCACACAGACACACACGCCATGTCACAGAGACTCACACAGACACACACGCCCTGTCACAGAGACACACACAGACACACACGCCCTGTCACAGAGACTCACACAGACACACACGCCCTGTCACAGAGACTCACACAGACACACACGCCCTGTCACAGAGACGCACACAGACACACACGCCCTGTCACAGAGACTCACACAGACACACACGCCCTGTCACAGAGACTCACACAGACACACACGCCCTGTCAGAGTCTCACACAGACACACACGCCCTGTCACAGAGACTCACAGAGACACACACGCCCTGTCACAGAGACTCACACAGACACACACGCCCTGTCACAGAGACTCACACAGACACACACGCCCTGTCAGAGTCTCACACAGACACACACGCCCTGTCACAGAGACTCACAGAGACACATACGCCCTGTCACAGAGACTCACACAGACACACACGCCCCGTCACAGAGACTCACACAGACACACACGCCCTGTCACAGAGAATCACACAGACACACACGCCCTGTCAGAGTCTCACACAGACACACACGCCCTGTCACAGAGACTCACACAGACACACACGCCACGTCACAGAGACTCACACAGACGCACACGCCCTGTCACAGAGACTCATACAGACACACACGCCCCGTCACAGAGACTCTCACAGATACACTCGCCCTGTCACAGAGACTCACACAGACACACACGCCCTGTCACAGAGACTCACACAGACACACACGCCCTGTCACAGAGACTCACACAGACACACACGCCCCGTCACAGAGACTCACACAGACACACACGCCCTGTCACAGAGACTCACACAGACACACACGCCCCGTCACAGAGACTCATACAGACACACACGCCCTGTCACAGAGACTCACACAGACACACACGCCCCGTCACAGAGACTCATACAGACACACACGCCCCGTCACAGGGACTCACACAGACACACACGCCCCGTCACAGAGACTCACACAGACACACACGCCCCTCACAGAGACTCACACAGACGCACACGCCCCGTCACAGAGACTCACACAGACACACACTCCCCGTCACAGAGACTCACACAGACACACACGCCCTGTCACAGAGACTCACACAGACACACACGCCCAGTCACAGAGACGCACACAGACACACACGCCCTGTCACAGAGACTCACACAGACACACACGCCCCGTCACAGAGACTCACACAGACACACACGCCCTGTCACAGAGACTCACACAGACACACACGCCCCGTCACAGAGACTCACACAGACACACACGCCCTGTCACAGAGACTCACACAGACACACACGCCCAGTCACAGAGACGCACACAGACACACACGCCCTGTCACAGAGACTCACACAGACACACACGCCCCGTCACAGAGACTCACACAGACACACACGCCCTGTCACAGAGACTCACACAGACACACACGCCCTGTCACAGAGACTCACACAGACACACACGCCCTGTCACAGAGACTCACACAGACACACACGCCCTGTCACAGAGACTCACACAGACACACACGCCCTGTCACAGAGCCTCACAGACACACACGCCCCGTCACAGAGACTCACACAGACACACACGCCCCGTCACAGAGACTCTCACAGATACACTCGCCCTGTCACAGAGACTCACACAGACACACACGCCCCATCACAGAGACTCACACAGACACACACGCCCTGTCACAGAGACTCACACAGACACACACGCCCTGTCACAGAGACTCACACAGACACACACGCCCCGTCACAGAGACTCACACAGACATACACGCCCTGTCACAGAGACTCACACAGACACACACGCCCTGTCACAGAGACTCACACAGACACACACGCCCCGTCACAGGGACTCACACAGACACACACGCCCCGTCACAGAGTCTCACACAGACACACAAGCCCCGTCACAGAGACTCACACAGACGCACACGCCCTGTCACAGAGACTCACACAGACACACACGCCCTGTCACAGAGACTCACACAGACACACACGCCCCGTCACAGAGACTCACACAGACACACACGCCCTGTCACAGAGACTCACACAGACACACACGCCCAGTCACAGAGACGCACACAGACACACACGCCCTGTCACAGAGACTCACACAGACACACACGCCCCGTCACAGAGACTCACACAGACACACACGCCCTGTCACAGAGACTCACACAGACACACACGCCCCGTCACAGAGACTCACACAGACACACACGCCCTGTCACAGAGACTCACACAGACACACACGCCCAGTCACAGAGACGCACACAGACACACACGCCCTGTCACAGAGACTCACACAGACACACACGCCCCGTCACAGAGACTCACACAGACACACACGCCCTGTCACATAGACTCACACAGACACACACGCCCTGTCACAGAGACTCACACAGACACACACGCCCTGTCACAGAGACTCACACAGACACACACGCCCTGTCACAGAGACTCACACAGACACACACGCCCTGTCACAGAGCCTCACAGACACACACGCCCCGTCACAGAGACTCACACAGACACACACGCCCCGTCACAGAGACTCTCACAGATACACTCGCCCTGTCACAGAGACTCACACAGACACACACGCCCTGTTACAGAGCCTCACAGACACACACGCCCCGTCACAGAGACTCACACAGACACACACGCCCTGTCACAGAGACTCACACAGACACACACGCCCTGTCACAGAGACTCACACAGACACACACGCCCCGTCACAGGGACTCACACAGACACACACGCCCCGTCACAGAGTCTCACACAGACACACACGCCCCGTCACAGAGACTCACACAGACGCACACGCCCTGTCACAGAGACTCACACAGACACACACGCCCCGTCACAGAGACTCACACAGACACACACGCCCTGTCACAGAGACTCACACAGACACACACGCCCCGTCACAGAGACTCACACAGACACACACGCCCTGTCACAAAGACTCACACAGACACACACGCCCAGTCACAGAGACGCACACAGACACACACGCCCTGTCACAGAGACTCACACAGACACACACGCCCCGTCACAGAGACTCACACAGACACACACGCCCTGTCACAGAGACTCACACAGACACACACGCCCTGTCACAGAGACTCACACAGACACACACGCCCTGTCACAGAGACTCACACAGACACACACGCCCTGTCACAGAGACTCACACAGACACACACGCCCTGTCACAGAGCCTCACAGACACACACGCCCCGTCACAGAGACTCACACAGACACACACGCCCCGTCACAGAGACTCTCACAGATACACTCGCCCTGTCACAGAGACTCACACAGACACACACGCCCTGTTACAGAGCCTCACAGACACACACGCCCAGTCACAGAGACTCACACAGACACACACGCCCTGTCACAGAGACTCACACAGACACACACGCCCTGTCACAGAGACTCACACAGACACACACGCCCCGTCACAGGGACTCACACAGACACACACGCCCCGTCACAGAGACTCACACAGACACACACGCCCCGTCACAGAGACTCACACAGACGCACACGCCCTGTCACAGAGACTCACACAGACACACACGCCCTGTCACAGAGACTCACACAGACACACACGCCGTGTCACAGAGACTCACACAGACACACACGCCATGTCACAGAGACTCACACAGACACACACGCCCTGTCACAGAGACACACACAGACACACACGCCCTGTCACAGAGACTCACACAGACACACACGCCCTGTCACAGAGACTCACACAGACACACACGCCCTGTCACAGAGACGCACACAGACACACACGCCCTGTCACAGAGACTCACACAGACACACACGCCCTGTCACAGAGACTCACACAGACACACACGCCCTGTCAGAGTCTCACACAGACACACACGCCCTGTCACAGAGACTCACAGAGACACATACGCCCTGTCACAGAGACTCACACAGACACACACGCCCTGTCACAGAGACTCACACAGACACACACGCCCTGTCAGAGTCTCACACAGACACACACGCCCTGTCACAGAGACTCACAGAGACACATACGCCCTGTCACAGAGACTCACACAGACACACACGCCCCGTCACAGAGACTCACACAGACACACACGCACTGTCACAGAGAATCACACAGACACACACGCCCTGTCAGAGTCTCACACAGACACACACGCCCTGTCACAGAGACTCACACAGACACACACGCCACGTCACAGAGACTCACACAGACGCACACGCCCTGTCACAGAGACTCATACAGACACACACGCCCCGTCACAGAGACTCTCACAGATACACTCGCCCTGTCACAGAGACTCACACAGACACACACGCCCTGTCACAGAGACTCACACAGACACACACGCCCTGTCACAGAGACTCACACAGACACACACGCCCCGTCACAGAGACTCACACAGACACACACGCCCTGTCACAGAGACTCACACAGACACACACGCCCCGTCACAGAGACTCATACAGACACACACGCCCTGTCACAGAGACTCACACAGACACACACGCCCCGTCACAGAGACTCATACAGACACACACGCCCCGTCACAGGGACTCACACAGACACACACGCCCCGTCACAGAGACTCACACAGACACACACGCCCCTCACAGAGACTCACACAGACGCACACGCCCCGTCACAGAGACTCACACAGACACACACGCCCTGTCACAGAGACACACACAGACACACACGCCCTGTCACAGAGACTCACACAGACACACACGCCCTGTCACAGAGACTCACACAGACACACACGCCATGTCACAGAGACTCACACAGACACAAACACCCCGTCACAGAGACTCACACAGACACACACGCCCTGTCACAGAGACTCACACAGACACACACGCCCCGTCACAGAGACTCACACAGACACACACGCCCTGTCACAGAGACTCACACAGACACACACGCCCTGTCACAGAGTCTCACACAGACACACACGCCCTGTCACAGAGACTCACACAGACACACACGCCCTGTCACAGAGACTCACACAGACACACACGCCCTGTCACAGAGCCTCACAGACACACACGCCCCGTCACAGAGACTCACACAGACACACACGCCCCGTCACAGAGACTCTCACAGATACACTCGCCCTGTCACAGAGACTCACACAGACACACACGCCCTGTTACAGAGCCTCACAGACACACACGCCCCGTCACAGAGACTCACACAGACACACACGCCCTGTCACAGAGACTCACACAGACACACACGCCCTGTCACAGAGACTCACACAGACACACACGCCCCGTCACAGGGACTCACACAGACACACACGCCCCGTCACAGAGACTCACACAGACACACACGCCCCGTCAGAGAGACTCACACAGACGCACACGCCCTGTCACAGAGACTCACACAGACACACACGCCCTGTCACAGAGACTCACACAGACACACACGCCGTGACACAGAGACTCACACAGACACACACGCCATGTAACAGAGACTCACACAGACACACACGCCCTGTCACAGAGACACACACAGACACACACGCCCTGTCACAGAGACTCACACAGACACACACGCCCTGTCACAGAGACTCACACAGACACACACGCCCTGTCACAGAGACGCACACAGACACACACGCCCTGTCACAGAGACTCACACAGACACACACGCCCTGTCACAGAGACTCACACAGACACACACGCCCTGTCAGAGTCTCACACAGACACACACGCCCTGTCACAGAGACGCACACAGACACACACGCCCTGTCACAGAGACTCACACAGACACACACGCCCCGTCACAGAGACTCACGCAGACACACACGCCCCGTCACAGAGACTCACACAGACACACACGCCCTGTCACAGAGACTCATACAGACACACACGCCCCTTCACAGGGACTCACACAGACACACACGCCCCGTCACAGAGACTCACACAGACAAACACGCCCCTCACAGAGACTCACACAGACGCACACGCCCTGTCACAGAGACTCACACAGACACACACGCCCTGTCACAGTGAGTCACACAGACACACACGCCCTGTCACAGAGTCTCACACAGACACACACGCCCAGTCACAGAGACTCACACAGACACACACGCCCTGTCACAGAGACTCACACAGACACACACGCCCCGTCACAGAGACTCACACAGACACACACGCCCCGTCACAGAGACTCACACAGACACACACGCCCCGTCACAGAGACTCACACAGACACACACGCCCCGTCACAGAGACTCACACAGACACACACGCCCCGTCACAGAGACTCACACAGACACACACGCCCTGTCACAGAGACACACACAGACACACACGCCCCGTCACAGAGACTCACACAGACACACACGCCCTGTCACAGAGACTCACACAGACACACACGCCCTGTCACAGAGACTCACACAGACACACACGCCCCGTCACAGAGACTCACACAGACAGACACGCCCTGTCACAGAGACTCACACAGATACACACGCCCTGTCACAGAGACTCACACAGACACACACGCCCTGTCACAGAGACTCACACAGACACACACGCCCTGTCACAGAGACTCACACAGACACACACGCCCTGTCACAGAGACTCACACAGACACACACGCCCTGTCACAGAGACTCACACAGACACACACGCCCAGTCACAGAGACTCACACAGACACACACGCCCTGTCACAGAGACTCACACAGACACACACGCCCTGTCACAGAGACTCACACAGACACACATGCCCAGTCACAGAGACTCACACAGACACACACGCCCTGTCACAGAGACTCACACAGACACACACGCCCCGTCACAGAGACTCACACAGACACGCACGCCCTGTCACAGAGACTCACACAGACACGCACGCCCTGTCACAGAGACTCACACAGACACGCACGCCCTGTCACAGTGACTCACACAGACACACACGCCCTGTCACAGAGACTCACACAGACACACACGCCCTGTCACAGAGACTCACACAGACACACACGCCCTGTCACAGAGAATCACACAGACACACACGCCCTGTCAGAGTCTCACACAGACACACACGCCCTGTCACAGAGACTCACACAGACACACACGCCCCGTCACAGAGACTCACACAGACACACACGCCCCGTCACAGAGACTCACACAGACACACACGCCCTGTCACAGAGACTCACACAGACACACACGCCCAGTCACAGAGACGCACACAGACACACACGCCCTGTCACAGAGACTCACACAGACACACACGCCCCGTCACAGAGACTCACACAGACACACACGCCCTGTCACAGAGACTCACACAGACACACACGCCCCGTCACAGAGACTCACACAGACACACACGCCCTGTCACAGAGACTCACACAGACACACACGCCCAGTCACAGAGACGCACACAGACACACACGCCCTGTCACAGAGACTCACACAGACACACACGCCCCGTCACAGAGACTCACACAGACACACACGCCCTGTCACAGAGACTCACACAGACACACACGCCCTGTCACAGAGACTCACACAGACACACACGCCCTGTCACAGAGACTCACACAGACACACACGCCCTGTCACAGAGACTCACACAGACACACACGCCCTGTCACAGAGCCTCACAGACACACACGCCCCGTCACAGAGACTCACACAGACACACACGCCCCGTCACAGAGACTCTCACAGATACACTCGCCCTGTCACAGAGACTCACACAGACACACACGCCCTGTTACAGAGCCTCACAGACACACACGCCCAGTCACAGAGACTCACACAGACACACACGCCCTGTCACAGAGACTCACACAGACACACACGCCCTGTCACAGAGACTCACACAGACACACACGCCCCGTCACAGGGACTCACACAGACACACACGCCCCGTCACAGAGACTCACACAGACACACACGCCCCGTCACAGAGACTCACACAGACGCACACGCCCTGTCACAGAGACTCACACAGACACACACGCCCTGTCACAGAGACTCACACAGACACACACGCCGTGTCACAGAGACTCACACAGACACACACGCCATGTCACAGAGACTCACACAGACACACACGCCCTGTCACAGAGACACACACAGACACACACGCCCTGTCACAGAGACTCACACAGACACACACGCCCTGTCACAGAGACTCACACAGACACACACGCCCTGTCACAGAGACGCACACAGACACACACGCCCTGTCACAGAGACTCACACAGACACACACGCCCTGTCACAGAGACTCACACAGACACACACGCCCTGTCAGAGTCTCACACAGACACACACGCCCTGTCACAGAGACTCACAGAGACACATACGCCCTGTCACAGAGACTCACACAGACACACACGCCCTGTCACAGAGACTCACACAGACACACACGCCCTGTCAGAGTCTCACACAGACACACACGCCCTGTCACAGAGACTCACAGAGACACATACGCCCTGTCACAGAGACTCACACAGACACACACGCCCCGTCACAGAGACTCACACAGACACACACGCCCTGTCACAGAGAATCACACAGACACACACGCCCTGTCAGAGTCTCACACAGACACACACGCCCTGTCACAGAGACTCACACAGACACACACGCCCCGTCACAGAGACTCACACAGACACACACGCCCTGTCACAGAGACTCATACAGACACACACGCCCCGTCACAGAGACTCTCACAGATACACTCGCCCTGTCACAGAGACTCACACAGACACACACGCCCTGTCACAGAGACTCACACAGACACACACGCCCTGTCACAGAGACTCACACAGACACACACGCCCCGTCACAGAGACTCACACAGACACACACGCCCTGTCACAGAGACTCACACAGACACACACGCCCTGTCACAGAGCCTCACACAGACACAAACACCCCGTCACAGAGACTCACACAGACACACACGCCCTGTCACAGAGACTCACACAGACACACACGCCCCGTCACAGAGACTCACACAGACACACACGCCCTGTCACAGAGACTCACACAGACACACACGCCCTGTCACAGAGTCTCACACAGACACACACGCCCTGTCACAGAGACTCACACAGACACACACGCCCTGTCACAGAGACTCACACAGACACACACGCCCTGTCACAGAGCCTCACAGACACACACGCCCCGTCACAGAGACTCACACAGACACACACGCCCCGTCACAGAGACTCTAACAGATACACTCGCCCTGTCACAGAGACTCACACAGACACACACGCCCTGTTACAGAGCCTCACAGACACACACGCCCCGTCACAGAGACTCACACAGACACACACGCCCTGTCACAGAGACTCACACAGACACACACGCCCTGTCACAGAGACTCACACAGACACACACGCCCCGTCACAGGGACTCACACAGACACACACGCCCCGTCACAGAGACTCACACAGACACACACGCCCCGTCACAGAGACTCACACAGACGCACACGCCCTGTCACAGAGACTCACACAGACACACACGCCCTGTCACAGAGACTCACACAGACACACACGCCGTGACACAGAGACTCACACAGACACACACGCCATGTCACAGAGACTCACACAGACACACACGCACTGTCACAGAGACACACACAGACACACACGCCCTGTCACAGAGACTCACACAGACACACACGCCCTGTCACAGAGACTCACACAGACACACACGCCCTGTCACAGAGACGCACACAGACACACACGCCCTGTCACAGAGACTCACACAGACACACACGCCCTGTCACAGAGACTCACACAGACACACACGCCCTGTCAGAGTCTCACACAGACACACACGCCCTGTCACAGAGACTCACAGAGACACATACGCCCTGTCACAGAGACTCACACAGACACACACGCCCTGTCACAGAGACTCACACAGACACACACGTCCTGTCAGAGTCTCACACAGACACACACGCCCTGTCACAGAGTCTCACACAGACACACACGCCCTGTCACAGAGACTCACACAGACACACACGCCCTGTCACAGAGACTGACAGAGACACATACACCCTGTCACAGAGACTCACACAGACACACACGCCCCGTCACAGAGACTCACGCAGACACACACGCCCTGTCACAGAGAATCACACAGACACACACGCCCTGTCAGTGTCTCACACAGACACACACGCCCTGTCACAGAGACTCACACAGACACACACGCCCCGTCACAGAGACTCACACAGACACACACGCCCCGTCACAGAGACTCACACAGACACACACGCCCTGTCACAGAGACTCATACAGACACACACGCCCCTTCACAGGGACTCACACAGACACACACGCCCCGTCACAGAGACTCACACAGACACACACGCCCCTCACAGAGACTCACACAGACGCACACGCCCTGTCTCAGAGACTCACACAGACACACACGCCCTGTCACAGTGAGTCACACAGACACACACGCCCTGTCACAGAGTCTCACACAGACACACACGCCCAGTCACAGAGACTCACACAGACACACACGCCCTGTCACAGAGACTCACACAGACACACACGCCCCGTCACAGAGACTCACACAGACACACACGCCCCGTCACAGAGACTCACACAGACACACACGCCCCGTCACAGAGACTCACACAGACACACACGCCCCGTCACAGAGACTCACACAGACACACACGCCCCGTCACAGAGACTCACACAGACACACACGCCCTGTCACAGAGACACACACAGACACACACGCCCCGTCACAGAGACTCACACAGACACACACGCCCTGTCACAGAGACTCACACAGACACACACGCCCTGTCACAGAGACTCACACAGACACACACGCCCCGTCACAGAGACTCACACAGACAGACACGCCCTGTCACAGAGACTCACACAGACACACACGCCCTGTCACAGAGACTCACACAGACACACACGCCCTGTCACAGAGACTCACACAGACACACACGCCCTGTCACAGAGACTCACACAGACACACACGCCCTGTCACAGAGACTCACACAGACACACACGCCCTGTCACAGAGACTCACACAGACACACACGCCCAGTCACAGAGACTCACACAGACACACACGCCGCGTCACAGAGACTCACACAGACACACACGCCCCGTCACAGAGACTCACACAGACACACACGCCCCGTCACAGAGACTCACACAGACACACACGCCCCGTCACAGAGACTCACACAGACACATACGCCCTGTCACAGAGACTCACACAGACACATACGCCCTGTCACAGAGACTCACACAGACACACACGCCCTGTCACAGAGACTCACACAGACACACACGCCCTGTCACAGAGACTCACACAGACACACACGCCCTGTCACAGAGACTCACACAGACACACACGCCCTGTCACAGAGACTCACACAGACACACATGCCCAGTCACAGAGACTCACACAGACACACACGCCCTGTCACAGAGACTCACACAGACACACACGCCCCGTCACAGAGACTCACACAGACACGCACGCCCAGTCACAGAGACTCACACAGACACGCACGCCCTGTCACAGAGACTCACACAGACACGCACGCCCTGTCACAGTGACTCACACAGACACACACGCCCTGTCACAGAGACTCACACAGACACACACGCCCCGTCACAGAGACTCACACAGACACACACGCCCCGTCACAGAGACTCACACAGACACACACGCCCTGTCACAGAGACTCACACAGACACACACGCCCTGTCACAGAGAATCACACAGACACACACGCCCTGTCAGAGTCTCACACAGACACACACGCCCTGTCACAGAGACTCACACAGACACACACGCCCCGTCACAGAGACTCACACAGACACACACGCCCTGTCACAGAGACTCATACAGACACACACGCCCCGTCACAGAGACTCTCACAGATACACTCGCCCTGTCACAGAGACTCACACAGACACACACGCCCTGTCACAGAGACTCACACAGACACACACGCCCTGTCACAGAGACTCACACAGACACACACGCCCCGTCACAGAGACTCTCACAGACACACACGCCCTGTCACAGAGACTCACACAGACACACACGCCCCGTCACAGAGACTCATACAGACACACACGCCCTGTCACAGGGACTCACACAGACACACACGCCCCGTCACAGAGACTCACACAGACACACACGCCCCTCACAGAGACTCACACAGACGCACACGCCCCGTCACAGAGACTCACACAGACACACACGCCCTGTCACAGAGACTCACACAGACACACACGCCCTGTCACAGAGACTCACACAGACACACACGCCCTGTCAGAGTCTCACACAGACACACACGCCCTGTCACAGAGACTCACAGAGACACATACGCCCTGTCACAGAGACTCACACAGACACACACGCCCTGTCACAGAGACTCACACAGACACACACGCCCCGTCACAGAGACTCTCACAGACACACACGCCCTGTCACAGAGACTCACACAGACACACACGCCCCGTCACAGAGACTCACACAGACACACACGCCCTGTCACAGAGACTCACACAGACACACACGCCCTGTCACAGAGACTCACACAGACACACACGCCCTGTCACAGAGACTCACACAGACACACACGCCCTGTCACAGAGACTCACACAGACACACACGCCCCGTCACAGAGACTCATACAGACACACACGCCCCGTCACAGGGACTCACACAGACACACACGCCCCGTCACAGAGACTCACACAGACACACACGCCCCTCACAGAGACTCACACAGACGCACACGCCCCGTCACAGAGACTCACACAGACACACACGCCCTGTCACAGAGACTCACACAGACACACACGCCCTGTCACAGAGACTCACACAGACACACACGCCCTGTCACAGAGACTCACACAGACACACACGCCCTGTCAGAGTCTCACACAGACACACACGCCCTGTCACAGAGACTCACAGAGACACATACGCCCTGTCACAGAGACTCACACAGACACACACGCCCTGTCACAGAGACTCACACAGACACACACGCCCTGTCACAGAGACTCACACAGACACACACGCCCTGTCACAGAGACTCACACAGACACACACGCCCAGTCACAGAGACTCACACAGACACACACGCCCTGTCAGAGTCTCACACAGACACACACGCCCTGTCACAGAGACTCACAGAGACACATACGCCCTGTCACAGAGACTCACACAGACGCACACGCCCTGTCACAGAGACTCACACAGACACACACGCCCTGTCACAGAGAGTCACACAGACACACACGCCCTGTCACAGAGTCTCACACAGACACACACGCCCAGTCACAGAGACTCACACAGACACACACGCCCTGTCACAGAGACTCACACAGACACACACGCCCTGTCACAGAGACTCACACAGACACACATGCCCAGTCACAGAGACTCACACAGACACACACGCCCTGTCACAGAGACTCACACAGACACACACGCCCCGTCACAGAGACTCACACAGACACGCACGCCCAGTCACAGAGACTCACACAGACACGCACGCCCTGTCACAGAGACTCACACAGACACGCACGCCCTGTCACAGAGGCTCACACAGACACACACGCCATGTCAGAGTCTCACACAGACACACACGCCCTGTCACAGAGACTCACACAGACACACTCGCCCCGTCACAGCGACTCACACAGACACACACGCCCTGTCAGTCTCACACAGACACACACGCCCTGTCACAGAGACTCACACAGACACACACGCCCTGTCACAGAGACTCACACAGACACACACGCCCTGTCACAGAGACACACACAGACACACACGCCCCGTCACAGAGACTCACACAGACACACACGCCCTGTCACAGAGACTCACACAGACACACACGCCCTGTCACAGAGACTCACACAGACACACACGCCCCGTCACAGAGACTCACACAGACAGACACGCCCTGTCACAGAGACTCACACAGATACACACACCCTGTCACAGAGACTCACACAGACACACACGCCCTGTCACAGAGACTCACACAGACACACACGCCCTGTCACAGAGACTCACACAGACACACACGCCCTGTCACAGAGACTCACACAGACACACACGCCCTGTCACAGAGACTCACACAGACACACACGCCCAGTCACAGAGACTCACACAGACACACACGCCGCGTCACAGAGACTCACACAGACACACACGCCCCGTCACAGAGACTCACACAGACACACACGCCCCGTCACAGAGACTCACACAGACACACACGCCCCGTCACAGAGACTCAAACAGACACATACGCCCTGTCACAGAGACTCACACAGACACATACGCCCTGTCACAGAGACTCACACAGACACACACGCCCTGTCACAGAGACTCACACAGACACACACGCCGTGTCACAGAGACTCACACAGACACACACGCCCTGTCACAGAGACTCACACAGACACACACGCCCTGTCACAGAGACTCACACAGACACACATGCCCAGTCACAGAGACTCACACAGACACACACGCCCTGTCACAGAGACTCACACAGACACACACGCCCCGTCACAGAGACTCACACAGACACGCACGCCCAGTCACAGAGACTCACACAGACACGCACGCCCTGTCACAGAGACTCACACAGACACGCACGCCCTGTCACAGTGACTCACACAGACACACACGCCCTGTCACAGTGACTCACACAGACACACACGCCCTGTCACAGAGACTCACGCAGACACACACGCCCTGTCACAGAGACTCACACAGACACACACGCCCTGTCACAGAGACTCACGCAGACACACACGCCCCGTCACAGAGACTCACACAGACACACACGCCCTGTCACAGAGACTCACACAGACACACACGCCCTGTCACAGAGAATCACACAGACACACACGCCCTGTCAGAGTCTCACACAGACACACACGCCCTGTCACAGAGACTCACACAGACACACACGCCCCGTCACAGAGACTCACACAGACACACACGCCCTGTCACAGAGACTCATACAGACACACACGCCCCGTCACAGAGACTCTCACAGATACACTCGCCCTGTCACAGAGACTCACACAGACACACACGCCCTGTCACAGAGACTCACACAGGCACACACGCCCTGTCACAGAGACTCACACAGACACACACGCCCCGTCACAGAGACTCTCACAGACACACACGCCCTGTCACAGAGACTCACACAGACACACACGCCCCGTCACAGAGACTCATACAGACACACACGCCCTGTCACAGAGACTCACACAGACACACACGCCCTGTCACAGAGACTCACACAGACACACACGCCCTGTCACAGAGACTCACACAGACACACACGCCCTGTCACAGAGACTCACACAGACACACACGCCCCGTCACAGAGACTCATACAGACACACACGCCCCGTCACAGGGACTCACACAGACACACACGCCCCGTCACAGAGACTCACACAGACACACACGCCCCGTCACAGAGACTCACACAGACGCACACGCCCCGTCACAGAGACTCACACAGACACACACGCCCTGTCACAGAGACTCACACAGACACACACGCCCTGTCAGAGTCTCACACAGACACACACGCCCTGTCACAGAGACTCACAGAGACACATACGCCCTGTCACAGAGACTCACACAGACACACACGCCCTGTCACAGAGACTCACACAGACACACACGCCCTGTCACAGAGACTCACACAGACACACACGCCCCGTCACAGAGACTCTCACAGACACACACGCCCTGTCACAGAGACTCACACAGACACACACGCCCCGTCACAGAGACTCACACAGACACACACGCCCTGTCACAGAGACTCACACAGACACACACGCCCTGTCACAGAGACTCACACAGACACACACGCCCTGTCACAGAGACTCACACAGACACACACGCCCTGTCACAGAGACTCACACAGACACACACGCCCCGTCACAGAGACTCATACAGACACACACGCCCCGTCACAGGGACTCACACAGACACACACGCCCCGTCACAGAGACTCACACAGACACACACGCCCCTCACAGAGACTCACACAGACGCACACGCCCCGTCACAGAGACTCACACAGACACACACGCCCTGTCACAGAGACTCACACAGACACACACGCCCTGTCACAGAGACTCACACAGACACACACGCCCTGTCAGAGTCTCACACAGACACACACGCCCTGTCACAGAGACTCACAGAGACACATACGCCCTGTCACAGAGACTCACACAGACACACACGCCCTGTCACAGAGACTCACACAGACACACACGCCCTGTCAGAGTCTCACACAGACACACACGCCCTGTCACAGAGACTCACAGAGACACATACGCCCTGTCACAGAGACTCACACAGACGCACACGCCCTGTCACAGAGACTCACACAGACACACACGCCCTGTCACAGAGAGTCACACAGACACACACGCCCTGTCACAGAGTCTCACACAGACACACACGCCCAGTCACAGAGACTCACACAGACACACACGCCCTGTCACAGAGACTCACACAGACACACACGCCCTGTCACAGAGACTCACACAGACACACATGCCCAGTCACAGAGACTCACACAGACACACACGCCCTGTCACAGAGACTCACACAGACACACACGCCCCGTCACAGAGACTCACACAGACACGCACGCCCAGTCACAGAGACTCACACAGACACGCACGCCCTGTCACAGAGACTCACACAGACACGCACGCCCTGTCACAGAGGCTCACACAGACACACACGCCATGTCAGAGTCTCACACAGACACACACGCCCTGTCACAGAGACTCACACAGACACACTCGCCCCGTCACAGCGACTCACACAGACACACACGCCCTGTCAGTCTCACACAGACACACACGCCCTGTCACAGAGACTCACACAGACACACACGCCCTGTCACAGAGACTCACACAGACACACACGCCCCGTCACAGAGACTCACACAGACACACACGCCCTGTCACAGAGACTCACACAGACACACACGCCCCGTCACAGAGACTCACACAGACACACACGCCCCGTCACAGAGACTCACACAGACACACACGCCCCGTCACAGAGACTCACACAGACACACACGCCCCGTCACAGAGACTCACACAGACACACACGCCCCGTCACAGAGACTCACACAGACACACACGCCCTGTCACAGAGACTCACACAGACACACACGCCCTGTCACAGAGACTCACACAGACACACACGCCCCGTCACAGAGACTCACACAGACACACACGCCCTGTCACAGAGACTCACACAGACACACACGCCCTGTCACAGAGAATCACACAGACACACACGCCCTGTCAGAGTCTCACACAGACACACACGCCCTGTCACAGAGACTCACACAGACACACACGCCCCGTCACAGAGACTCACACAGACACACACGCCCTGTCACAGAGACTCATACAGACACACACGCCCCGTCACAGAGACTCTCACAGATACACTCGCCCTGTCACAGAGACTCACACAGACACACACGCCCTGTCACAGAGACTCACACAGGCACACACGCCCTGTCACAGAGACTCACACAGACACACACGCCCCGTCACAGAGACTCTCACAGACACACACGCCCTGTCACAGAGACTCACACAGACACACACGCCCCGTCACAGAGACTCATACAGACACACACGCCCTGTCACAGAGACTCACACAGACACACACGCCCTGTCACAGAGACTCACACAGACACACACGCCCTGTCACAGAGACTCACACAGACACACACGCCCTGTCACAGAGACTCACACAGACACACACGCCCCGTCACAGAGACTCATACAGACACACACGCCCCGTCACAGGGACTCACACAGACACACACGCCCCGTCACAGAGACTCACACAGACACACACGCCCCGTCACAGAGACTCACACAGACGCACACGCCCCGTCACAGAGACTCACACAGACACACACGCCCTGTCACAGAGACTCACACAGACACACACGCCCTGTCAGAGTCTCACACAGACACACACGCCCTGTCACAGAGACTCACAGAGACACATACGCCCTGTCACAGAGACTCACACAGACACACACGCCCTGTCACAGAGACTCACACAGACACACACGCCCTGTCACAGAGACTCACACAGACACACACGCCCCGTCACAGAGACTCTCACAGACACACACGCCCTGTCACAGAGACTCACACAGACACACACGCCCCGTCACAGAGACTCACACAGACACACACGCCCTGTCACAGAGACTCACACAGACACACACGCCCTGTCACAGAGACTCACACAGACACACACGCCCTGTCACAGAGACTCACACAGACACACACGCCCTGTCACAGAGACTCACACAGACACACACGCCCCGTCACAGAGACTCATACAGACACACACGCCCCGTCACAGGGACTCACACAGACACACACGCCCCGTCACAGAGACTCACACAGACACACACGCCCCTCACAGAGACTCACACAGACGCACACGCCCCGTCACAGAGACTCACACAGACACACACGCCCTGTCACAGAGACTCACACAGACACACACGCCCTGTCACAGAGACTCACACAGACACACACGCCCTGTCAGAGTCTCACACAGACACACACGCCCTGTCACAGAGACTCACAGAGACACATACGCCCTGTCACAGAGACTCACACAGACACACACGCCCTGTCACAGAGACTCACACAGACACACACGCCCTGTCAGAGTCTCACACAGACACACACGCCCTGTCACAGAGACTCACAGAGACACATACGCCCTGTCACAGAGACTCACACAGACGCACACGCCCTGTCACAGAGACTCACACAGACACACACGCCCTGTCACAGAGAGTCACACAGACACACACGCCCTGTCACAGAGTCTCACACAGACACACACGCCCAGTCACAGAGACTCACACAGACACACACGCCCTGTCACAGAGACTCACACAGACACACACGCCCTGTCACAGAGACTCACACAGACACACATGCCCAGTCACAGAGACTCACACAGACACACACGCCCTGTCACAGAGACTCACACAGACACACACGCCCCGTCACAGAGACTCACACAGACACGCACGCCCAGTCACAGAGACTCACACAGACACGCACGCCCTGTCACAGAGACTCACACAGACACGCACGCCCTGTCACAGAGGCTCACACAGACACACACGCCATGTCAGAGTCTCACACAGACACACACGCCCTGTCACAGAGACTCACACAGACACACTCGCCCCGTCACAGCGACTCACACAGACACACACGCCCTGTCAGTCTCACACAGACACACACGCCCTGTCACAGAGACTCACACAGACACACACGCCCTGTCACAGAGACTCACACAGACACACACGCCCCGTCACAGAGACTCACACAGACACACACGCCCTGTCACAGAGACTCACACAGACACACACGCCCCGTCACAGAGACTCACACAGACACACACGCCCCGTCACAGAGACTCACACAGACACACACGCCCCGTCACAGAGACTCACACAGACACACACGCCCCGTCACAGAGACTCACACAGACACACACGCCCCGTCACAGAGACTCACACAGACACACACGCCCTGTCACAGAGACTCACACAGACACACACGCCCCGTCACAGAGACTCACACAGACACACACGCCCCGTCACAGAGACTCACACAGACACACACGCCCTGTCACAGAGACACACACAGACACACACGCCCCGTCACAGAGACTCACACAGACACACACGCCCTGTCACAGAGACTCACACAGACACACACGCCCTGTCACAGAGACTCACACAGACACACACGCCCCGTCACAGAGACTCACAGAGACAGACACGCCCTGTCACAGAGACTCACACAGATACACACGCCCTGTCACAGAGACTCACACAGACACACACGCCCTGTCACAGAGACTCACACAGACACACACGCCCTGTCACAGAGACTCACACAGACACACACGCCCTGTCACAGAGACTCACACAGACACACACGCCCTGTCACAGAGACTCACACAGACACACACGCCCTGTCACAGAGACTCACACAGACACACACGCCCTGTCACAGAGACTCACACAGACACACACGCCCTGTCACAGAGACTCACACAGACACACACGCCCTGTCACAGAGCCTCACAGACACACACGCCCCGTCACAGAGACTCACACAGACACATACGCCCCGTCACAGAGACTCTCACAGATACACTCGCCCTGTCACAGAGACTCACACAGACACACACGCCCTGTTACAGAGCCTCACAGACACACACGCCCCGTCACAGAGACTCACACAGACACACACGCCCTGTCACAGAGACTCACACAGACACACACGCCCTGTCACAGAGACTCACACAGACACACACGCCCCGTCACAGGGACTCACACAGACACACACGCCCCGTCACAGTGACTCACACAGACACACACGCCCCGTCACAGAGACTCACACAGACGCACACGCCCTGTCACAGAGACTCACACAGACACACACGCCCTGTCACAGAGACTCACACAGACACACACGCCGTGTCACAGAGACTCACACAGACACACACGCCATGTCACAGAGACTCACACAGACACACACGCCCTGTCACAGAGACTCACACAGACACACATGCCCAGTAACAGAGACTCACACAGACACACACGCCCTGTCACAGAGACTCACACAGACACACACGCCCCGTCACAGAGACTCACACAGACACGCACGCCCAGTCACAGAGACTCACACAGACACGCACGCCCTGTCACAGAGACTCACACAGACACGCACGCCCTTTCACAGTGACTCACACAGACACACACGCCCTGTCACAGAGACTCACACAGACACACACGCCCTGTCACAGAGACTCACACAGACACACACGCCCCGTCACAGAGACTCACACAGACACACACGCCCTGTCACAGAGACTCACACAGACACACACGCCCTGTCACAGAGAATCACACAGACACACACGCCCTGTCAGAGTCTCACACAGACACACACGCCCTGTCACAGAGACTCACACAGACACACACGCCCCGTCACAGAGACTCACACAGACACACACGCCCTGTCACAGAGACTCATACAGACACACACGCCCCGTCACAGAGACTCTCACAGATACACTCGCCCTGTCACAGAGACTCACACAGACACACACGCCCTGTCACAGAGACTCACACAGACACACACGCCCTGTCACAGAGACTCACACAGACACACACGCCCCGTCACAGAGACTCTCACAGACACACACGCCCTGTCACAGAGACTCACACAGACACACACGCCCCGTCACAGAGACTCATACAGACACACACGCCCTGTCACAGAGACTCACACAGACACACACGCCCTGTCACAGAGACTCACACAGACACACACGCCCTGTCACAGAGACTCACACAGACACACACGCCCTGTCACAGAGACTCACACAGACACACACGCCCCGTCACAGAGACTCATACAGACACACACGCCCCGTCACAGGGACTCACACAGACACACACGCCCCGTCACAGAGACTCACACAGACACACACGCCCCTCACAGAGACTCACACAGACGCACACGCCCCGTCACAGAGACTCACACAGACACACACGCCCTGTCACAGAGACTCACACAGACACACACGCCCTGTCACAGAGACTCACACAGACACACACGCCCTGTCAGAGTCTCACACAGACACACACGCCCTGTCACAGAGACTCACAGAGACACATACGCCCTGTCACAGAGACTCACACAGACACACACGCCCTGTCACAGAGACTCACACAGACACACACGCCCTGTCACAGAGACTCACACAGACACACATGCCCCGTCACAGAGACTCTCACAGACACACACGCCCTGTCACAGAGACTCACACAGACACACACGCCCCGTCACAGAGACTCACACAGACACACACGCCCTGTCACAGAGACTCACACAGACACACACGCCCTGTCACAGAGACTCACACAGACACACACGCCCTGTCACAGAGACTCACACAGACACACACGCCCTGTCACAGAGACTCACACAGACACACACGCCCCGTCACAGAGACTCATACAGACACACACGCCCCGTCACAGGGACTCACACAGACACACACGCCCCGTCACAGAGACTCACACAGACACACACGCCCCTCACAGAGACTCACACAGACGCACACGCCCCGTCACAGAGACTCACACAGACACACACGCCCTGTCACAGAGACTCACACAGACACACACGCCCTGTCACAGAGACTCACACAGACACACACGCCCTGTCAGAGTCTCACACAGACACACACGCCCTGTCACAGAGACTCACAGAGACACATACGCCCTGTCACAGAGACTCACACAGACACACACGCCCTGTCACAGAGACTCACACAGACACACACGCCCTGTCAGAGTCTCACACAGACACACACGCCCTGTCACAGAGACTCACAGAGACACATACGCCCTGTCACAGAGACTCACACAGACGCACACGCCCTGTCACAGAGACTCACACAGACACACACGCCCTGTCACAGAGAGTCACACAGACACACACGCCCTGTCACAGAGTCTCACACAGACACACACGCCCAGTCACAGAGACTCACACAGACACACACGCCCTGTCACAGAGACTCACACAGACACACACGCCCTGTCACAGAGACTCACACAGACACACATGCCCAGTCACAGAGACTCACACAGACACACACGCCCTGTCACAGAGACTCACACAGACACACACGCCCTGTCACAGAGACTCACACAGACACACACGCCCTGTCACAGAGACTCACACAGACACACACGCCCTGTCACAGAGCCTCACAGACACACACGCCCCGTCACAGAGACTCACACAGACACATACGCCCCGTCACAGAGACTCTCACAGATACACTCGCCCTGTCACAGAGACTCACACAGACACACACGCCCTGTTACAGAGCCTCACAGACACACACGCCCCGTCACAGAGACTCACACAGACACACACGCCCTGTCACAGAGACTCACACAGACACACACGCCCTGTCACAGAGACTCACACAGACACACACGCCCCGTCACAGGGACTCACACAGACACACACGCCCCGTCACAGTGACTCACACAGACACACACGCCCCGTCACAGAGACTCACACAGACGCACACGCCCTGTCACAGAGACTCACACAGACACACACGCCCTGTCACAGAGACTCACACAGACACACACGCCGTGTCACAGAGACTCACACAGACACACACGCCATGTCACAGAGACTCACACAGACACACACGCCCTGTCACAGAGACTCACACAGACACACATGCCCAGTAACAGAGACTCACACAGACACACACGCCCTGTCACAGAGACTCACACAGACACACACGCCCCGTCACAGAGACTCACACAGACACGCACGCCCAGTCACAGAGACTCACACAGACACGCACGCCCTGTCACAGAGACTCACACAGACACGCACGCCCTTTCACAGTGACTCACACAGACACACACGCCCTGTCACAGAGACTCACACAGACACACACGCCCTGTCACAGAGACTCACACAGACACACACGCCCCGTCACAGAGACTCACACAGACACACACGCCCTGTCACAGAGACTCACACAGACACACACGCCCTGTCACAGAGAATCACACAGACACACACGCCCTGTCAGAGTCTCACACAGACACACACGCCCTGTCACAGAGACTCACACAGACACACACGCCCCGTCACAGAGACTCACACAGACACACACGCCCTGTCACAGAGACTCATACAGACACACACGCCCCGTCACAGAGACTCTCACAGATACACTCGCCCTGTCACAGAGACTCACACAGACACACACGCCCTGTCACAGAGACTCACACAGACACACACGCCCTGTCACAGAGACTCACACAGACACACACGCCCCGTCACAGAGACTCTCACAGACACACACGCCCTGTCACAGAGACTCACACAGACACACACGCCCCGTCACAGAGACTCATACAGACACACACGCCCTGTCACAGAGACTCACACAGACACACACGCCCTGTCACAGAGACTCACACAGACACACACGCCCTGTCACAGAGACTCACACAGACACACACGCCCTGTCACAGAGACTCACACAGACACACACGCCCCGTCACAGAGACTCATACAGACACACACGCCCCGTCACAGGGACTCACACAGACACACACGCCCCGTCACAGAGACTCACACAGACACACACGCCCCTCACAGAGACTCACACAGACGCACACGCCCCGTCACAGAGACTCACACAGACACACACGCCCTGTCACAGAGACTCACACAGACACACACGCCCTGTCACAGAGACTCACACAGACACACACGCCCTGTCAGAGTCTCACACAGACACACACGCCCTGTCACAGAGACTCACAGAGACACATACGCCCTGTCACAGAGACTCACACAGACACACACGCCCTGTCACAGAGACTCACACAGACACACACGCCCTGTCACAGAGACTCACACAGACACACATGCCCCGTCACAGAGACTCTCACAGACACACACGCCCTGTCACAGAGACTCACACAGACACACACGCCCCGTCACAGAGACTCACACAGACACACACGCCCTGTCACAGAGACTCACACAGACACACACGCCCTGTCACAGAGACTCACACAGACACACACGCCCTGTCACAGAGACTCACACAGACACACACGCCCTGTCACAGAGACTCACACAGACACACACGCCCCGTCACAGAGACTCATACAGACACACACGCCCCGTCACAGGGACTCACACAGACACACACGCCCCGTCACAGAGACTCACACAGACACACACGCCCCTCACAGAGACTCACACAGACGCACACGCCCCGTCACAGAGACTCACACAGACACACACGCCCTGTCACAGAGACTCACACAGACACACACGCCCTGTCACAGAGACTCACACAGACACACACGCCCTGTCAGAGTCTCACACAGACACACACGCCCTGTCACAGAGACTCACAGAGACACATACGCCCTGTCACAGAGACTCACACAGACACACACGCCCTGTCACAGAGACTCACACAGACACACACGCCCTGTCAGAGTCTCACACAGACACACACGCCCTGTCACAGAGACTCACAGAGACACATACGCCCTGTCACAGAGACTCACACAGACGCACACGCCCTGTCACAGAGACTCACACAGACACACACGCCCTGTCACAGAGAGTCACACAGACACACACGCCCTGTCACAGAGTCTCACACAGACACACACGCCCAGTCACAGAGACTCACACAGACACACACGCCCTGTCACAGAGACTCACACAGACACACACGCCCTGTCACAGAGACTCACACAGACACACATGCCCAGTCACAGAGACTCACACAGACACACACGCCCTGTCACAGAGACTCACACAGACACACACGCCCCGTCACAGAGACTCACACAGACACGCACGCCCAGTCACAGAGACTCACACAGACACGCACGCCCTGTCACAGAGACTCACACAGACACGCACGCCCTGTCACAGAGGCTCACACAGACACACACGCCATGTCAGAGTCTCACACAGACACACACGCCCTGTCACAGAGACTCACACAGACACACTCGCCCCGTCACAGCGACTCACACAGACACACACGCCCTGTCAGTCTCACACAGACACACACGCCCTGTCACAGAGACTCACACAGACACACACGCCCTGTCACAGAGACTCACACAGACACACACGCCCCGTCACAGAGACTCACACAGACACACACGCCCTGTCACAGAGACTCACACAGACACACACGCCCCGTCACAGAGACTCACACAGACACACACGCCCCGTCACAGAGACTCACACAGACACACACGCCCCGTCACAGAGACTCACACAGACACACACGCCCCGTCACAGAGACTCACACAGACACACACGCCCCGTCACAGAGACTCACACAGACACACACGCCCTGTCACAGAGACTCACACAGACACACACGCCCCGTCACAGAGACTCACACAGACACACACGCCCCGTCACAGAGACTCACACAGACACACACGCCCTGTCACAGAGACACACACAGACACACACGCCCCGTCACAGAGACTCACACAGACACACACGCCCTGTCACAGAGACTCACACAGACACACACGCCCTGTCACAGAGACTCACACAGACACACACGCCCCGTCACAGAGACTCACACAGACAGACACGCCCTGTCACAGAGACTCACACAGATACACACGCCCTGTCACAGAGACTCACACAGACACACACGCCCTGTCACAGAGACTCACACAGACACACACGCCCTGTCACAGAGACTCACACAGACACACACGCCCTGTCACAGAGACTCACACAGACACACACGCCCTGTCACAGAGACTCACACAGACACACACGCCCTGTCACAGAGACTCACACAGACACACACGCCCTGTCACAGAGACTCACACAGACACACACGCCCCGTCACAGAGACTCACACAGACACACACGCCCTGTCACAGAGCCTCACAGACACACACGCCCCGTCACAGAGACTCACACAGACACACACGCCCCGTCACAGAGACTCTCACAGATACACTCGCCCTGTCACAGAGACTCACAAGACACACACGCCCTGTTACAGAGCCTCACAGACACACACGCCCCGTCACAGAGACTCACACAGACACACACGCCCTGTCACAGAGACTCACACAGACACACACGCCCTGTCACAGAGACTCACACAGACACACACGCCCCGTCACAGGGACTCACACAGACACACACGCCCCGTCACAGTGACTCACACAGACACACACGCCCCGTCACAGAGACTCACACAGACGCACACGCCCTGTCACAGAGACTCACACAGACACACACGCCCTGTCACAGAGACTCACACAGACACACACGCCGTGTCACAGAGACTCACACAGACACACACGCCATGTCACAGAGACTCACACAGACACACACGCCCTGTCACAGAGACACACACAGACACACACGCCCTGTCACAGAGACTCACACAGACACACACGCCCTGTCACAGAGACTCACACAGACACACACGCCCTGTCACAGAGACGCACACAGACACACACGCCCTGTCACAGAGACTCACACAGACACACACGCCCTGTCACAGAGACTCACACAGACACACACGCCCTGTCAGAGTCTCACACAGACACACACGTCCTGTCACAGAGACTCACACAGACACACACGCCCTGTCACAGAGACTCACACAGACACACACGCCCAGTCACAGAGACTCACACAGACACACACGCCCTGTCACAGAGACTCACACAGACACACACGCCCTGTCACAGAGACTCACACAGACACACACGCCCTGTCAGAGTCTCACACAGACACACACGTCCTGTCACAGAGACTCACACAGACACACACGCCCTGTCACAGAGACTCACACAGACACACACGCCCAGTCACAGAGACTCACACAGACACACACACCCTGTCACAGAGACTCACACAGACACACGCGCCCTGTCACAGAGACTCACAGAGACACATACGCCCTGTCACAGAGACTCACACAGACACACACGCCCCGTCACAGAGACTCACACAGACACACACGCCCTGTCTCAGGGAATCACACAGACACACACGCCCTGTCAGAGTCTCACACAGACACACACGCCCTGTCACAGAGACTCACACAGACACACACGCCCTGTCACAGAGACTCACACAGACACACACGCCCCGTCACAGAGACTCACACAGACACACACGCCCTGTCACAGAGACTCATACAGACACACACGCCCCGTCACAGAGACTCTCACAGATACACTCGCCCTGTCACAGAGACTCACACAGACACACACGCCCTGTCACAGAGACTCACACAGACTCACACGCCCTGTCACAGAGACTCACACAGACACACACGCCCCGTCACAGAGACTCACACAGACACACACGCCCTGTCACAGAGACTCACACAGACACACACGCCCCGTCACAGAGACTCATACAGACACACACGCCCTGTCACAGAGACTCACACAGACACACACGCCCCGTCACAGAGACTCATACAGACACACACGCCCCGTCACAGGGACTCACACAGACACACACGCCCCGTCACAGAGACTCACACAGACATACACGCCCCTCACAGAGACTCACACAGACGCACACGCCCTGTCACAGAGACTCACACAGACACACACGCCCTGTCACAGAGAGTCACACAGACACACACGCCCTGTCACAGAGACTCACACAGACACACACGCCCTGTCACAGAGACTCACACAGACACACACGCCCCGTCACAGAGACTCACACAGACACACACGCCCAGTCACAGAGACTCACACAGACACACACACCCTGTCACAGAGACTCACACAGACACACACGCCCTGTCACAGAGACTCACACAGACACACACGCCCCGTCACAGAGACTCACACAGACACACGCCCTGTCACAGAGACTCACACAGACACACACGCCCTGTCACAGAGACTCACACAGACACACACGCCCTGTCACAGAGACTCACACAGACACACATGCCCAGTCACAGAGACTCATACAGACACACACGCCCTGTCACAGAGACTCACACAGAAACACACGCCCCGTCACAGAGACTCACACAGACACACACGCCCTGTCACAGAGACTCACACAGACACACACGCCCAGTCACAGAGACTCACACAGACACACATGCCCAGTCACAGAGACTCACACAGACACACACGCTCTATCACAGAGACTCACACAGACACACACGCCCAGTCACAGAGACTCACACAGACACACACGCCCTGTCACAGAGACTCACACAGACACACACGCCCTGTCACAGAGACTCACACAGACACACATGCCCAGTCACAGAGACTCACACAGACACACACGCCCTGTCACAGAGACTCACACAGACACACACGCCCCGTCACAGAGACTCACACAGACACGCACGCCCAGTCACAGAGACTCACACAGACACGCACGCCCTGTCACAGAGACTCACACAGACACGCACGCCCTGTCACAGAGACTCACACAGACACACACGCCCTGTCACAGAGACTCACACAGACACACACGCCCTGTCACAGAGACTCACACAGACACACACGCCCCGTCACAGAGACTCACACAGACACACACGCCCTGTCACAGAGACTCACACAGACACACACGCCCAGTAACAGAGACTCACACAGACACACACGCCCTGTCACAGAGACTCACACAGACACACACGCCCTGTCACAGATACTCACACAGACACACATGCCCAGTCACAGAGACTCACACAGACACACACGCCCTGTCACAGAGACTCACACAGACACACACGCCCCGTCACAGAGACTCACACAGACACGCACGCCCAGTCACAGAGACTCACACAGACACGCACGCCCTGTCACAGAGACTCACACAGACACACACGCCCTGTCACAGAGACTCACACAGACACACACGCCCTGTCACAGAGACTCACACAGACAAACACGCCCTGTCACAGAGACTCACACAGACACACACGCTCTGTCACAGAGACTCACACAGACACACACGCCCTGTCACAGAGACTCACACAGACACACACGCCCAGTCACAGAGACTCACACAGACACACACGCCCTGTTACAGAGACTCACACAGACACACACGCCCCGTCACAGAGACTCACACAGACACGCACGCCCAGTCACAGAGACTCACACGGACACTCACGCCCTGTCACAGAGACTCACACAGACACACACGCCCCGTCACAGAGACTCACACAGACACGCACGCCCTGTCACATAGACTCTCACAGACACACACGCCCTGTCACAGAGACTCACACAGACACACACGCCCTGTCACAGAGACTCACACAGACACACACGCCCTGTCACAGAGACTCACACAGACACACACGCCCTTTCACAGAGACTCACACAGACAAACACGCCCTGTCACAGAGACTCACACAGACACACACGCCCAGTCACAGAGACTCACACAGACACACACGCCCTGTCACAGAGACTCACACAGACACACACGCCCTGTCACAGAGCCTCACAGACACACACGCCCTGTCACAGATTCTCACACAGACACACACGCCCCGTCACAGAGACTCACACAGACACACACGCCCTGTCACAGAGACTCACACAGACACACACGACCCGTCACAGAGACTCACACAGACACACACGCCCTGTCACAGAGACTCACACAGACACACACGCCCTGTCACAGAGACTCACACAGACGCACACGCCCTGTCACAGAGACTCACACAGACACACACGCCCTGTCACAGGGACTCATACAGACACACACGCCCTGTCACTTAGACTCATACAGACACACACGCCCTGTCACAGAGACTCACACAGACACACACGACCTGTCACAGAGACTCACACAGACACACACGCCCTGTCACAGAGACTCACACAGACGCACACGCCCTGTCACAGAGACTCACACAGACACACACGCCCTGCCACAGAGACTCTCACAGACACACACGCCCTGTCACAGAGACTCACACAGACACACACGCCCTGTCACAGAGACTCACACAGACACACACGCCCTGTCACAGAGACTCACACAGACTCACACGCCCTGTCACAGAGACTCACACAGACACACATGCCCTGTCACAGAGACTCACACAGACTCACACGCCCTGTCACAGAGACTCACACAGACTCACACGCCCTGTCACAGAGACTCACACAGACACACACGCCCTGTCACAGAGACTCACACAGACACACACGCCCAGTCACAGAGACTCTCACAGACGCACACGCCCCGTCACAGAGACTCACACAGACGCACACGCCCTGTCACCGAGACACACACAGACACACACGCCCTGTCACAGAGACTCACACAGACACACACGCCCTGTCACAGAGACTCACACAGACACACACGCCCTGTCACAGAGACTCACACAGACACACACGCCCTGTCACAGAGACTCACACAGACACACGCGCCCCGTCACAGAGACTCACACAGACACACACGCCCGGTCACAGAGACTCACACAGACACACACGCCCCGTCACCGAGACTCACACAGACACACACGCCCCGTCACAGAGACTCACACAGACACACACGCCCTGTCACAGAGACTCACACAGACACACACGCCCGGTCACAGAGACTCACACAGACACACACGCCCCGTCACCGAGACTCACACAGACACACACGCCCTGTCACAGAGACTCACACAGACACACACGCCCTGTCACAGAGACTCACACAGACACACACGCCCCATCACAGAGACTCACACAGACACACACGCCCTGTCACAGAGACTCACACAGACACACGCGCCCCGTCACAGAGACTCACATAGACACACGCGCCCTGTCACAGAGACTCACACAGACACACACACCCTGTCACAGAGACTCACACAGACACACACGCTCTGTCACAGAGACTCACACAGACACACACGCCCTGTCACAGCGACTCACAGACACACACGCCCTGTCACAGAGACTCACACAGACTCACACGCCCTGTCACAGAGACTCACACAGACACACACACCCTGTCACAGAGACTCACACAGACACACACGCTCTGTCACAGAGACTCACACAGACACACACGCCCTGTCACAGCGACTCACAGACACACACGCCCTGTCACAGAGACTCACACAGACTCACACGCCCTGTCACAGAGACTCACACAGACACACACGCCCCGTCACAGAGACTCACACAGACACACACGCCCGGTCACAGAGACTCACACAGACACACACGCCCCGTCACAGAGACTCACACAGACACACACGCCCCGTCACAGAGACTCACACAGACACACACGCCCGGTCACAGAGACTCACAGAGACACACACGCCCCGTCAACGAGACTCACACAGACACACACGCCCCGTCACAGAGACTCACACAGACACACACGCCCCGTCACAGAGACTCACACAGACACACACGCCCCGTCACAGAGACTCACACAGACACACGCGCCCTGTCACAGAGACTCACACAGACACACACGCCCCGTCACAGAGACTCACACAGACACACGCGCCCTGTCACAGAGACTCACACAGACACACACGCCCTGTCACAGAGACTCACACAGACACACGCGCCGTGTCACAGAGACTCACACAGACACAGACGCCCTGTCACATAGACTCACACAGACACACGCGCCCTGTCACAGAGACTCACACAGACACACACGCCCAGTCACAGAGACTCACACAGACGCACACGCCCTGTCACAGAGACTCTCACAGACGCACACGCCCCGTCACAGAGACTCACAGAGACACACACGCCCTGTCACAGAGACTCACACAGACACACACGCCCTGTCACAGAGACTCACACAGACACACGCGCCCTGTCACAGAGACTCACACAGACACACGCGCCCTGTCACAGAGACTCACACAGACACACACGCCCTGTCACAGAGACTCACACGGACACACACGCCCTGTCACAGAGACTCACACAGACACACACGCCCAGTCACAGAGACTCACACAGACACACACGGCCAGTCACAGAGACTCACACAGACGCACACGCCCTGTCACAGAGACTCTCACAGACGCACACGCCCCGTCACAGAGACTCACAGAATCACACACGCCCTGTCACAGAGACTCACACAGACACACACGCCCTGTCACAGAGACTCACACAGACACACACGCCCTGTCACAGAGACTCACACAGACACACACACCCAGTCACAGAGACTCACACAGACACACACGCCCTGTCACAGAGACTCACACAGACACACACGCCCTGTCACAGAGACTCACACAGACACACACACCCAGTCACAGAGACTCACACAGACACACACGCCCCGTTACAGAGACTCACACAGACACGCACGCCCAGTCATAGAGACTCACACAGACACACACGCCCAGTCACAGAGACTCACACAGACACACACGCCCTGTCACAGAGACTCACACAGACACACACGCCCCGTCACAGATACTCACACAGACACACACACCCCGTCACAGAGACTCACACAGACACACACGCCCCGTCACAGAGACTCACACAGACACACACGCCCCGTCACAGAGACTCACACAGACACACACGCCCCGTCACAGAGACTCACACAGACACACACGCCCAGTCACAGAGACTCACACAGACACACACGCCCAGTCACAGAGACTCACACAGACACACACGCCCCGTCACAGAGACTCACACAGACACTCACGCCCCGTCACAGAGACTCACACAGACACACACGCCCTGTCACAGAGACTCACACAGACGCACACGCCCAGTCACAGAGACTCACACAGACACACACGCCCCGTCACAGAGACTCACACAGACACACACGCCCCGTCACAGAGACTCACACAGACACACACGCCCCGTCACAGAGACTCACACAGACACACACGCCCTGTCACAGAGACTCACACAGACACACACGCCCTGTCACAGATACTCACACAGACACACATGCCCAGTCACAGAGACTCACACAGACACACACGCCCTGTCACAGAGACTCACACAGACACACACGCCCCGTCACAGAGACTCACACAGACACGCACGCCCAGTCACAGAGACTCACACAGACACGCACGCCCTGTCACAGAGACTCACACAGACACACACGCCCTGTCACAGAGACTCACACAGACACACACGCCCTGTCACAGAGACTCACACAGACAAACACGCCCTGTCACAGAGACTCACACAGACACACACGCTCTGTCACAGAGACTCACACAGACACACACGCCCTGTCACAGAGACTCACACAGACACACACGCCCAGTCACAGAGACTCACACAGACACACACGCCCTGTTACAGAGACTCACACAGACACACACGCCCCGTCACAGAGACTCACACAGACACGCACGCCCAGTCACAGAGACTCACACGGACACTCACGCCCTGTCACAGAGACTCACACAGACACACACGCCCCGTCACAGAGACTCACACAGACACGCACGCCCTGTCACATAGACTCTCACAGACACACACGCCCTGTCACAGAGACTCACACAGACACACACGCCCTGTCACAGAGACTCACACAGACACACACGCCCTGTCACAGAGACTCACACAGACACACACGCCCTTTCACAGAGACTCACACAGACAAACACGCCCTGTCACAGAGACTCACACAGACACACACGCCCAGTCACAGAGACTCACACAGACACACACGCCCTGTCACAGAGACTCACACAGACACACACGCCCTGTCACAGAGCCTCACAGACACACACGCCCTGTCACAGATTCTCACACAGACACACACGCCCCGTCACAGAGACTCACACAGACACACACGCCCTGTCACAGAGACTCACACAGACACACACGACCCGTCACAGAGACTCACACAGACACACACGCCCTGTCACAGAGACTCACACAGACACACACGCCCTGTCACAGAGACTCACACAGACGCACACGCCCTGTCACAGAGACTCACACAGACACACACGCCCTGTCACAGGGACTCATACAGACACACACGCCCTGTCACAGAGACTCATACAGACACACACGCCCTGTCACAGAGACTCACACAGACACACACGACCTGTCACAGAGACTCACACAGACACACACGCCCTGTCACAGAGACTCACACAGACGCACACGCCCTGTCACAGAGACTCACACAGACACACACGCCCTGCCACAGAGACTCTCACAGACACACACGCCCTGTCACAGAGACTCACACAGACACACACGCCCTGTCACAGAGACTCACACAGACACACACGCCCTGTCACAGAGACTCACACAGACTCACACGCCCTGTCACAGAGACTCACACAGACACACATGCCCTGTCACAGAGACTCACACAGACTCACACGCCCTGTCACAGAGACTCACACAGACTCACACGCCCTGTCACAGAGACTCACACAGACACACACGCCCTGTCACAGAGACTCACACAGACACACACGCCCAGTCACAGAGACTCTCACAGACGCACACGCCCCGTCACAGAGACTCACACAGACGCACACGCCCTGTCACCGAGACACACACAGACACACACGCCCTGTCACAGAGACTCACACAGACACACACGCCCTGTCACAGAGACTCACACAGACACACACGCCCTGTCACAGAGACTCACACAGACACACACGCCCTGTCACAGAGACTCACACAGACACACGCGCCCCGTCACAGAGACTCACACAGACACACGCGCCCGGTCACAGAGACTCACACAGACACACACGCCCCGTCACCGAGACTCACACAGACACACACGCCCCGTCACAGAGACTCACACAGACACACACGCCCTGTCACAGAGACTCACACAGACACACACGCCCGGTCACAGAGACTCACACAGACACACACGCCCCGTCACCGAGACTCACACAGACACACACGCCCTGTCACAGAGACTCACACAGACACACACGCCCTGTCACAGAGACTCACACAGACACACACGCCCCATCACAGAGACTCACACAGACACACACGCCCTGTCACAGAGACTCACACAGACACACGCGCCCCGTCACAGAGACTCACATAGACACACGCGCCCTGTCACAGAGACTCACACAGACACACACACCCTGTCACAGAGACTCACACAGACACACACGCTCTGTCACAGAGACTCACACAGACACACACGCCCTGTCACAGCGACTCACAGACACACACGCCCTGTCACAGAGACTCACACAGACTCACACGCCCTGTCACAGAGACTCACACAGACACACACACCCTGTCACAGAGACTCACACAGACACACACGCTCTGTCACAGAGACTCACACAGACACACACGCCCTGTCACAGCGACTCACAGACACACACGCCCTGTCACAGAGACTCACACAGACTCACACGCCCTGTCACAGAGACTCACACAGACACACACGCCCCGTCACAGAGACTCACACAGACACACACGCCCGGTCACAGAGACTCACACAGACACACACGCCCTGTCACAGAGACTCACACAGACACACACGCCCCGTCACAGAGACTCACACAGACACACACGCCCCGTCACAGAGACTCACACAGACACACACGCCCGGTCACAGAGACTCACAGAGACACACACGCTCCGTCAACGAGACTCACACAGACACACACGCCCCGTCACAGAGACTCACACAGACACACACGCCCCGTCACAGAGACTCACACAGACACACACGCCCCGTCACAGAGACTCACACAGACACACGCGCCCTGTCACAGAGACTCACACAGACACACACGCCCCGTCACAGAGACTCACACAGACACACGCGCCCTGTCACAGAGACTCACACAGACACACACGCCCTGTCACAGAGACTCACACAGACACACGCGCCGTGTCACAGAGACTCACACAGACACAGACGCCCTGTCACAGAGACTCACACAGACACACGCGCCCTGTCACAGAGACTCACACAGACACACACGCCCAGTCACAGAGACTCACACAGACGCACACGCCCTGTCACAGAGACTCTCACAGACGCACACGCCCCGTCACAGAGACTCACAGAGACACACACGCCCTGTCACAGAGACTCACACAGACACACACGCCCTGTCACAGAGACTCACACAGACACACGCGCCCTGTCACAGAGACTCACACAGACACACGCGCCCTGTCACAGAGACTCACACAGACACACACGCCCTGTCACAGAGACTCACACGGACACACACGCCCTGTCACAGAGACTCACACAGACACACACGCCCAGTCACAGAGACTCACACAGACACACACGGCCAGTCACAGAGACTCACACAGACGCACACGCCCTGTCACAGAGACTCTCACAGACGCACACGCCCCGTCACAGAGACTCACAGAATCACACACGCCCTGTCACAGAGACTCACACAGACACACACGCCCTGTCACAGAGACTCACACAGACACACACGCCCTGTCACAGAGACTCACACAGACACACACACCCAGTCACAGAGACTCACACAGACACACACGCCCTGTCACAGAGACTCACACAGACACACACGCCCTGTCACAGAGACTCACACAGACACACACACCCAGTCACAGAGACTCACACAGACACACACGCCCCGTTACAGAGACTCACACAGACACGCACGCCCAGTCATAGAGACTCACACAGACACACACGCCCAGTCACAGAGACTCACACAGACACACACGCCCTGTCACAGAGACTCACACAGACACACACGCCCCGTCACAGATACTCACACAGACACACACACCCCGTCACAGAGACTCACACAGACACACACGCCCCGTCACAGAGACTCACACAGACACACACGCCCCGTCACAGAGACTCACACAGACACACACGCCCCGTCACAGAGACTCACACAGACACACATGCCCAGTCACAGAGACTCACACAGACACACACGCCCAGTCACAGAGACTCACACAGACACACACGCCCCGTCACAGAGACTCACACAGACACTCACGCCCCGTCACAGAGACTCACACAGACACACACGCCCTGTCACAGAGACTCACACAGACGCACACGCCCAGTCACAGAGACTCACACAGACACACACGCCCCGTCACAGAGACTCACACAGACACACACGCCCCGTCACAGAGACTCACACAGACACACACGCCCCGTCACAGAGACTCACACAGACACACACGCCCTGTCACAGAGACTTACACAGACACACGCGCCCCGTCACAGAGACTCACACAGACACACACGCCCTGTCACAGAGACTCACACAGACACACGCGCCCCGTCACAGAGACTCACACAGACACACACGCCCTGTCACAGAGACTCACACAGACACACACGCCCCGTCACAGAGACTCACACAGACGCACAGGCCCTGTCACAGAGACTCACACAGACACACACGCCCTGTCACAGAGACTCACACAGATACACACGCCCCGTCACAGAGACTCACACAGATACACACGCCCTGTCACAGATACTCACAGAGACACACACGCCCTGTCACAGAGACTCACACAGACACACACGCCCTGTCACAGAGACTCACACAGACACACACGCCCTGTCACAGAGACTCACACAGACACACACGCCCCGTCACAGAGACTCACACAGACACACACGCCCCGTCACAGAGACTCACACAGATACACACGCCCCGTCACAGAGACTCACACAGATACACACGCCCTGTCACAGATACTCACAGAGACACACACGCCCTGTCACAGAGACTCACACAGACACACACGCCCCGTCACAGAGACTCACACAGACACACACGCCCCGTCACAGAGACTCACACAGACACACACGCCCCGTCACAGAGACTCACACAGATACACACGCCCCGTCACAGAGACTCACACAGATACACACGCCCTGTCACAGATACTCACAGAGACACACACGCCCTGTCACAGAGACTCACACAGACACACACGCCCTGTCACAGAGACTCACACAGACACACACGCCCAGTCACAGAGACTCACACAGACGCACACGCCCTGTCACAGAGACTCTCACAGACGCACACGCCCCGTCACAGAGACTCACAGAGACACACACGCCCTGTCACAGAGACTCACACAGACACACACGCCCTGTCACAGAGACTCACACAGACACACACGCCCTGTCACAGAGACTCACACAGACACACACGCCCTGTCACAGAGACTCACACAGACACACACGCCCTGTCACAGAGACTCACACAGACACACACGCCCTGCCACAGAGAAACTCACAGACACACACGCCCTGTCACAGAGACTCACACAGACACACACGCCCTGTCACAGAGACTCACACAGACACACACGCCCTGTCACAGAGTCTCACACAGACACACACGCCCTGTCACCGTGACTCACACAGACACACACGCCCCGTCACCGAGACTCACACAGACACACACGCCCCGTCACAGAGACTCACACAGACACACACGCCCCGTCACAGAGACTCACACAGACACACACGCCCCGTCACAGAGACTCACACAGACACACGCGCCCTGTCACAGAGACTCACACAGACACACACGCCCCGTCACAGAGACTCACACAGACACACGCGCCCTGTCACAGAGACTCACACAGACACACACGCCCTGTCACAGAGACTCACACAGACACACGCGCCGTGTCACAGAGACTCACACAGACACAGACGCCCTGTCACAGAGACTCACACAGACACACGCGCCCTGTCACAGAGACTCACACAGACACACACGCCCAGTCACAGAGACTCACACAGACGCACACGCCCTGTCACAGAGACTCTCACAGACGCACACGCCCCGTCACAGAGACTCACAGAGACACACACGCCCTGTCACTGAGACTCACACAGACACACACGCCCTGTCACAGAGACTCACACAGACACACGCGCCCTGTCACAGAGACTCACACAGACACACGCGCCCTGTCACAGAGACTCACACAGACACACACGCCCAGTCACAGAGACTCACACGGACACACACGCCCTGTCACAGAGACTCACACAGACACACACGCCCAGTGATAGAGACTCACACAGACACACACGGCCAGTCACAGAGACTCACACAGACGCACACGCCCTGTCACAGAGACTCTCACAGACGCACACGCCCCGTCACAGAGACTCACAGAATCACACACGCCCTGTCACAGAGACTCACACAGACACACACGCCCTGTCACAGAGACTCACACAGACACACACGCCCTGTCACAGAGACTCACACAGACATACACACCCAGTCACAGAGACTCACACAGACACACACGCCCTGTCACAGAGACTCACACAGACACGCACGCCCCGTTACAGAGACTCACACACACACGCACGCCGAGTCATAGAGACTCACACAGACACACACGCCCAGTCACAGAGACTCACACAGACACACACGCCCAGTCACAGAGACTCACACAGACACACACGCCCTGTCACAGAGACTCACACAGACACGCACGCCCCGTTACAGAGACTCACACAGACACGCACGCCGAGTCATAGAGACTCACACAGACACACACGCCCAGTCACAGAGACTCACACAGACACACACGCCCCGTCACAGATACTCACACAGACACACACACCCCGTCACAGAGACTCACACAGACACACACGCCCCGTCACAGAGACTCACACAGACACACACGCCCCGTCACAGAGACTCACACAGACACACACGCCCCGTCACAGAGACTCACACAGACACACACGCCCCGTCACAGAGACTCACACAGACACACACGCCCAGTCACAGAGACTCACACAGACACACACGCCCCGTCACAGAGACTCACACAGACACACACGCCCCGTCACAGAGACTCACACAGACACACACGCCCTGTCACAGAGACTCACACAGACGCACACGCCCAGTCACAGAGACTCACACAGACACACACGCCCCGTCACAGAGACTCACACAGACTCACACGCCCCGTCACAGAGACTCACACAGACACACACGCCCCGTCACAGAGACTCACACAGACACTCACGCCCGGTCACAGAGACTCACAGAGACACACACGCCCCGTCACCGAGACTCACACAGACACACACGCCCCGTCACAGAGACTCACACAGACACACACGCCCCGTCACAGAGACTCACACAGACACACACGCCCCGTCACAGAGACTCACACAGACACACGCGCCCTGTCACAGAGACTCACACAGACACACACGCCCCGTCACAGAGACTCACACAGACACACGCGCCCTGTCACAGAGACTCACACAGACACACACGCCCTGTCACAGAGACTCACACAGACACACGCGCCGTGTCACAGAGACTCACACAGACACAGACGCCCTGTCACAGAGACTCACACAGACACACGCGCCCTGTCACAGAGACTCACACAGACACACACGCCCAGTCACAGAGACTCACACAGACGCACACGCCCTGTCACAGAGACTCTCACAGACGCACACGCCCCGTCACAGAGACTCACAGAGACACACACGCCCTGTCACTGAGACTCACACAGACACACACGCCCTGTCACAGAGACTCACACAGACACACGCGCCCTGTCACAGAGACTCACACAGACACACGCGCCCTGTCACAGAGACTCACACAGACACACACGCCCAGTCACAGAGACTCACACGGACACACACGCCCTGTCACAGAGACTCACACAGACACACACGCCCAGTGATAGAGACTCACACAGACACACACGGCCAGTCACAGAGACTCACACAGACGCACACGCCCTGTCACAGAGACTCTCACAGACGCACACGCCCCGTCACAGAGACTCACAGAATCACACACGCCCTGTCACAGAGACTCACACAGACACACACGCCCTGTCACAGAGACTCACACAGACACACACGCCCTGTCACAGAGACTCACACAGACATACACACCCAGTCACAGAGACTCACACAGACACACACGCCCTGTCACAGAGACTCACACAGACACGCACGCCCCGTTACAGAGACTCACACACACACGCACGCCGAGTCATAGAGACTCACACAGACACACACGCCCAGTCACAGAGACTCACACAGACACACACGCCCAGTCACAGAGACTCACACAGACACACACGCCCTGTCACAGAGACTCACACAGACACGCACGCCCCGTTACAGAGACTCACACAGACACGCACGCCGAGTCATAGAGACTCACACAGACACACACGCCCAGTCACAGAGACTCACACAGACACACACGCCCCGTCACAGATACTCACACAGACACACACACCCCGTCACAGAGACTCACACAGACACACACGCCCCGTCACAGAGACTCACACAGACACACACGCCCCGTCACAGAGACTCACACAGACACACACGCCCCGTCACAGAGACTCACACAGACACACACGCCCCGTCACAGAGACTCACACAGACACACACGCCCAGTCACAGAGACTCACACAGACACACACGCCCCGTCACAGAGACTCACACAGACACACACGCCCCGTCACAGAGACTCACACAGACACACACGCCCTGTCACAGAGACTCACACAGACGCACACGCCCAGTCACAGAGACTCACACAGACACACACGCCCCGTCACAGAGACTCACACAGACTCACACGCCCCGTCACAGAGACTCACACAGACACACACGCCCCGTCACAGAGACTCACACAGACACTCACGCCCTGTCACAGAGACTTACACAGACACACACGCCCTGTCACAGAGACTCACACAGACACACGCGCCCCGTCACAGAGACTCACACAGACACACACGCCCTGTCACAGAGACTCACACAGACACACACGCCCTGTCACAGAGACTCACACAGACACACACGGCCAGTCACAGAGACTCACACAGACACACACGCCCAGTCACAGAGACTCACACAGACACACACGGCCAGTCACAGAGACTCACACAGACGCACACGCCCTGTCACAGAGACTCTCACAGACGCACACGCCCCGTCACAGAGACTCACAGAATCACACACGCCCTGTCACAGAGACTCACACAGACACACACGCCCTGTCACAGAGACTCACACAGACACACACGCCCTGTCACAGAGACTCACACAGACACACACACCCAGTCACAGAGACTCACACAGACACACACGCCCTGTCACAGAGACTCACACAGACACGCACGCCCCGTTACAGAGACTCACACAGACACGCACGCCCAGTCATAGAGACTCACACAGACACACACGCCCAGTCACAGAGACTCACACAGACACACACGCCCTGTCACAGAGACTCACACAGACACACACGCCCCGTCACAGATACTCACACAGACACACACACCCCGTCACAGAGACTCACACAGACACACACGCCCCGTCACAGAGACTCACACAGACACACACGCCCCGTCACAGAGACTCACACAGACACACACGCCCCGTCACAGAGACTCACACAGACACACACGCCCCGTCACAGAGACTCACACAGACACACACGCCCAGTCACAGAGACTCACACAGACACACACGCCCCGTCACAGAGACTCACACAGACACACACGCCCCGTCACAGAGACTCACACAGACACACACGCCCTGTCACAGAGACTCACACAGACGCACACGCCCAGTCACAGAGACTCACACAGACACACACGCCCCGTCACAGAGACTCACACAGACACACACGCCCCGTCACAGAGACTCACACAGACACACACGCCCCGTCACAGAGACTCACACAGACACTCACGCCCTGTCACAGAGACTTACACAGACACTCACGCCCTGTCACAGAGACTTACACAGACACACACGCCCCGTCACAGAGACTCACACAGACACACACGCCCCGTCACAGAGACTCACACAGACACACACGCCCCGTCACAGAGACTCACACAGACACACACGCCCCGTCACAGAGACTCACACAGACACTCACGCCCTGTCACAGAGACTTACACAGACACACACGCCCCGTCACAGAGACTCACACAGACACACACGCCCTGTCACAGAGACTCACACAGACACACACGCCCTGTCACAGAGCTCACACAGACGCACAGGCCCTGTCACAGAGACTCACACAGACACACACGCCCTGTCACAGAGACTCACACAGACACACACGCCCCGTCACAGAGACTCACACAGACACACACGCCCTGTCACAGAGACTCACACAGACACACACGCCCTGTCACAGAGACTCACACAGACACACACGCCCCGTCACAGAGACTCACACAGATACACACGCCCCGTCACAGAGACTCACACAGATACACACGCCCTGTCACAGATACTCACAGAGACACACACGCCCTGTCACAGAGACTCACACAGACACACACGCCCCGTCACAGAGACTCACACAGACACACACGCCCCGTCACAGAGACTCACACAGACACACACGCCCCGTCACAGAGACTCACACAGATACAATCGCCCCGTCACAGAGACTCACACAGATACACACGCCCTGTCACAGATACTCACAGAGACACACACGCCCTGTCACAGAGACTCACACAGACACACACGCCCTGTCACAGAGACTCACACAGACACACACGCCCAGTCACAGAGACTCACACAGACGCACACGCCCTGTCACAGAGACTCTCACAGACGCACACGCCCCGTCACAGAGACTCACAGAGACACACACGCCCTGTCACAGAGACTCACACAGACACACACGCCCTGTCACAGAGACTCACACAGACACACACGCCCTGTCACAGAGACTCACACAGACACACACGCCCTGCCACAGAGAAACTCACAGACACACACGCCCTGTCACAGAGACTCACACAGACACACACGCCCTGTCACAGAGACTCACACAGACACACACGCCCTGTCACAGAGTCTCACACAGACACACACGCCCTGTCACCGTGACTCACACAGACACACACGCCCTGTCACAGAGACTCACACAGACACACACGCCCTGTCACAGAGTCTCACAAAGACACACACGCCCTGTCACCGAGACTCACACAGACACACACGCCCCGTCACAGAGACTCACACAGACACACACGCCCTGTCACCGTGACTCACACAGACGCACAGGCCCTGTCACAGAGACTCACACAGACACACACGCCCTGTCACAGAGCCTCACACAGACACACACGCCCCGTCACAGAGACTCACACAGACACACACGCCCTGTCTCAGAGACTCACACAGACACACACGCCCCGTCACAGAGACTCACACAGACACACGCGCCCTGTCACAGAGACTCACACAGACACACGCGCCCTGTCACAGAGACTCACACAGACAAACACGTCCTGTCACAGAGACTCACACAGACACACGCGCCCTGTCACAGAGACTCACACAGACACATGCGCCCTGTCGCAGAGACTCACACAGACGCACACGCCCTGTCACAGAGACACACACAGACACACACGCCCTGTCACAGAGACTCACACAGACGCACACGCCCTGTCACAGAGACTCACACAGACACACACGCCCTGTCACAGAGACTCACACAGACACACACACCCAGTCACAGAGACTCACACAGACACACACGCCCTGTCACAGAGACTCACACAGACACGCACGCCCCGTTACAGAGACTCACACAGACACGCACGCCCAGTCATAGAGACTCACACAGACACACACGCCCAGTCACAGAGACTCACACAGACACACGCGCCCTGTCACAGAGACTCACACAGACACACACGCCCCGTCACAGATACTCACACAGACACACACGCCCCGTCACAGAGACTCACACAGACACACACGCCCCGTCACAGAGACTCACACAGACACACACGCCCCGTCACAGAGACTCACACAGACACACACGCCCCGTCACAGAGACTCACACAGACACACACGCCCCGTCACAGAGACTCACACAGACACACACGCCCAGTCACAGAGACTCACACAGACACACACGCCCCGTCACAGAGACTCACACAGACACACACGCCCCGTCACAGAGACTCACACAGACACACACGCCCCGTCACAGAGACTCACACAGACACACACGCCCTGTCACAGAGACTCACACAGACACACACTCCCTGTCACAGAGACTCACACAGACACACACGCCCCGTCACAGAGACTCACACAGACACACACGCCCTGTCACAGAGACTCACACAGACGCACACGCCCAGTCACAGAGACTCACACAGACACACACGCCCCGTCACAGAGACTCACACAGACACACACGCCCCGTCACAGAGACTCACACAGACACACACGCCCCGTCACAGAGACTCACACAGACACTCACGCCCTGTCACAGAGACTTACACAGACACACACGCCCTGTCACAGAGACTCACACAGACACACGCGCCCCGTCACAGAGACTCACACAGACACACACGCCCTGTCACAGAGACTCACACAGACACACACGCCCTCTCACAGAGCTCACACAGACGCACAGGCCCTGTCACAGAGACTCACACAGACACACACGCCCTGTCACAGAGACTCACACAGACGCACACGCCCTGTCACAGAGACTCTCACAGACGCACACGCCCCGTCACAGAGACTCACACAGACACACACGCCCTGTCACAGAGACTCACACAGACACACACGCCCTGTCACAGAGACTCACACAGACACACACGCCCTGTCACAGAGACTCACACAGACACACACGCCCTGTCACAGAGACTCACACAGACACACACGCCCAGTCACAGAGACTCACACAGACGCACACGCCCTGTCACAGAGACTCTCACAGACGCACACGCCCCGTCACAGAGACTCACAGAGACACACACGCCCTGTCACAGAGACTCACACAGACGCACACGCCCTGTCACAGAGACTCTCACAGACGCACACGCCCCGTCACAGAGACTCACACAGACACACACGCCCTGTCACAGAGACTCACACAGACACACACGCCCTGTCACAGAGACTCACACAGACACACACGCCCTGTCACAGAGACTCACACAGACACACACGCCCTGTCACAGAGACTCACACAGACACACACGCCCTGTCACAGAGACTCACACAGACACACACGCCCTGCCACAGAGAAACTCACAGACACACACGCCCTGTCACAGAGACTCACACAGACACACACGCCCTGTCACAGAGACTCACACAGACACACACGCCCTGTCACAGAGTCTCACACAGACACACACGCCCTGTCACCGTGACTCACACAGACACACACGCCCTGTCACAGAGACTCACACAGACACACACGCCCTGTCACAGAGTCTCACAAAGACACACACGCCCTGTCACCGAGACTCACACAGACACACACGCCCCGTCACAGAGACTCACACAGACACAAACGCCCTGTCACCGTGACTCACACAGACGCACAGGCCCTGTCACAGAGACTCACACAGACACACACGCCCTGTCACAGAGCCTCATACAGACACACACGCCCCGTCACAGAGACTCACACAGACACACACGCCCTGTCTCAGAGACTCACACAGACACACACGCCCCGTCACAGAGACTCACACAGACACACGCGCCCTGTCACAGAGACTCACACAGACACACGCGCCCTGTCACAGAGACTCACACAGACAAACACGCCCTGTCACAGAGACTCACACAGACACACGCGCCCTGTCACAGAGACTCACACAGACACATGCGCCCTGTCGCAGAGACTCACACAGACGCACACGCCCTGTCACAGAGACACACACAGACACACACGCCCTGTCACAGAGACTCACACAGACACACACGCCCTGTCACAGAGACTCACACAGACACACACGCCCTGTCACAGAGACTCACACAGACACACGCGCCCTGTCACAGAGACTCACACAGACACAAAAGCCCTGCCACAGAGACTCTCACAGACACACACGCCCTGTCACAGAGACTCACACAGACACACTCGCCCCGTCACAGAGACTCACACAGACACACACGCCCGGTCACAGAGACTCACACAGACACACACGCCCCGTCACCGAGACTCACACAGACACACACGCCCCGTCACAGAGACTCACACAGACACACACGCCCTGTCACAGAGACTCACACAGACACACACGCCCGGTCACAGAGACTCACACAGACACACACGCCCCGTCACCGAGACTCACACAGACACACACGCCCCGTCACAGAGACTCACACAGACACACACGCCCTGTCACAGAGACTCACACAGACACACACGCCCCGTCACAGAGACTCACACAGACACACACGCCCTGTCACAGAGACTCACACAGACACACGCGCCCCGTCACAGAGACTCACATAGACACACGCGCCCTGTCACAGAGACTCACACAGACACACACGCCCTGTCACAGAGACTCACACAGACACACGCGCCCTGTCACAGAGACTCACACAGACACACGCGCCCTGTCACAGAGACTCACACAGACACACGCGCCCTGTCACAGAGACTCACACAGACACACGCGCCCTGTCACAGAGACTCACACAGACACACAAGCCCTGTCCCAGAGACTCACAGACACACACGCCCTGTCACAGAGACTCACACAGACACACACGCCCTGTCACAGAGACTCACACAGACACACACGCCCTGTCACAGAGACTCACACAGACACACACGCCCTGTCACAGTGACTCACACAGACACACACGCCCCGTCACAGAGACTCACACAGACACACACGCCCTGTCACAGAGACTAATACAGACACACACGCCCTGTCACAGAGACTCACACAGACACACGCGCCCTGTCACAGAGACTCACACAGACACACGCGCCCTGTCACAGAGACTCACACAGACACACACGCCCTGTCACAGAGACTCACACAGACACACACGCCCTGTCACAGCGACTCACAGACACACACGCCCTGTCACAGAGACTCACACAGACACACGCGCCCTGTCACAGAGACTCACACAGACACACACGCCCTGTCACAGAGACTCACACAGACACACGCGCCCTGTCACAGAGACTCACACAGACACACACGCCCTGTCACAGAGACTCACACAGACACACGCGCCCTGTCACAGAGACTCACACAGACACACGCGCCCTGTCACAGAGACTCACACAGACACACACGCCCTGTCACAGAGACTCACACAGACACACACGCCCTGTCACAGCGACTCACAGACACACACGCCCTGTCACAGAGACTCACACAGACACACACGCCCTGTCACAGAGACTCACACAGACACACACGCCCCGTCACAGAGACTCACACAGACACACACGCCCGGTCACAGAGACTCACACAGACACACACGCCCCGTCACCGAGACTCACACAGACACACACGCCCCGTCACAGAGACTCACACAGACACACACGCCCCGTCACAGAGACTCACACAGACACACACGCCCGGTCACAGAGACTCACACAGACACACACGCCCTGTCACAGAGACTCACACAGACACACGCGCCGTGTCACAGAGACTCACACAGACACAGACGCCCTGTCACAGAGACTCACACAGACACACGCGCCCTGTCACAGAGACTCACACAGACACACGCGCCCTGTCACAGAGACTCACACAGACACACACGCCCTGTCACAGAGACTCACACAGACACACACGCCCTGTCACAGCGACTCACAGACACACACGCCCTGTCACAGAGACTCACACAGACACACACGCCCTGTCACAGAGACTCACACAGACACACACGCCCCGTCACAGAGACTCACACAGACACACACGCCCGGTCACAGAGACTCACACAGACACACACGCCCCGTCACCGAGACTCACACAGACACACACGCCCCGTCACAGAGACTCACACAGACACACACGCCCCGTCACAGAGACTCACACAGACACACACGCCCGGTCACAGAGACTCACACAGACACACACGCCCTGTCACAGAGACTCACACAGACACACGCGCCGTGTCACAGAGACTCACACAGACACAGACGCCCTGTCACAGAGACTCACACAGACACACGCGCCCTGTCACAGAGACTCACACAGACACACACGCCCAGTCACAGAGACTCACACAGACGCACACGCCCTGTCACAGAGACTCTCACAGACGCACACGCCCCGTCACAGAGACTCACAGAGACACACACGCCCTGTCACAGAGACTCACACAGACACACACGCCCTGTCACAGAGACTCACACAGACACACGCGCCCTGTCACAGAGACTCACACAGACACACGCGCCCTGTCACAGAGACTCACACAGACACACACGCCCTGTCACAGAGACTCACACGGACACACGCGCCCAGTCACAGAGACTCACACAGACACACACGGCCAGTCACAGAGACTCACACAGACGCACACGCCCTGTCACAGAGACTCTCACAGACGCACACGCCCCGTCACAGAGACTCACAGAATCACACACGCCCTGTCACAGAGACTCACACAGACACACACGCCCTGTCACAGAGACTCACACAGACACACACGCCCTGTCACAGAGACTCACACAGACACACACGCCCTGTCACAGAGACTCACACAGACACACACGCCCCGTCACAGAGACTCACACAGACACACACGCCCTGTCACAAAGACTCACACAGACACACGCGCCCCGTCACAGAGACTCACATAGACACACGCGCCCTGTCACAGAGACTCACACAGACACACACGCCCTGTCACAGAGACTCACACAGACACACGCGCCCTGTCACAGAGACTCACACAGACACACGCGCCCTGTCACAGAGACTCACACAGACACACGCGCCCTGTCACAGAGACTCACACAGACACACGCGCCCTGTCACAGAGACTCACACAGACACACAAGCCCTGTCCCAGAGACTCACAGACACACACGCCCTGTCACAGAGACTCACACAGACACACACGCCCTGTCACAGAGACTCACACAGACACACACGCCCTGTCACAGAGACTCACACAGACACACACGCCCTGTCACAGTGACTCACACAGACACACACGCCCCGTCACAGAGACTCACACAGACACACACGCCCTGTCACAGAGACTAATACAGACACACACGCCCTGTCACAGAGACTCACACAGACACACACGCCCTGTCACAGAGACTCACACAGACACACGCGCCCTGTCACAGAGACTCACACAGACACACGCGCCCTGTCACAGAGACTCACACAGACACACACGCCCCGTCACAGAGACTCACACAGACACACACGCCCCGTCACAGAGACTCACACAGACACACACGCCCCGTCACAGAGACTCACACAGATACAATCGCCCCGTCACAGAGACTCACACAGATACACACGCCCTGTCACAGATACTCACAGAGACACACACGCCCTGTCACAGAGACTCACACAGACACACACGCCCTGTCACAGAGACTCACACAGACACACACGCCCAGTCACAGAGACTCACACAGACGCACACGCCCTGTCACAGAGACTCTCACAGACGCACACGCCCCGTCACAGAGACTCACAGAGACACACACGCCCTGTCACAGAGACTCACACAGACGCACACGCCCTGTCACAGAGACTCTCACAGACGCACACGCCCCGTCACAGAGACTCACACAGACACACACGCCCTGTCACAGAGACTCACACAGACACACACGCCCTGTCACAGAGACTCACACAGACACACACGCCCTGTCACAGAGACTCACACAGACACACACGCCCTGTCACAGAGACTCACACAGACACACACGCCCTGTCACAGAGACTCACACAGACACACACGCCCTGCCACAGAGAAACTCACAGACACACACGCCCTGTCACAGAGACTCACACAGACACACACGCCCTGTCACAGAGACTCACACAGACACACACGCCCTGTCACAGAGTCTCACACAGACACACACGCCCTGTCACCGTGACTCACACAGACACACACGCCCTGTCACAGAGACTCACACAGACACACACGCCCTGTCACAGAGTCTCACAAAGACACACACGCCCTGTCACCGAGACTCACACAGACACACACGCCCCGTCACAGAGACTCACACAGACACAAACGCCCTGTCACCGTGACTCACACAGACGCACAGGCCCTGTCACAGAGACTCACACAGACACACACGCCCTGTCACAGAGCCTCACACAGACACACACGCCCCGTCACAGAGACTCACACAGACACACACGCCCTGTCTCAGAGACTCACACAGATACACACGCCCCGTCACAGAGACTCACACAGACACACGCGCCCTGTCACAGAGACTCACACAGACACACGCGCCCTGTCACAGAGACTCACACAGACAAACACGCCCTGTCACAGAGACTCACACAGACACACGCGCCCTGTCACAGAGACTCACACAGACACATGCGCCCTGTCGCAGAGACTCACACAGACGCACACGCCCTGTCACAGAGACACACACAGACACACACGCCCTGTCACAGAGACTCACACAGACACACACGCCCTGTCACAGAGACTCACACAGACACACACGCCCTGTCACAGAGACTCACACAGACACACGCGCCCTGTCACAGAGACTCACACAGACACAAACGCCCTGCCACAGAGACTCTCACAGACACACACGCCCTGTCACAGAGACTCACACAGACACACTCGCCCCGTCACAGAGACTCACACAGACACACACGCCCGGTCACAGAGACTCACACAGACACACACGCCCCGTCACCGAGACTCACACAGACACACACGCCCCGTCACAGAGACTCACACAGACACACACGCCCTGTCACAGAGACTCACACAGACACACACGCCCGGTCACAGAGACTCACACAGACACACACGCCCCGTCACCGAGACTCACACAGACACACACGCCCCGTCACAGAGACTCACACAGACACACACGCCCTGTCACAGAGACTCACACAGACACACACGCCCCGTCACAGAGACTCACACAGACACACACGCCCTGTCACAGAGACTCACACAGACACACGCGCCCCGTCACAGAGACTCACACAGACACACACGCCCTGTCACAGAGACTCACACAGACACACATGCCCTGTCACATAGACTCACACAGACACACACGCCCCGTCACAGAGACTCACATAGACACACGCGCCCTGTCACAGAGACTCACACAGACACACACGCCCTGTCACAGAGACTCACACAGACACACGCGCCCTGTCACAGAGACTCACACAGACACACGCGCCCTGTCACAGAGACTCACACAGACACACGCGCCCTGTCACAGAGACTCACACAGACACACGCGCCCTGTCACAGAGACTCACACAGACACACAAGCCCTGTCCCAGAGACTCACAGACACACACGCCCTGTCACAGAGACTCACACAGACACACACGCCCTGTCACAGAGACTCACACAGACACACACGCCCTGTCACAGAGACTCACACAGACACACACGCCCTGTCACAGTGACTCACACAGACACACACGCCCCGTCACAGAGACTCACACAGACACACACGCCCTGTCACAGAGACTAATACAGACACACACGCCCTGTCACAGAGACTCACACAGACACACACGCCCTGTCACAGAGACTCACACAGACACACGCGCCCTGTCACAGAGACTCACACAGACACACGCGCCCTGTCACAGAGACTCACACAGACACACGCGCCCTGTCACAGAGACTCACACAGACACACACGCCCTGTCACAGCGACTCACAGACACACACGCCCTGTCACAGAGAGTCACACAGACACACACGCCCTGTCACAGAGACTCACACAGACACACACGCCCCGTCACAGAGACTCACACAGACACACACGCCCGGTCACAGAGACTCACACAGACACACACGCCCCGTCACCGAGACTCACACAGACACACACGCCCCGTCACAGAGACTCACACAGACACACACGCCCCGTCACAGAGACTCACACAGACACACACGCCCGGTCACAGAGACTCACACAGACACACACGCCCTGTCACAGAGACTCACACAGACACACGCGCCGTGTCACAGAGACTCACACAGACACAGACGCCCTGTCACAGAGACTCACACAGACACACGCGCCCTGTCACAGAGACTCACACAGACACACACGCCCAGTCACAGAGACTCACACAGACGCACACGCCCTGTCACAGAGACTCTCACAGACGCACACGCCCCGTCACAGAGACTCACAGAGACACACACGCCCTGTCACAGAGACTCACACAGACACACACGCCCTGTCACAGAGACTCACACAGACACACGCGCCCTGTCACAGAGACTCACACAGACACACGCGCCCTGTCACAGAGACTCACACAGACACACACGCCCTGTCACAGAGACTCACACGGACACACGCGCCCAGTCACAGAGACTCACACAGACACACACAGCCAGTCACAGAGACTCACACAGACGCACACGCCCTGTCACAGAGACTCTCACAGACGCACACGCCCCGTCACAGAGACTCACAGAATCACACACGCCCTGTCACAGAGACTCACACAGACACACACGCCCTGTCACAGAGACTCACACAGACACACACGCCCTGTCACAGAGACTCACACAGACACACACGCCCTGTCACAGAGACTCACACAGACACACACGCCCCGTCACAGAGACTCACACAGACACACACGCCCTGTCACAAAGACTCACACAGACACACGCGCCCCGTCACAGAGACTCACATAGACACACGCGCCCTGTCACAGAGACTCACACAGACACACACGCCCTGTCACAGAGACTCACACAGACACACGCGCCCTGTCACAGAGACTCACACAGACACACGCGCCCTGTCACAGAGACTCACACAGACACACGCGCCCTGTCACAGAGACTCACACAGACACACGCGCCCTGTCACAGAGACTCACACAGACACACAAGCCCTGTCCCAGAGACTCACAGACACACACGCCCTGTCACAGAGACTCACACAGACACACACGCCCTGTCACAGAGACTCACACAGACACACACGCCCTGTCACAGAGACTCACACAGACACACACGCCCTGTCACAGTGACTCACACAGACACACACGCCCCGTCACAGAGACTCACACAGACACACACGCCCTGTCACAGAGACTAATACAGACACACACGCCCTGTCACAGAGACTCACACAGACACACACGCCCTGTCACAGAGACTCACACAGACACACGCGCCCTGTCACAGAGACTCACACAGACACACGCGCCCTGTCACAGAGACTCACACAGACACACGCGCCCTGTCACAGAGACTCACACAGACACACACGCCCTGTCACAGAGACTCACACAGACACACACGCCCTGTCACAGCGACTCACAGACACACACGCCCTGTCACAGAGACTCACACAGACACACACGCCCTGTCACAGAGACTCACACAGACACACACGCCCCGTCACAGAGACTCACACAGACACACACGCCCGGTCACAGAGACTCACACAGACACACACGCCCCGTCACCGAGACTCACACAGACACACACGCCCCGTCACAGAGACTCACACAGACACACACGCCCCGTCACAGAGACTCACACAGACACACACGCCCGGTCACAGAGACTCACACAGACACACACGCCCTGTCACAGAGACTCACACAGACACACGCGCCGTGTCACAGAGACTCACACAGACACAGACGCCCTGTCACAGAGACTCACACAGACACACGCGCCCTGTCACAGAGACTCACACAGACACACACGCCCAGTCACAGAGACTCACACAGACGCACACGCCCTGTCACAGAGACTCTCACAGACGCACACGCCCCGTCACAGAGACTCACAGAGACACACACGCCCTGTCACAGAGACTCACACAGACACACACGCCCTGTCACAGAGACTCACACAGACACACGCGCCCTGTCACAGAGACTCACAAAGACACACGCGCCCTGTCACAGAGACTCACACAGACACACACGCCCTGTCACAGAGACTCACACGGACACACACGCCCAGTCACAGAGACTCACACAGACACACACGGCCAGTCACAGAGACTCACACAGACGCACACGCCCTGTCACAGAGACTCTCACAGACGCACACGCCCCGTCACAGAGACTCACAGAATCACACACGCCCTGTCACAGAGACTCACACAGACACACACGCCCTGTCACAGAGACTCACACAGACACACACGCCCTGTCACAGAGACTCACACAGACACACACGCCCAGTCACAGAGACTCACACAGACACACACGCCCTGTCACAGAGACTCACACAGACACGCACGCCCCGTTACAGAGACTCACACAGTCACGCACGCCCAGTCATAGAGACTCACACAGACACACACGCCCAGTCACAGAGACTCACACAGACACACACGCCCCGTCACAGAGACTCACACAGACACACACGCCCCATCACAGAGACTCACACAGACACACACGCCCCGTCACAGAGACTCACACAGACACACACGCCCCGTCACAGAGACTCACACAGACACACACGCCCCGTCACAGAGACTCACACAGACACACACGCCCCGTCATAGAGACTCACACAGACACACACGCCCTGTCACAGAGACTCACACAGACACACACGCCCTGTCACAGAGACTCACACAGACACACACGCCCCGTCACAGAGACTCACACAGACACACGCGCCCTGTCACAGAGACTCACACAGAAACAAACGCCCTGCCACAGAGACTCTCACAGACACACACGCCCTGTCACAGAGACTCACACAGACACACTCGCCCCGTCACAGAGACTCACACAGACACACACGCCCGGTCACAGAGACTCACACTGACACAGACGCCCCGTCACCGAGACTCACACAGACACACACGCCCCGTCACAGAGACTCACACAGACAGACACGCCCTGTCACAGAGACTCACACAGACACACACGCCCGGTCACAGAGACTCACACAGACACACACGCCCCGTCACCGAGACTCACACAGACACACACGCCCCGTCACAGAGACTCACACAGACACACACGCCCTGTCACAGAGACTCACACAGACACACACGCCCCGTCACAGAGACTCACACAGACACACACGCCCCGTCACAGAGACTCACACAGACACACGCGCCCCGTCACAGAGACTCACATAGACACACGCGCCCCGTCACAGAGACTCACACAGACACACACGCCCTGTCACAGAGACTCACACAGACACACACGCCCTGTCACAGAGACTCACACAGACACACACGCCCTGTCACAGAGACTCACACAGACACACACGCCGCGTCACAGAGACTCACACAGACACACACGCCCTGTCAGAGTCTCACACAGACACACACGCCCTGTCACAGAGACTCACACAGACACACGCGCCCTGTCACAGAGACTCACACAGACACACACGCCCTGTCACAGAGACTCACACAGACACACACGCCCTGTCACAGAGACTCACACAGACACACGCGCCCTGTCACAGAGACTCACACAGACACACAAGCCCTGTCCCAGAGACTCACAGACACACACGCCCTGTCACAGAGACTCACACAGACACACACGCCCTGTCACAGAGACTCACACAGACACACACGCCCTGTCACAGAGACTCACACAGACACACACTCCCTGTCACAGTGACTCACACAGACGCACACGCCCCGTCACAGAGACTCACACAGACACACACGCCCTGTCACAGAGACTCATACAGACACACACGCCCTGTCACAGAGACTCACACAGACACACACGCCCTGTCACAGAGACTCACACAGACACACGCGCCCTGTCACAGAGACTCACACAGACACACGCGCCCTGTCACAGAGACTCACACAGACACACGCGCCCTGTCACAGAGACTCACACAGACACACACGCCCTGTCACAGAGACTCACACAGACACACACGCCCTGTCACAGTGACTCACAGACACACACGCCCTGTCACAGAGACTCACACAGACACACACGCCCGGTCACAGAGACTCACACAGACACACACGCCCCGTCACCGAGACTCACACAGACACACACGCCCCGTCACAGAGACTCACACAGACACACACGCCCCGTCACAGAGACTCACACAGACACACACGCCCGGTCACAGAGACTCACACAGACACACACGCCCTGTCACAGAGACTCACACAGACACACGCGCCGTGTCACAGAGACTCACACAGACACAGACGCCCTGTCACAGAGACTCACACAGACACACGCGCCCTGTCACAGAGACTCACACAGACACACACGCCCAGTCACAGAGACTCACACAGACGCACACGCCCTGTCACAGAGACTCTCACAGACGCACACGCCCCGTCACAGAGACTCACAGAGACACACACGCCCTGTCACAGAGACTCACACAGACACACACGCCCTGTCACAGAGACTCACACAGACACACACGCCCTGTCACAGAGACTCACACGGACACACACGCCCAGTCACAGAGACTCACACAGACACACACGCCCCGTCACAGACACTCACACAGACACACACGCCCTGGCACAGAGACTCACACGGACACACACGCCCAGTCACAGAGACTCACACAGACACACACGGCCAGTCACAGAGACTCACACAGACGCACACGCCCTGTCACAGAGACTCTCACAGACGCACACGCCCCGTCACAGAGACTCACAGAATCACACACGCCCTGTCACAGAGACTCACACAGACACACACGCCCTGTCACAGAGACTCACACAGACACACACGCCCTGTCACAGAGACTCACACAGACACACACGCCCAGTCACAGAGACTCACACAGACACACACGCCCTGTCACAGAGACTCACACAGACACGCACGCCCCGTTACAGAGACTCACACAGTCACGCACGCCCAGTCATAGAGACTCACACAGACACACACGCCCAGTCACAGAGACTCACACAGACACACACGCCCTGTCACAGAGACTCACACAGACACACACGCCCCGTCACAGATACTCACACAGACACACACACCCCGTCACAGAGACTCACACAGACACACACGCCCCGTCACAGAGACTCACACAGACACACACGCCCCGTCACAGAGACTCACACAGACACACACGCCCCGTCACAGAGACTCACACAGACACACACGCCCCGTCACAGAGACTCACACAGACACACACGCCCCGTCACAGAGACTCACACAGACACACACGCCCCGTCACAGAGACTCACACAGACACACACGCCCCGTCACAGAGACTCACACAGACACACACGCCCCGTCACAGAGGCTCACACAGACACACACGCCCCGTCACAGAGACTCACACAGACACACACGCCCTGTCACAGAGACTGACACAGACACACACGCCCTGTCACAGAGACTCACACAGACACACGCGCCCCGTCACAGAGACTCACACAGACACACACGCCCTGTCACAGAGACTCACACAGACACACACGCCCTGTCACAGAGACTCACACAGACACACAGGCCCTGTCACAGAGACTCACACAGACACACACGCCCTGTCACAGAGACTCACACAGACACACACGCCCCGTCACAGAGACTCACACAGACACACACGCCCTGTCACAGAGACTCACACAGACACACACGCCCCGTCACAGAGACTCACACAGACACACACGCCCCATCACAGAGACTCACACAGATACACACGCCCTGTCACAGATACTCACAGAGACACACACGCCCTGTCACAGAGACTCACACAGACACACACGCCCTGTCACAGAGACTCACACAGACACACACGCCCAGTCACAGAGACTCACACAGACGCACACGCCCTGTCACAGAGACTCTCACAGACGCACACGCCCCGTCACAGAGACTCACAGAGACACACACGCCCTGTCACAGAGACTCACACAGACACACACGCCCTGTCACAGAGACTCACACAGACACACACGCCCTGTCACAGAGACTCACACAGACACACACGCCCTGTCACAGAGACTCACACAGACACACACGCCCTGTCACAGAGACTCACACAGACACACACGCCCTTTCACAGAGACTCACACAGACACACACGCCCTGTCACAGAGACTCACTCAGACACACACGCCCTGTCACAGAGACTCGCACAGACACACACGCCCCGTCACAGAGACTCACACAGACACACACGCCCCGTCACAGAGACTCACACAGACACACACGCCCTGTCACAGAGACTCACACAGACACACACGCCCTGTCACAGAGACTCACACAGACACACACGCCCTGCAACAGAGACTCTCACAGACACACATGCCCTGTCACATAGACTCACACAGACACACACGCCCTGTCACAGAGACTCACACAGACACACACGCCCTGTCACAGAGTCTCACACAGACACACACGCCCTGTCACCGTGACTCACACAGACACATACGCCCTGTCACAGAGACTCACACAGACACACACGCCCTGTCACAGAGTCTCACACAGACGCACACGCCCCGTCACAGAGACTCACACAGACACACACGCCCCGTCACAGAGACTCACACAGACACACACGCCCGGTCACAGAGACTCACACAGACACACACGCCCTGTCACAGTGACTCACACAGACACACACGCCCCGTCACAGAGACTCACACAGACACACACGCCCTGTCACAGAGACTCACACAGACACACACGCCCTGTCACAGAGACTCACACAGACACACGCGCCCTGTCACAGAGACTCACACAGACACACGCGCCCTGTCACAGAGACTCACACAGACACACGCGCCCTGTCACAGAGACTCACACAGACACACACGCCCTGTCACAGAGACTCACACAGACACACACGCCCTGTCACAGCGACTCACAGACACACACGCCCTGTCACAGAGACTCACACAGACACACACGCCCTGTCACAGAGACTCACACAGACACACACGCCCCGTCACAGAGACTCACACAGACACACACGCCCGGTCACAGAGACTCACACAGACACACACGCCCCGTCACCGAGACTCACACAGACACACACGCCCCGTCACAGAGACTCACACAGACACACACGCCCCGTCACAGAGACTCACACAGACACACGCGCCTAGTCACAGAGACTCACACAGACACACACGCCCAGTCACAGAGACTCACACAGACGCACACGCCCTGTCACAGAGACTCTCACAGACGCACACGCCCCGTCACAGAGACTCACAGAGACACACACGCCCTGTCACAGAGACTCACACAGACACACACGCCCTGTCACAGAGACTCACACAGACACACGCGCCCTGTCACAGAGACTCACACAGACACACGCGCCCTGTCACAGAGACTCACACAGACACACACGCCCTGTCACAGAGACTCACACGGACACACACGCCCAGTCACAGAGACTCACACAGACACACACGGCCAGTCACAGAGACTCACACAGACGCACACGCCCTGTCACAGAGACTCTCACAGACGCACACGCCCCGTCACAGAGACTCACAGAATCACACACGCCCTGTCACAGAGACTCACACAGACACACACGCCCTGTCACAGAGACTCACACAGACACACACGCCCTGTCACAGAGACTCACACAGACACACACGCCCAGTCACAGAGACTCACACAGACACACTCGCCCTGTCACAGAGACTCACACAGACACGCACGCCCCGTTACAGAGACTCACACAGTCACGCACGCCCAGTCATAGAGACTCACACAGACACACACGCCCAGTCACAGAGACTCACACAGACACACACGCCCTGTCACAGAGACTCACACAGACACACACGCCCCGTCACAGATACTCACACAGACACACACACCCCGTCACAGAGACTCACACAGACACACACGCCCCGTCACAGAGACTCACACAGACACACACGCCCTGTCACAGAGAATCACACAGAGACACACACGCCCTGTCACAGAGACTCACACAGACACACACGCCCCGTCACAGAGACTCACACAGACACACACGCCCTGTCACAGAGAATCACACACAGACACACACGCCCTGTCACAGAGACTCACACAGACACACACGCCCCGTCACAGAGACTCACACAGACACACACGCCCCGTCACAGAGACTCACACAGACACACACGCCCTGTCACAGAGACTCACACAGACACACACGCCCTGTCACAGAGACTCACACAGACACACACGCCCCGTCACAGATACTCACACAGACACACACACCCTGTCACAGAGACTCACACAGACACACACGCCCTGTCACAGAGACTCACACAGACACACACGCCCTGTCACAGAGACTCACACAGACACACACGCCCCGTCACAGATACTCACACAGACACACACGCCCCGTCACAGAGACTCACACAGACACACACGCCCTGTCACAGAGACTCACACAGACACACACGCCCCGTCACAGAGACTCACACAGACACACACGCCCCGTCACAGAGACTCACACAGACACACACGCCCCGTCACAGAGACTCACACAGACACACACGCCCTGTCACAGAGACTCACACAGACACACACGCCCTGTCACAGAGACTCACACAGACACACACGCCCCGTCACAGAGACTCACACAGACACACACGCCCTGTCACAGAGACTCACACAGATGCACACGCCCAGTCACAGAGACTCACACAGACACACACGCCCCGTCACAGAGACTCACACAGACACACACGCCCCGTCACAGAGACTCACACAGACACACACGCCCCGTCACAGAGACTCACACAGACACACACGCCCTGTCACAGAGACTTACACAGACACACACGCCCTGTCACAGAGACTCACACAGACACACGCGCCCCGTCACAGAGACTCACACAGACACACACGCCCTGTCACAGAGACTCACACAGACACACACGCCCTGTCACAGAGACTCACACAGACACACAGGCCCTGTCACAGAGACTCACACAGACACACACGCCCTGTCACAGAGACTCACACAGACACACACGCCCCGTCACAGAGACTCACACAGACACACACGCCCTGTCACAGAGACTCACACAGACACACACGCCCCGTCACAGAGACTCACACAGACACACACGCCCCGTCACAGAGACTCACACAGATACACACGCCCTGTCAAAGATACTCACAGAGACACACACGCCCTGTCACAGAGACTCACACAGACACACACGCCCTGTCACAGAGACTCACACAGACACACACGCCCAGTCACAGAGACTCACACAGACGCACACGCCCTGTCACAGAGACTCTCACAGACGCACACGCCCCGTCACAGAGACTCACAGAGACACACACGCCCTGTCACAGAGACTCACACAGACACACACGCCCTGTCACAGAGACTCACACAGACACACACGCCCTGTCACAGAGACTCACACAGACACACACGCCCTGTCACAGAGACTCACACAGACACACACGCCCTGTCACAGAGACTCACACAGACACACACGCCCTTTCACAGAGACTCACACAGACACACACGCCCTGTCACAGAGACTCACACAGACACACACGCCCTGTCACAGAGACTCGCACAGACACACACGCCCCGTCACAGAGACTCACACAGACACACACGCCACGTCACAGAGACTCACACAGACACACACGCCCTGTCACAGAGACTCACACAGACACACACGCCCTGTCACAGAGACTCACACAGACACACACGCCCTGCAACAGAGACTCTCACAGACACACACGCCCTGTCACATAGACTCACACAGACACACACGCCCTGTCACAGAGACTCACACAGACACACACGCCCTGTCACCGTGACTCACACAGACACATACGCCCTGTCACAGAGACTCACACAGACACACACGCCCTGTCACAGAGTCTCACACAGACGCACACGCCCCGTCACAGAGACTCACACAGACACACACGCCCTGTCACAGAGACTCACACACACATACACGCCCTGTCACAGAGACTCACACAGACACACACGCCCTATCACAGAGCCTCACACAGACACACACGCCCTGTCTCAGAGACTCACACAGACACACACGCCCCGTCACAGAGACTCACACAGACACACGCGCCCTGTCACAGAGACTCACACAGACACACGCGCCCTGTCACAGAGACTCACACAGACAAACACGCCCTGTCACAGAGACTCACACAAACACACGCGCCCTGTCACAGAGACTCACACAGACACATGCGCCCTGTCACAGAGACTCACACAGACAAACACGCCCTGTCACAGAGACTCACACAGACACACACGACCTGTCACAGAGCCTCACAGACACACACGCCCTGTCACAGACACTCACACAGACACACACGCCCTGTCACAGAGACTCACACAGACACACACGCCCTGTCACAGAGACTCACACAGACACACACGCCCTGTCACAGAGACTCACACAGACACACACGCCCTGTCACAGAGACTTACACAGACACACACGCCCTGTCACAGAGACTCACACAGACACACACGCCCCGTCACAGAGACTCACACAGACACACGCGCCCTGTCACAGAGACTCACACAGACACACGCGCCCTGTCACAGAGACTCACACAGACAAACACGCCCTGTCACAGAGACTCACACAGACACACGCGCCCTGTCACAGAGACTCACACAGACAAACACGCCCTGTCACAGAGACTCACACAGACACACACGACCTGTCACAGAGACTCACACAGACAAACACGCCCTGTCACAGAGACTCACACAGACACACACGACCTGTCACAGAGCCTCACAGACACACACGCCCTGTCACAGAGACTCACACAGACACACACGCCCTGTCACAGAGACTCACACAGACACACACGCCCTGTCACAGAGACTCACACAGACACACACGCCCTGTCACAGAGACTCACACAGACACACACGCCCTGTCACAGAGACTTACACAGACACACACGCCCTGTCACAGAGACTCACACAGACACACACGCCCTGTCACGGAGACTCACACAGACACACACGCCCCGTCACAGAGACTCACACAGACACGCACGCCCAGTCACAGAGACTCACACAGATACACACGCCCTGTCACAGAGACTCACACAGACACACACGCCCTGTCACAGAGACTCACACACACACACACGCCCCGTCACAGAGACTCACACAGACAGACACGCCCCGTCACAGAGACTCACACAGACACAAACGCCCTGTCACAGAGACTCACACAGACACACACGCCCTGTCACAGAGACTCACACAGACACAAACGCCCCGTCACAGAGACTCACACAGACACAAACACCCTGTCACAGAGACAAAGATAGACAGAGACACAGTAAGTGATCAACACAATCAATCAATGCACAAACATGAACAGATACTGGGATCACGGGAAGAGCAGGAATATCCCAAGGTCTGTTTATAATCTTACACAAGGATCACGGGGGCAGTGATTCATTTCTGTTTAACTCTTTGTTTTTCTCTGGTGTTTCTTCAGTCAGGGTTTAGCTCCGAGGATTCGAGGGTCGAGTTCCTGCACCTCTTTCCTCTCCACAACTCGGAATTGGTCCGACTCTCAGATTCAGGGCTGGAGGGGGGTCCTGGGGAACTCACAGTGAACATTAACCGAAGGGACATAAGATTCATCCGAATTCTCAGGTCAATCCGCGGTACTGTTTGCAAACGGATGGAGGCTTTAATCAAGCTGTGGGCAGGATGGGACAGTAACAGGAGGGAGAGAGCCCAGGGCACACTCCTGTATTCAGGATGGGACAGTAACAGGAGGGAGAGAGCCCAGGGCACACTCCTGTATTCAGGATGGAACAGTAACAGGAGGGAGAGAGCCCAGGGCACACTCCTGTATTCAGGATGGAACAGTAACAGGAGGGAGAGAGCCCAGGGCACACTCCTGTATTCAGGATGGGACAGTAACAGGAGGGAGAGAGCTCAGGGCACACTCCTGTATTCAGGATGGAACAGTAACAGGAGGGAGAGAGCCCAGGGCACACTCCTGTATTCAGGATGGGACAGTAACAGGAGGGAGAGAGCTCAGGGCACACTCCTGTATTCAGGATGAGACAGTAACAGGAGGGAGAGAGCTCAGGGCACACTCCTGTATTCAGGATGGGACAGTAACAGGAGGGAGAGAGCCCAGGGCACACTCCTGTATTCAGGATGGAACAGTAACAGGAGGGAGAGAGCCCAGGGCACACTTCTGTATTCAGGATGGGACAGCAACAGGAGGGAGAGAGCCCAGGGCACACTCCTGTATTCAGGATGGGACAGTAACAGGAGAGAGAGCCCAGGGCACACTCCTGTATTCAGGATAGGACAGTAACAGGAGGGAGAGAGCCCAGGGCACACTCCTGTGAGCTGTGTGTTCCCAGTACAGCCGGTGCTGAGATTGTGGGGCTGGAACTGTGAGTCTGTGGGATGTGTTGTGTGTCGGTGAATCCCCTCCATTGTGTCTGGGAGAACGTGTGCACAGTGCCAGGGGCTTGTGTGATTAAACTGACTGCTACTGTGTGTCTCCACTGCAGTGTTTGCACTGAGTGTACAGCACTGGGACCCACACACTGCTATTTAACAGGGATTCTGATTGAAGGCCATTGATTTAACATGGGATGAATCCAGTCTAAGAGGTAATATGGGGCTGACACTGTCTGGGAAATACTGACACTCCCACCCTGCAGCTGTCAATCATTGATCTGAGTGGAATAACCCTGTCTGACCAATCTCTTCTCTCCTCTCCAGGGCAAAGGTCACCGATGAGCCTGGATCCAAAGACAGTAAACTGGAACTTGGTTCTGTCTGATGATCTGAGATCAGTAACATGGACTGAACAGGAACAGCCCTACCCACCTCACCCAGAGAGGTTTAAAGACCATCCCCAAGTCCTCTGCTCCCAGAGTTTCTCCTCAGGATCCCATTCCTGGGATGTGGAGACTTATGGAAATCGCTGGAGGATAGGGATTGTGTGTGGGAGTGCAGAGAGGGAGAGGAGAGGCTCTTTTCTTGGGAACAGCAGTAAATCCTGGTGTTTATATTTTCATTCTGGTTCTCTCACAGCCGGTCACAATTCCCAGTTCACTGCCCTCCCACTGACCCCATCTAACATCAGGATCCGAGTTCAGTTGGACTACGAGGCCGGGACTCTGTCATTTCACCGGGTCACTGACTCACAGAGACATTTACACACATTTCAAACCACATTCACTGAACCCGTGTTTCCAGCATTTTATTGTCGCAATAAATCCCTAAAACTGTGAAATTAATCCTCACAACTGAGACTCTGATGATGTCATTTCCAGATGTGACACTGTGTTGTGACAATTGATTGTTTTCTTCAGTTGTATAATTTTACTTTAGTTCCATAATTCCCTGGGATTAATCTCAGTAATGAATCGTAGTAACGGCAGGTGTGACTGTATTAATCTCAGTAATGAGTCGTAGCAACGGCCGGTGTGACTGTATTAATCTCAGTAATGAATCGTAGCAACGGCAGGTGTGACTGTATTAATCTCAGTAGTGAATGATAGTAGTGACAGTTGTGACTGTATTAATCTCAGTCGTGAATGATAGTAGTGACAGGTGTGACTGTATTAATCTCAGTAGTGAATGATAGTAGTGACAGGTGTTACTGTATTAATCTCAGTCGTGAATGATAGTAGTGACAGGTGTGACTGTATTATTCTCAGTAGTGAATGATAGCAGTGACAGGTGTGACTGTATTAACCTCAGTAGTGAATGATAGTAGTGACATGTGTGACTGTATTAACCTCAGTAGTGAATGATAGTTGTGACAGGTGTGACCATTATTCTCAGTAGTGAATGATAGTAGTGACAGGTGTGACTGTATTAATCTCAGTAGTGAATGATAGTCGTGACAGGTGTGACTGTATTAATCTCAGTAGTGAATGATAGTAGTGACAGGTGTGACTGTATTATTCTCAGGAGTGAATGATAGTAGTGACAGGTGTGACTGTATTAATCTCAGTAGTGAATGATAGTAGTGACAGGTGTGACTGTATTAATCTCAGTAGTGAGTGATAGTAGTGACAGGTGTGACTGTATTATTCTCAGTAGTGAATGATAGTAGTGAGAGGTGTGACTGTATTAACCTCAGTCGTGAATGATAGTAGTGACAGGTGTGACTGTATTAACCTCACTAGTGAATGATAGTAGTGACAGGTGTGACTGTATTAATCTCAGTCGTGAATGATAGTAGTGACAGGTCACGGTCCCTTTAAAGAGCTGCTCTGAAAATCTGAGGCTGGGGTTGAAATTCTTCTTTGGCCGTAGCTCAAAACAGCGATGGTGAATCGACAGCCCGAGTTACACTGACTTCAGTGGAAAGGAAAATCGTGCGGGGTGTAAAATGGGCTGTCCATTCACTATCGCCCGTGTTGCACCAACACCAGAGACTAATTCCACCCCCGGGGTCTCCTGGGCATCGCTGAGAGCTTCTGGGACTGCCCAGGGGGGTAACACATCTGTCCTAAACTAAGTCAATGTATTGATAGATTGGACCAGACTGGGAACTTTTAATCTATGGTTTATGGGGTAATGATTTTTAGTTTATTGGACAGTAAGGTTCCTCCAGGGCTCACGACCAACATGAAATGGTAATATTATGGGATGTTTAACTGAATTGGACACGAGGAAGTGACTGAGTGTGTGAGGTATAAACAGGAAAATTGCCCCACCAATTGGGGTCCACAATCAGTGTCCCAGGTGACCATGGGTGATAATGGGACATTTTGTGATGACCAAAACCAGCGGGTCGGGAAAAAGATGTGTGAGTGACCGGTGAGAAACAAAGATCACCTGGGAACAACCCCCAAAGGACATCAATCAGGGATCAATGCACAATCCAGTGAAAGTCAGGGAAGGGGAGTTAAGAATAGTTCATTGACAGCTTTCTCTTGGAGATGGTTGTGTCCTTGCTTAAACTGAACAGTGAGAGGAATATTTAATAACCTGGCCACTACCCGAGACATCGGGACCGTGCAGGGGGAGATAAGCAAAGACCTCCAGACACCCCCCGATCTGTTGATAAGACAGACTGAAAGTGCAGGAATGGTTTGTATTTGATGTCACGTTTGGGATGATTTTGGGAAACCGCTGTGTGTAAATGTGATATGTTGCGTGTGAGGCAACTCGTATGTGGAATGCATGATGAAGATGCACTGAAGAACGGGTCTCAGACACGCTCAGTCACGTTAACAACATCACTACATGAAATGGTTAATGTGCTCAGGAGAGTGAGGACATCTACTGTGTCACTACTGATCTGAACTTATTTTAATCAAGGCACTGACACAAACTCCATAAACCGACCAATTAATGAAACAATCAGGATCGAGTTAAACACACTGGTACCTGTCAGAGGGATTGAAATTAAAGTAAAGAGGGACAGAGAATTTGGATTTCCAGAATTCAGGGTTGGGTTTCTTTGAGTTAACAATGAAATTGGGACAACTGAGGGCCGGGGAGAAATAATACTTTGCCTGAATTATCCACAAGATGGATAATGGGAAAAAGGGGAGCTGGAGGATCTTTGAAATCCAAGATTTCTTGATAATATGGTAGTATTTGGGGGAGCCGAGTTTCTGTAGTTTTCTGTACAATGTATTATGATTTTCTTTGTCTCTATCATGATGTGTAATATTAACCAAATGAAACTTAGATTAGAAGAGCAAATGGCTGGAGATCGGTCTGTGATGCTAACAAGATGAGGACCTTGGATAAGGCCCCCAGGATCCCACAAAGGAGGGGGAGGGAGGGGCTGTTGAAGATTGAGACTGAGAAGTAAGAAGGAAAGCCACTTTCTTCGATTCATTCTGTAGTTTAAAACCCCTAATATTGATAGAGTGACAGTGCACATGAAACAACGTAATGCTGAGATTGAAAAGGGGACCTCTCCCCTTGGGAATCATGAATGGTGGGAGGTCGTCTATAATGTGGGACAGCACCCTTGGGTGAAAATCATGTCTATACTTTTTGTTATTGTGCAGCTTGTTATGATTGGAACACTTTTCTTTCATTTGTTGTATTTGAATGAACTTTTGTGTCGATGTCACGGTGATTAAACTTCTTGTAACAACAATTCTTAACCTTATCTGTGGTGAGTGCAATTCAGATTCATTGAATGATTTAAAGTCAGTTGTTCGATCGCTCACATTGAGTTGAGGGGCGATTGAAGGATTTTGGACTTTTCAATCCCAGTTATTAATTCCCTGCTAAAGGAGCTGAGTTTGGTTCAAAGTATTAATTCAACAAAGGAACTGTTAAACTGACTGTTCAAGGCAGCATGCTGGGAAGGTTGGTCACATTGGAAAAGTCTTATTCAGCAGACTGTCTCGATGGTTGAAGATAAGACAGCGGTGAGGCCTTGAAAGTCTGTGAGAAGCTGTTGTAAACATCAGATGCTGTCGTATCAACTTGTTTTAAACCACGGGAAAGAGAGAGAGTGGGAAAAGGAACAACAGTGTGTTTTGAGCTGATTTACTGAATAAGCCTAATGCCCTCCATGCTGACCGTGTTACACTGGGTCCTGGTGCTCTGCCTTGCTGATGGTTTCAGATACCAAGTGGGAGGACATTAATCCAATGTCTTATCACCCTCTTAACCAGCTGGGTTTAGGTGAATGGAGAACATACGGTGAAGGGATGGTATCCCAAAATAAAAATGGCTTTTGTTCTGGTCGGATAATATTCTTGATCAAATGGGAAGTGGAAATTCCTACCTCAAACTTTCTTTAAAATCTTTGGACAATGTGTACAAACTTTTACTGGAATGGTTCCAGGGATGAGGGACTTCAGTTCCGTGGATCGAATGGAGAAGCTGGGGTTGTTCTCCTTCGAGCAGAGAAGGTTAAGAGGATATTTGATAGAAATGTTCAAAATCATGAAGGGTTTAAATAATGTAAATAAAGAGAAACTGTTTTTGTTGGTGGAAGGGTTGAGAATTGAAGGCACAGATTTAAGGTGATTGGCAAAAGAATCAAAGGCGACATGAGGATAAACTTTTTTACGCAGCGAGTGGTTATGATCTGGAATGCACTGCCTGAAAGGGTGGTGGGAGCAGATTCAATCATGGCTTTCAAAAAGGAATTGGATAAATGCTTGAAGGGAAAAGATTTGCAGGGTTACAGGGAAAGAGCGGGGGAATGGGACGAACTGGATAGCTCTAACAAAGAGCTGGCACAGGCTCGATGGGCTGAATGGCCTCCTTCTGTGTTGTAAGATTCTTTGAATTTGCAGAACTGCATGTGTTTGGTCTCTCTTCAGAACTCCTACTGTACTGTTTGAGCAGTGTTCACCAAATTGTACCAGTGTGATAATGTCCGTTCTCCCACACCAGCTCGTTGAGGGCAGAGGTGCCCAGGCAGTTGATGCTTGATGTCTTTCACACCTGAGGATTAATGAATGATAGCTAACCACTGCAAATTTATCACGTGATCATCTACGGTGATTACATGAAAATAAGTCTGTGTGTGTTTTTAACATCACATCCTGGGACTGTGAAAACTGAGACTCGAACCATCTCATTGGTTTCAGAAGTGGTTTTCAAAACCCGAGATAAGACTCCCATCTTCAGGCAGCCTTGCTGACGTCCTTTGTTCTCCCTCTCCCGACCTCGCCCAGCTTTGTTACTCATAATCAGAGCCACTGCTTTACTGTGACTCAAAGTCAGATTCTGTTGTTATTTTGAGGTTGTTGGGTTTTCACCTGGTGTTTTGGGGATGGCATTCAGCAGTTCTGTCTGTTTATAATTGGGGTCACTGGTTTACCTTGACTGGAAAAGTCAGTTCCCTGTTTATTCCAAGGGGACCTGATGATTTGGGGATTGCACGATTCCATCCACATTTCAATGAATCCCTCAAACTCTTGTCCTTGGTCACAGGAGAAATTGATTTTAAGGCCCCGTTTTTCCCAAAGGAAAAAATTAATGTTTGATTTCCCTGAACACATAAAAATGACAAATTCTTATCCAGTAAGTCCGTGTGCATTATTGTGACATTCAGGCTTTCAGTGTGCGGGAGTACAGCCAGTAGATATACCGAGATATCTTTATTCAAAGGAAAGTAATGAAATGAGTTTGGGAGTTTGCAGTGCAATTCCTGTTGGGTTCATTGCACAGAAGTCGACCGTTATTCAGCATCCAATTGGCAGCCTCACTGTGCACAAGTCCAGTTGGTGTGGGAAATGTAAACTGTCACACAGGGCAGGGGATGGGGGGAGATTTCAGGCCCATTGTTGAAGCAGTGTAGCAGGAGCATTAGAACAGATTGAACCTGAGCTGTAGCCCTCATAGTGCAGGGTGTGTAGAAAAGTGCTGCACATGTTAACTCGGACCTTCACTTAACAGAAGGAAAATCTTGGTGGCCAAACGATGTTTCACCCAGTCCCACCACCAACACAGATTAACTGGCCCTCCATCTCATTACTGTTTGTGGGATCTTGCTGTGTGTAAAATGCCTGCTAGTCATGTAAAATGGTCTTTTCTGGTCCTGTCCATTGCTGTGTTACTAAGGACATTAAAGAGGGTGGGTGAGGAGGGCAGGTTAAGTCCATGTAGTGATGGGTCATTGGTGACTCCAGTCTCCTGCAGCTTGTCTTGTGGAGCGGGGGAGACATTTCCCAGACTTTTTCCCCAAATTGGCTGCAGTTGGTTATTTTTCTAATCCTTTTATCCATGATGGGATACATAATTATTCAGACACAAACAATTCCAGCAAAGATCCTGATTTTTCATCACCAGTTTCCTGCCACAAATATTCTTATTTTTTAACCAAATTATTGTTTTGTAAAGTATTTTTATTCCCTGTCTGTATGAACAGAGAGAGTGGGCACGGGACCACCTTACTGCCCATGGTCACTCTCCTGATCAGTTTACGACCCCCCCGACTTCTTCCAGATCAGAGTCTTGGAATAGAATTCCATCAACAGCAGTTAATGTGAACTCCTTTAAAAAGGACTGGACAAATATTTGGTTAAGAAGGTGACTAATATCCCCCCCAGTGGTCTTGTGGGTAAAGCCAGCACATAAGTATATCAGAACATAAGAAATAGGAGCAGGAGTAGGCCATACAGCCCCTCGAGCCTGCTCCGCCATTCACTAAGATCATGGCTGATCTTCAACCTCAACTCCTCTTTCTCACCCGATCCCCATATCCCTTGATCCCCAGAGTCCAAAAATCTAACGATCTCAGCCTTGAATATATTCAACGACTCAGCATCCACAGCCCTCTGGGGTAGAGAATCCCAAAGATTCACAACCCTCTGAGTGAAGAAATTCCTCCTCATCTCAGTCCCAAATGGCTGACCTGTTATCCTGAGACTGTGCTCCCTCGTTCGAGACTCTCCAGCCAGGGGAAACAACCGCTCAGCATTTGCCCTGTCAAGTGCCCACAGAAACTTATGTTTCAATGAGATCATCTCTCATTTTTCTAATCTCCAGAGAGTCTAAGACTATTCCACTCAACCTCTCCTCATAGGACAACCCTCTCATCCCAGGAATTAATCGAGTGAACCTTTGTTGCACCGCCTCTAAGGCAAGTATATCCTTCCTTAGATAAGGAGACCAAAACTGTACACAGTACTCCAGGTGAGGTCTCACCAAAGCCCTGTACAATTGTAGTAAGGGTTCCTTACTCTTGTACTCCAACCCCCTTGCAATAAAGGCCAACATGCCATTTGCTTTCCTAATTGCCTGCTGTACCTGCATGTTAACTTTTTGTGTTTCTTGTACCAGGACACCCAAGTCTCTGAACACCAACAATTAATAGTTTCTCACCATTTAAAAAATATTCTGGTTTTCTATTCTTCCCACCCCAAAGTGAATAACCTCACATTTCCCCACATTATACTCTATCTGCCACCTTCTTGCCCACTCACTTACCCTGTCTATATCCCTTTGCAAACTCTTTGTGTTCTCCTCACAGCTTACTTTCCCACCCAGCTTTGTTTCATCAGCAAACTTGGATACATTACATTCGGTCCCTTCATTAAGTCATTAATATAGATTGTAAATAGCTGAGGCCCAAGCACTGATCCTTGCGGCACCCCACTAGTTACAACCTGCCAACCCGAAAATGACCCGTTTATCCCTACTCTCTGTTTTCTGTCCATTAACCAATCCTCTATCCACGTTAATATATTACCCCCAATCCCATGAGACCTTATCTCGCGTAACAACCTTTACGTTGCACCTCATCGAATGCCTTTTGAAAATCTAAATACACCACATCCACTGGTTCCCCTTTATCTATCCTGCGAGTTGCATCCTCAAAAAACTCTAATAGATTTGTCAAACGCGGTTTCCCTCTCATTAAGCCATGTTGACTCTGCCTTATCACGTTATGATGTTCGAAGTGCCTTGTTACGACTTCCTTACCAATGGATTCCAGCATTTTCCTGACGACTGATGTCAGGCTAACTGGCCTGTAGTTCCCTGTTTTCTCTCCCCCTCCTTTCTTGAATAGTGGGGTCACATTTGCGACCTTCCAATCCGCTGGGACCGTTTGAGAATCTAGGGAATTTTGGAAGATCACAATCAATGCATCCACTATCTCTGCAGCCACCTCCATTAGTACCCTCGGAAGTCGGTCATCAGGTCCAGGGGATTTATCGGCTTTTAGTCCCATTAGTTTCTCAAGTACTTTTTCTCTACTGATAAAAATTACTTTAAGTTCCTCACTCTCATTAGCCCCTTTGCTGGTTTCTACAACTCTCCCAATCCTCAGGCTTACTACTCTTCTTGGCAACATTATAGGCCTCTCCTTTTAATCTAATTCTATCCTTAACTTCTTTAGTTAGCCACAGGTGTGTCACTTTTCCCATGGAGATTTTATTTCTTAATGGAATGTATATTTGTTGAGAAGATTGAAATATTTCTATAAATGTTTGCCATTGCTTTTCAACCGTCACACACTTTAAATTAATTTCCAAATCTACATTAGCCAACTCACCCCTCGTACCTATGTAATTGGCTTTGTTTAAGTTTAAGACTCTAGTTTCTAAGTACATCATTCCCAAACTCAATGTGAAATTCTATCATATTATGATCACTCTTCCCCAGAGGATCCTTTACAGTGAGATTGCTAATTAACCCTGTCTCATTACACAATACAAGATCTAAAATAGCCTGTTCCCTGGTTGGTTCCATGACGTATTGCTCTCGGAAACCATCTCGAGTGCATTCCATGAACTCATCCTCCAAACTACCTTTGCCAATTAGATTTGCCCAGTCGATATGAAGATTAAAGTCCCCCACGATTATCTTTGTTACAAGCACCTATTATTACATGGTTAATACTCTGTCCAACGGTATAGCTACTATGAGGGGGCCTATAAACTACTCCCACCAGTGTTTTCTGCCCCTTGTTATTTCTTATTTCCACCCACACTGATTCTACTTCCTGATCTGAGCTGAGATCCTTTCTCACCACTGTCCTTATGTCCTTTATTATTAGGGCTACACCCCCTCCTTTTCCATTCTGTCTGTCTTTTCTAAGAGTCTCGTACCCTCGAATATTTACTTCCCAACCGTGGTCACTTTGCAACCACATCTCTGTAATGGCTGTTAGACCAAACCCATCTATCTCTATTTGTGCAACTAATTCATCGATCTTGATCCGAATGCTCCATGTGTTCAGATAAAGAGTCTTTAATCTTGACTTTTTACCATTTTTTCCTGCTTTGACCTTACTTGTTGATGTTCTATTATTGGTAAACTCTCTGTCCCTTCCTGCCACACTCTGCTTATCTTTACCCAAATCACTGCACTGCTCTGTTCCCTTGACTTTTCTCATTAGATTTCTAAATTTCCCCTCCCCTGACCCCTCCGCCCCACTTTTAGTTTAAAGCCCTATCTACAGCCCGAGTTATTAAATTCACCAGGACGCTGGTCCCAGCCCGGTTTAAGTGGTAATGGTGGGACAATAAGCCATTTAGTCCAAGGAGGCCCTCGTTTGATCCGTGGGCCCGAGTTTCCCCATTCTCTGGTCACCAACCTGTGGTTTTCTGTCCATTAAAGTCAAGGGGCAGGAAGTCACACGCTGGCGACTGCTTATTTTAACCAGGTCAGAGGTGAGGATGCTGCAATTCACAGTAAAATCAGGCAAGGTCCCCACTTCTGATCACCATCCAGTGTCCCCTCCTGGAATGTGGGATGTGAAGAGAATCCCAGCTCGCCTCTGGTTCTCTTCACAATGGGACAGCCTGTCAGCCCACACTGCTGGAGCTCACACGTGAATGGTGGTGGGACACTCGCACCTGTTGAACTAACCCCAGCAAAGAGTCAGTGCCTTCAGAAGAAAAGAACAAAGCTCAGGGGGAAAGGATGGAAGGTTATAAGCAAGGTCAAACACAACCTGGGCCACTCTCCAGTCCACTGGAGTTTCTGTTTGGTTACTTCAGAGGTTGGAGAAATTTCACAGGGTTTCCTCTGGGGAATTTCCCTTGTGGCTGTTCAACCTCCCTCACAACAGTTTGGGAGATTCCACTGTAGTTCAAACAGCACATGGGTCTTTCAGAAGAAGCAGCTTTGATGGACCAAATGGTCTTTCCCTCCTGTACTCTGGAATCCAAATCTATTAGATTTGGCTCAGATAATGTTGTAACGTTAAAGTTGTTTTTAACAGAATATTTGGGGATGAGGAGAAATCGAGATGATCGGACGCCATTTGTTTCGAGTTGTGGTTTCAAAGAGTAACTGAGTTCTTTGTTGCAGTTACTGTGCCCGTGCCAGGAACACCGTGTTCGTGTAATTATTGAGCTCGAAATTAGGAGTGCAATGCCTCCTCGCAATACCTCCTGTCTGTTCAGCCCCCCCATCTCACCCACCCTGTCCGTTACCTCACTCTCTCTACGGGTTTCTATTTTGATTGGAAATGGTCGTCAAAAAGTTTTGCAGAAACAAACCTTATCAACACAGTTTAGTTGCACGAAGTCTCACTGTTTCCCTGCCAGTCATTCCATAGATTTGTGTCAGTTCTCATCGTGAAGTTCAGACATTTTGTTGAGCAGCCAACTTGGCTTCAACTTTGAAATACAGTTTGAGGGAAAATTTTCTGGCAGCTTCCAAGCAAATAAATTCACTGCCCAACACAAAACGTGACGATGGATACGGGAATAGTAAACTTTCATTTCCATCACTTTGCATCATTGACGAGTTTCAGAGCAAAACAAAGGCAAATCCGTGTCTCAGGTAAACTGACTGATCCATGGTGGAACTGAGACTGGAGCACAAATCTACACTGACACTCAGTGCAGTGCTGAGGGAGTGCTGCACTGTCAGAGGGTCAGTACTGAGGGAGCGCTGCACTGTCAGAGGGTCAGTACTGAGGGAGCGCTGCACTGTCAGAGGGTCAGTACTGAGGGAGCGCTGCACTGTCAGAGGGTCAGTACTGAGGGAGCGCTGCACTGTCAGAGGGTCAGTACTGAGGGAGTGCTGCACTGTCAGAGGGTCAGTACTGAGGGAGCGCTGCACTGTCAGAGGGTCAGTACTGAGGGAGTGCTGCACTGTCAGAGGGTCAGTACTGAGGGAGCGCTGCACTGTCGGAGGGTCAGTACTGATGGAGTGCTGCACTGTCGGAGGGTCAGTACTGAGGGAGCGCTGCACTGTCAGAGGGTCAGTACTGAGGGAGTGCTGCACTGTCAGAGGGTCAGTACTGAGGGAGTGCTGCACTGTCAGAGGGTCAGTACTGAGGGAGCGCTGCACTGTTGGAGGGTCAGTACTGAGGGAGTGCTGCACTGTCGGAGGGTCAATACCGAGGGAGCGCTGCACTGTCGGAGGGTCAGTACCGAGGGAGTGCTGCACTGTCGGAGGGTCAATACCGAGGGAGCGCTGCACTGTCGGAGGGTCAATACTGAGGGAGCGCTGCACTGTCGGAGGGTCAGTACTGAGGGAGCGCTGCACTGTCGGAGGGTCAATACCGAGGGAGCGCCGCACTGTCGGAGGGTCAGTACCGAGGGAGCGCCGCACTGTCGGAGGGTCAGTACCGAGGGAGTGCTGCACTGTCGGAGGGTCAGTACCGAGGGAGCGCTGCACTGTCGGAGGGTCAATACCGAGGGAGCGCTGCACTGTCGGAGGGTCAGTACTGAGGGAGCGCTGCACTGTCGGAGGGTCAGTACTGAGGGAGTGCTGCACTGTCGGAGGGTCAATACCGAGGGAGCGCTGCACTGTCGGAGGGTCAGTACCGAGGGAGTGCTGCACTGTCGGAGGGTCAATACCGAGGGAGCGCTGCACTGTCGGAGGGTCAATACTGAGGGAGCGCTGCACTGTCGGAGGGTCAGTACTGAGGGAGCGCTGCACTGTCGGAGGGTCAATACCGAGGGAGCGCCGCACTGTCGGAGGGTCAGTACCGAGGGAGCGCCGCACTGTCGGAGGGTCAGTACCGAGGGAGTGCTGCACTGTCGGAGGGTCAGTACCGAGGGAGCGCTGCACTGTCGGAGGGTCAATACCGAGGGAGCGCTGCACTGTCGGAGGGTCAGTACTGAGGGAGCGCTGCACTGTCGGAGGGTCAGTACTGAGGGAGTGCTGCACTGTCGGAGGGTCAGTACTGAGGGAGCGCTGCACTGTCGGAGGTACCATCTTTTGGATCAGACAGTAAATCGAATCCTTGTCTGCCCTCTCAGCTCGATGTAAAAGATCCCATGCTGCTATTCGAAGAAGCAAAAGGGAGTTCTCCCCGGAGTCCTGGACAATATTTAGCCCTCCACCAACATCACTAAAACAGATGACCCGGTCATTTATCTCACTGCTGTTTGTGGGATCTTGCTGTGCATTATTTGGCTGCCGTGTTTCCTACATTACAACAGGGACTACATTTCAAAAGCGCTTTGGGACTTCCCGAGGATGTGAAAGGCGCTATAGAAATGCAAGTTCTTTCTTTCTTCCTTGCTGGTTGCAGATTCCAAACATGTGAGAGCACAAATAGTGGGAGTGTGTTTCCTGCCTCGGTTTCTCCCAATTCAGCATTTCGCAGCAACACACGTTTCTCTTAAGCCTGTTCGAAAGCCTTTACTGAATTGGCTTCACTCCTGGGACATGCCTGAGGGAGCCTGTGGATGACGTTCTCCCTCCCGGTACTCGGAGAACCACGGGAGAGGCTGAGGAGAAGATTTAAAGAGCGGCAGCAGCACAACCGTCAGAATCGGAAGAGCGCGGAGAACCAGGGGAGAGAGCGGAGACCCACGGGAGAGAGGGGAGAACCACGGGAGAACGGGGAGAACCACGGGAGAACGGGGAGAACCACGGGAGAGGGCGGAGAACCACGGGAGAGAGGGGAGAACCACGGGAGAGAGGGGAGAACCACGGGAGAGGGGAGAACCACGGGAGAACGGGGAGAACCACGGGAGAGGGCGGAGAACCGCGGGAGAGGGCGGAGAACCACAGGAGAACGGGAGAACCACGGGAGAAGGGAGAACCACGGGAGAGGGCGGAGAACCGCGGGAGAGGGCGGAGAACCACGGGAGAACGGGAGAACCACGGGAGAGAGCAGAGACCCACGGGAGAGAGGGGAGAACCACGGGAGAGCGCGGAGACCCACAGGGGAGAACCACGGGAGAGGGCGGAGAACCGCGGGAGAGAGGGGAGAACCACGGGAGAGGGGAGAACCACGGGAGAGAGCGGAGAACCACGGGAGAGGGGAGAACCACGGGAGAGAGCGGAGAACCACGGGAGAGGGGAGAACCACGGGAGAGGGCGGAGACCCACGGGAGAGGGCGGAGAACCACAGGGGAGAGGGGAGAACCAAGGGAGAGAGCGGAGAACCACGGGAGAGAGGGGAGAACCACGGGAGAGAGCGGAGAACCACGGGAGAGAGGGGAGAACCACGGGAGAGAGGGGAGAACCACGGGAGAGAGCGGAGACCCACAGGGGAGAGGGGAGAACCACGGGAGAGGGTAGAACCACTGGAGAGAGCGGAGACCCACGGGAGAGAGGGGAGAACCACGGGAGAGCGCGGAGACCCACAGGGGAGAACCACGGGAGAGAGCGGAGACCCACGGGAGAGGGCGGAGACACACGGGAGAGAGGGGAGAACCGCGGGAGAACGGGGAGAACCACGGGAGAGGGGAGAACCACGGGAGAGAGCGGTAAACCACGGGAGAGGGGAGAACCACGGGAGACGGCGGAGACCCACGGGAGAGGGGAGAACCACGGGAGAGAGCGGAGAACCACGGGAGAGGGCGGAGACCCATGGGAGAGAGGGGAGAACCACGGGAGAGAGGGGAGAACCACGGGAGAGAGGGGAGAACCACTGGAGAGAGCGGAGACCCACGGGAGAGAGGGGAGAACCACTGGAGAGAGCGGAGACCCACGGGAGAGAGGGGAGAACCACGGGAGAGAGCGGAGACCCACGGGAGAGGGCGGAGACACACGGGAGAGAGGGGAGAACCGCGGGAGAACGGGGAGAACCACGGGAGAGGGCGGAGAACCGCGGGAGAGAGGGGAGTACCACGGGAGAGGGGAGAACCACGGGAGAGAGCGGAGAACCACGGGAGAGGGGAGAACCACGGGAGAGAGCGGAGAACCACGGGAGAGGGGAGAACCACGGGAGAGGGCGGAGACCCACGGGAGAGAGGGGAGAACCACGGGAGAGGGGAGAACCACTGGAGAGAGCGGAGACCCACGGGAGAGGGCGGAGACCCACGGGAGAGGGGAGAACCACGGGAGAGAGGGGAGAACCACGGGAGAAGGCGGAGAACCACGGGAGAGGGGAGAACCACGGGAGAGGGCGGAGACCCACGGGAGAGGGGAGAACCACGGGAGAGAGCGGAGAACCACGGGAGAGGGCGGAGACCCATGGGAGAGAGGGGAGAACCACGGGAGAGAGGGGAGAAACACGGGAGAGGGCGGAGACCCACGGGAGAGCGGAGAACCACGGGAGAGGGGAGAACCACGGGAGAGAGCGGAGACCCACGGGAGAGAGGGGAGAACCACGGGAGAGAGCGGAGACCCACAGGAGAGAGGGGAGAACCACGGGAGAGAGCGGAGACCCACAGGAGAGGGCAGAGACACACGGGAGAGGGCGGAGACCCACGGGAGAGGGCAGAGACACACGGGAGAGAGGGGAGAACCGCGGGAGAGAGGGGAGAACCACGGGAGAGGGCGGAGACCCACCAGAGAGGGCGGAGACCCACGGGAGAGGGCGGAGAACCACGGGAGAGGGCGGAGACCCACGGGAGAGAGGGGAGAACCAGGGGAGAGAGCGGAGAACCACGGGAGAGGGGAGAACCACGGGAGAGAGGGGAGAACCACGGGAGAGAGGGGAGAACCGCGGGAGAGAGCGGAGAACCACGGGAGAGGGGAGAACCACGGGAGAGAGCGGAGAACCACGGGAGAGGGCGGAGAACCACGGGAGAGGGCGGAGAACCACGGGAGAGAGGGGAGAACCAGGGGAGAGAGCGGAGAACCACGGGAGAGGGGAGAACCACGGGAGAGAGGGGAGAACAACGGGAGAGGGGAGAACCACGAGAGAGAGGGGAGAACCAGGGGAGAGGGGAGAACCACGGGAGAGAGGGGAGAACCACGGGAGAGGGCGGAGACCCACGGGAGAGGGCAGAGACCCACAGGAGAGGGCGGAGAACCAGGGGAGAGGGCGGAGAACCACGGGAGAGGGCGGAGATCCACGGGAGAGGGCGGAGAACCACGGGAGAGAGGGGAGACCCACGGGAGAGGGCGGGGAACCAGGGGAGAGGGCGGAGAACCACGGGAGAGGGCAGAGAACCACGGGAGAGGGCGGAGAACCACGGGAGAGAGCGGAGAAACACGGGAGAGAGCGGAGACCCACGGGAGAGAGCGGAGAAACACGGGAGAGAGCGGAGACCCACGGGAGAGAGGGGAGACGCACGGGAGAGCGCGGAGAAACACGGGAGAGAGCGGAGACCCACGGGAGAGAGGGGAGACGCACGGGAGAGCGCGGAGAAACACGGGAGAGAGCGGTGACCCACGGGACAGAGGGGAGACCCACGGAGAGAGTGGACAAACACGGGAGAGAGCGGTGACCCACGGGATAGAGGGGAGAACCATGGGACAGGCTGAGGAGAAGATTTAAAGAGCAGCGGCAGCACAACCGTCAGAATTGGCAGAGCGCGGAGACCCACGGGAGAGAGCGGTGAAACACAGGAGAGAGGGGAGACCCACGGGAGAGGGTGGTGAAACACAGGAGAGAGGGGAGACCCACGGGAGAGGGTGGTGAACGACGAGAGAGAGGGCGGTGAACCACGGGATTATTCGGTGAACCACGAGATTATTCGGTGAACCACGGGATTATTCGGTGACCCGCGGGATTATTCATTGAGGAATAAAAGCCCCACAGGAAAAGTGATCCATCTGTGACTAACTGAAGAAGTTAAGGATTGTATTAGAATAAAAGAAGAGGCTTGCAATATTGCCAAGAAGAGTAGTAAGCCTGAGGATTGGGAGAGGTTAAAGAAACCAGCAAAGGATGACCAAAAAAATGATAAAGAGGGAGAAAGTAGAATATGAGAGTAAATTAACAAGAAATATGAAAGCAGATTGTAAGACAAGTATGTAAAAAGGAAGAGAGTACCAAAAGTAAATGTGGGTCCCTTAGAGGCTGAACTTAACTGGACCAGCCACATAAATACTGTGGCTACAAGAGCAGGTCAGAGGCTGGGTATTCTGCGGTGAGTGACTCACCTCCTGACTCCCCAAAGCCTTTCCATCATCGACAAGACACAAGTCAGGAGTGTGATGGAATACTCTCCACTTGCCTGGATCAGTGCAGCTCCAACAACACTCAAGAAGCTCGACACCATCCAGGACAAAGCAGCCCGCTTGATTGGCACCCCATCCACCACACTAAACATTCACTCCCTTCACCACCGGCGCACAGTGGCTGCAGTGTGTACCATCCATAGGATGCACTGCAGCAACTCGCCAAGGCTTCTTCGACAGCACCTCCCAAACCCGCGACCTCTACCACCTAGAAGGACAAGAGCAGCAGGCACATGGGAACAACACCACCTGCACGTTCCCCTCCAAGTCACACACCATCCCGATATGGAAATATATTGCCGTTCCTTCATCGTCGCTGGGTCAAAATCCTGGAACTCCCTACCTAACTGTTGGAGAACCTTCACCATAAGGACTGCAGCGGTTCAAGAAGACGGCTCACCACCACCTTCTTAAGGGCAATTAAGGATGGGCAATAAATGCTGGTCCACGTCCCATGAACGAAAAAAAAAGTCTGAGACAGGAGAAATGATAATGGGGAATAAGGAAATGGCAGAGACATTAAACAAGAATTTTGTATCTGTCTTCACAGTAGAAGACACAAAAAGCATCCCAGAAATAGTGGGGAACCAAGGGTCCAATGAGAGTGAGGAACTTAAAGTAATTAGTACTGGTTAAAAAAAAGTACTGGAGAAATTAATGGGAGTAAAAACCAACAAATCCCCTGGACCTGCTGGCCAACATCCCAGGGATCTGAAAGAGGTGGCTGCAGAGATAGTGGGTGCATTGGTTGTGATCTTCCAAAATTCCACAGATTCTGGAATGGTCCCTGTGGATTGGAAGGTTGCAAATGTAACCCCGCTATTCAAGAAAGCAGGGAGAGAGAAGACTGGGAACGACAGGCCAGTTAGCCTGACATCAGTCGTTGGGAAAATGCTGGAATCTATTATTAAGGACGTGGTAATGGGGCACTTAGAAAATCATAATATGATTCGGCAGAGTCAACATGGTTTTACGAAAGGGAAATCGTGTTTGACAAATCTACTGGAGTTTTTTGAGGATCTAACTGGCAAGGTAGATAAAGGGGAACCAGTGGATGTAGTTTATTTGGATTTTCAAAAGGCATTCAATAAGGTGCCACATAAAAGGTTGTTACACAAGATAAGGGCTCATGGGGTTGGGGATAATATATTAGCATGGAGAGAGGATTGGTGAATGGACAGAAAACAGAGAGTAGGGATAAACGGGTCATTTTCAGGTTGGCAGGTTGTAACTCGTGGGGTGCCGCAAGGATCAGTGCTTGGGCCTCAGCTATTTACAATCTATATTAATGACTTAGAAGAAGGGACCGAGTGTAATGTACCCAAGTTTGCTGATGATACAAAGCTAGATGGGAAAGTGAGCTTTGAGGAGGACACAGAGAGTCTGCAAAGGGATATCAACAGGTTAAGTGAATGGGCAAGAAGGTGGCAGATGGAATATAATGTGGGGAAATGTGAGGTTATTCACTTTGGAAGGAAGGATAGAAAAAGGGAATATTTTTTAAATGATGAGAAACTATTAAATGTTGGTGTTCAGAGGGATTTGGGTGTCCTCGTCCACGAAACACAGAAAGTTAACCTGCAGGTACAGCAAGCAATTCAGAAGGCAAATGGTATGTTGGCTTTTATTGCAAGGGGGTTGGAGGACAATAGTAAGGAAGTCTTCCTTCAATTGTGCCAGGCTTTGGTGAGACCTCACCTGGAGTAATTTGTACAGTTTTAGTCTCCTTACCCTCTTTAGAGGCGGTGCAACAAAGGTTCACTCGATTGATTCCTGGGATGAGAGTGTTGTCCTATGAGGAGAGATTGAGTAGAATGGGCCTATACTCTCTGGAGTTTAGAAGAATGAGAGGTGATCTCATTGAAACACACAAGATTTTGAGGGGGCTTGACAGGGTGGATGCTGAGAGGCTGTTTCCCTGGCTGGAGAGTGTAGAACTAGGGAGCATCGTCTTAGGATAAGGGGTCGGCCATTTAGGACCGAGATGAGGAGGAATTTCTTCACTCAGAGGGTTGTGAATCTTTGGAATTCTCTGCCCCAGAGGGCTGTTGATGCTCAGTTGTTGAGTATATTCAAGGCTGAGATCGACAGATTTTTGGACTCTCGGGGAATCAAGGGATATGGGGATCGGGCAGGAAGGTGGAGTTGAGGTCGAAGATCAGCCTTGATCTGATTGAATGGCGGAGCAGGCTCGAGGGGCCATGTGGCCTACTCCTGCTCCTATTTCTTATGTTCTGATCTTCTTATGTTGTCACATTTTTTGCCTTTCTCCCCCTCTTTTCCCTTTGCACTGTTACTGTCCCAGTCTATATTGTGATAATTGAAAACCCCCATTTTCACGACTCTATAGTTTTTGCATCTTTCTGTAATTTGCCCGAAAATTTGCCCCTCCATCTCCTTCCCACTATTTGGTGCCCTATAGTGTACACCCATTGGTGTAATAGATCCTCTATTGTTCCTTAATTCGAACCAAATAGATTCTCTCTTTGACCCTCAGATACATCATCCATTTCCAGTGCTATAACGGTTTCCTCGATCAATACTGCCATCACCCACCCGCCTCCCGCCAACTCCTTTCATTCCTTCCCTATCTTTCCTGAATACCTTGTAGCCAGGATATTAAGTCCCCAATCCTCCCCTTCTTTGAGCCTGGTCTCTGTTATTGCCACTGTATCATAGTCCCATGTGGTGACTCGAGCCTGCAGCTCACCAACCTTATTGATCACGATACCTGCATTTATTCACACGCACTCGAAACTCATCTTCGACTGCCTCGCATTTACCCCCCTATCTGCTCCCTCCTATTTCTGAACTATTCTTCAGTCTCCCTCCCAGTCCTCTGTGCACCTTGTTTCTCCTCTCTAATGTTTCATCCTGGTGCCCATCCCCCTGCCAAATTTGTTTAAACCCTCCCCCCACAGCACTATTTAACCTCCCCGGGGGGACATTGGTCCCAGCTCTGTTGAGGTGCAACCCATCCATTTTGAACAGATCCCTCCTGCCCCAGAACTGGTCCCAATGCCCCAGGAATCTGACGCTCTGACTCCTGCACCATTTCTCCAGCAACGCATTAACCTGTCTTATCCGACTATTCCAATACTCACTCGTGCGTGGCAATGGGAGTAATCCAGAGATTACTATATTTGAGTTCCTGCTTTTTAACCAGATAGAGAGAAACTATTTCCTCTGGTGCGGTAATCCAGAAGAAGGGGCATAACCTTCAAATTAGTTAATTAGTCAAGGGACAGAACCTTAAAATTAGAGCTCGGTCATTCAGGGGTGATGTCAGGAAGCAGTTCGTCACACAATGGGGAGTGGAAATCTGGAACTCACTCCCCCAAAAAGCTGTTGAGGCTGGGGGTCAATTGAAAATTTCAAACCTGAAATTGGTAGAATTTGTTAGGCAAGGTTATTAAGGGTTACGGAACCAAGATGGGTAAATGAAGTTAAGATACAGATTAGCCACGACCAAATTTCATTGTGGAACAGTCTCGAGGGGCTGCGTAGGCTATTCCGTCCCTATGTTCCTGTGACCAGATCTGGACACAGTGGGTCTGACCAGAACTGGACACAGTACTCGAGGTGGGTCTGACCAGAACTGAACACAGTACTTGAGGTGGGTCTGACCATAACTGGACACAGTACTCGAGGTGGGTCTGACCAGAACTGGACACAGTACTCGAGGTGGGTCTGACCAGAACTGGACACAGTACTCGAGGTGGGTCTGACCAGAACTGGACACAGTACTCGAGGTGAGTCTGACCAGAACTGGACACAGTACTCGAGGTGGGTCTGACCAGAACTGGACACAGTACTCGAGGTGGGTCTGACCAGAACTGGACACAGTACTCGAGGTGGGTCTGACCAGAACTGGACACAGTACTCGAGGTGAGTCTGACCAGAACTGGACACAGTACTCGAGGTGGGTCTGACCAGAACTGGACACAGTACTCGTGGTGGGTCTGACCAGAACTGGACACAGTACTCGAGGTGGGTCTGACCAGACCCTGTACAGTTTGATCGTGACTTCCTCTGACTGTATTCTCCTGTTTTGGATTTGTTCTCCAACATTATTTTATCTTTGTTGGTCACAGCTCTGTGTTCTTTGGATATGTTTCGTGTTGAGTTTACTGAGACTTGTTGCCTCTGCTGGTTTGCTTTGTTTGAACTCTCTTTGCCCCTCTGATGAACCTTTTAACTTTTTCTGTATATTTTTCTATTCCTCCCAGAGATCTCCTTCACCTTCCTCTCTGCAGGATTTGTAACGTTTATTTTTCCCTCTTTATATCAGTTTTAATTTGTTTCTTAAACCATTTTGGGTCTGGTCTGAGCTGATTAGTTTTCAGTTTGTGTTGACTGAGCCCAGTTTGCTGTATTCTGGCTCCAGATTGTAAAATTGTAATCTTGTGTTTCTGGTTTTGGTTCTGACCTGCAACTGCAAGCCTGAAAGGGTTAATCTTCAGACAGAGTGAATCATGAAAGTGAAACTAACATCGTCACTCCCTGCACCGGGTGTTTATAAGAATTTCACTTCCTGCTCTGGTTCCTCAGTCTCTCTTGTGCTGTGTGAAAGCTGCTTCAGGTGCTGGAGGGATGGAGCCTGGAGCTGATTCAGCCGATGTCGTGTGTGATTACTGTGTCGAGAATCCATCCCCAGCTGTGAAGACATGTCTGAAATGTGAAACATCTTTTTGCTCCAGTCATTTAAAACCACATCTGCTGAACAAGGCCTTCAGTGGACACACCCTCATCGAACCTGTGGCTGATCTTACAGACAGGCAGTGTGTTGACCATAAGAAGATCCTTGAATACTACTATAAAGATGATGCAGAGTATGTGTGTGTTTCCTGTACAATAATAGGGAAACATAAATCCCACACACTGCTGAGCCTGGATGAGGCACAAGCTGCAATTAAGGTGAGTGACACAATTCCTGATATTAAATACAGTGAGGGAGAGTTTTCCTGTAGAGCTCAGTAATTCACTGTGTGGGCACCAGTGAGAACTGGCACTCCATGGCATAGGGCTGGAGAGCAGAGCATGTTGTTGCCCTGTGTAACACTGGGGTATTCTGCCATCTGACCAGCAGGAAGAGGACCATCACCGGTGGGGGGAGTGAGGGACACCCACGGGGTGAGACTCAGGGGCTGGGGGGAGAAACTGTTTCTCACAAGAGGGAATTGGTGTTTGAGAAATGCTGGTGTGACTGAGTCTGTCTCCCTTTCCCCTCGGCTGATTCCTGGAAATGGAGGAGCTGAGTCCGTGTGAAAATGCAGCACACGGTGAGTCAGTGTGAAAAGAAGCCGGTGTGTGTGTGGTTCCTCAGTTTATACAGGGCAGGGAGCGCCTCTTTACTGAGAGTCACAGAAGGGAATATTTCTGCTCAGGGCCCAGACACTGAGAATCCCCCAAAACTACTTTCTATCCACACCCAGTGGGGTCACTCCTGGAACGGAATCATTTCCCTTTTACATTCCAGTTTGAATCCCTTTTAAACACTTTCCAATTGCCTTTACAGGAAGAATTGGAGAGAGAAATCGAGAGTCTTCAGGGAGTCCAGCAGAATTGTTCCAGCAAACAGCGAGACTTGGAGAGATCAGAAGCTGAAATAAAGGTGGGTAAAGTGGGACTGGATTTAGAAAGGGTTTCTCTCCCCGCTGAGTCAATGAGCACATCAGAAACAGGCCTTCCAAACCAGGCTGGTTGTGTTGGGGCCGAGTCACTGATTACACTGAGTTCCCCGTGTGTTTGATGTGAGGGGGAGCTGCTTAACTCTCCCTGCACCTCCCAGGGAATATTATTACATCACTTGGGCACTGGATTTCCTGAAACAGACACAGTCAGAGGCTGGGAGTTGGAGACTTGCCCTGAAGCCTGTATCAGATGAACATAGAAAGGAAGAGGAAGAAAAGACCATTAGCCCCAGCGAGCCTGCCCCATGCAGACAGGGTTCAATCACACACACCACTGATCCACCCCGAGCCATGGACTCACCTGGGAAAGGCAAACAGAAGAGAGAAAAAACACCTGCAGACAATTCAGGACAAACTCTGGGAAATTCCTCCCCAGCTCCCTTTCAAAGGGTGGGAGTGACTCCATACCCCCCGACATGTTCAGGGAGTCTGTTCCAGAGATCGAGGACTCTGGGGTCTAACCTAACTCTGTGCCTATGGATTTTACACACAGGCCCTCTAGTCCTACCATCCTGATCCATCTCAAGTACCTCACCCAACGAGTGAGTCCAATAATCCCTCGATCATTTTCAAAACCTCAATCATGTCCCTCTCGGCCTGCCTTTCTCAAAATCACCCTCCCTCTTGGAGCCGATTCTGAGAACTAAAATCCATCAGACTACGTGTCATTCTGGCCACCGTCCTCTCCAGAGTCTCAATCTCCTTCACCAGGTGTGGGCACCAAAACTGGACCCATCACTCCAGGTGTGGATGGACCAGGTGGCAGTGCCATACACAGTCTAAATACAGTGCTCTTTCTATTAAACTCAAGGCTCAAGGCCACACTCGTTAAACTCTGTTTTCTCTCCCAGTAGACCCTCCCCCACTGCTTGTCCATCTTTAACGGGTAATCGAGTAGTGATCGAAACAAACTGTCCCGTCCCTGGAAAGTGCCGTGTGCTCAGGGTAAGAGCTGTGTGGAAGGGCCGTTTGTAATGAGAGTTGGTTTGGGTTTCAGACACGAATCAATGAGCTGAAAGGAAAGCTATCGAAGAGCTTCTCTGAATGGAGGAGACAGCTGGAAGAAGATGAAGAATACGCACTGAAACTGATCGATGAGGAGGGGCTCCGAGCTCTCTCACAGATTAGAAGCTGTTCTGAAGCATTAAACAAGAGGATGGAACAGATTACATTAATAGATGGAGAAACCCAGAGTCTGGGACAGAGGGACCATCTCTCCTTTATTCAGGTACATCTTCAATATAAACAGGGCCATGTCTGGGGAATGGGGCGTTTCTGTGAGGCTGGTGAGAGGGCTGAATTGTTTGAAGATTGTTGGTTGGGCCCAGCATTGGTGCTGCCCCCTCAGCCCTGCCCTCGGAGTGTTGGCGCTGCCCCCTCAGCCCTGCCCTCAGAGTGTTGGCGCTGCCCCCTCAGCCCTGCCCTGGGAGTGTTGGCGCTGCCCCCTCAGCCCTGCCCTGGGAGTGTTGGCGCTGCCCCCTCAGCCCTGCCCTCGGAGTGTTGGCGCTGCCCCCTCAGCCCTGCCTTCGTAGTGTTGGCGCTGCCCCCTCGGCCCTGCCCTGGGAGTGTTGGCGCTGCCCCCTCAGCCCTGCCCTGGGAGTGTTGGCGCTGCCCCTCAGCCCTGCCCTGGGAGTGTTGGTGCTGCCCCCTCGGCCCTGCCCTGGGAGTGTTGGCGCTGCCCCCTCAGCCCTGCCCTGGGAGTGTTGGCGCTGCCCCCTCAGCCCTGCCCTCGGAGTGTTGGCGCTGCCCCCTCAGCCCTGCCCTCGGAGTGTTGGCGCTGCCCCCTCAGTCCTGCCCTCGGAGTGTTGGCGCTGCCCCCTCAGCCCTGCCCTCGGAGTGTTGGCGCTGCCCCCTCAGCCCTGCCCTCGGAGTGTTGGTGCTGCCCCCTCAGCCCTGCCCTCGGTGTGTTGGCGCTGCCCCCTCAGCCCTGCCCTCGGAGTGTTGGCGCTGCCCCCTCAGCCCTGCCCTCGGAGTGTTGCTGCTGCCCCCTCAGCCCTGCCCTCGGAGTGTTGGCGCTGCCCCCTCAGCCCTACCCTGGGAGTGTTGGCGCTGCCCCCTCAGCCCTGCCCTCGGAGTGTTGCTGCTGCCCCCTCAGCCCTGCCCTCGGAGTGTTGGCGCTGCCCCCTCAGCTCTGCCCTCGGAGTGTTGGCGCTGCCCCCTCAGCCCTGCCCTGGGAGTGTTGCTGCTGCCCCCTCAGCCCTGCCCTCGGAGTGTTGGCGCTGCCCCCTCATCCCTGCCCTGGGAGTGTTGGCGCTGCCCCCTCAGCCCTGCCCTGGGAGTGTTGGCGCTGCCCCCTCAGCCCTGCCCTCGGAGTGTTGGCGCTGCCCCCTCAGCCCTGCCCTCGGAGTGTTGCTGCTGCCCCCTCAGCCCTGCCCTCGGAGTGTTGGCGCTGCCCCCTCAGCCCTGCCCTCGGAGTGTTGGCGCTGCCCCCTCAGCCCTGCCCTCGGAGTGTTGCTGCTGCCCCCTCAGCCCTGCCCTCGGAGTGTTGGCGCTGCCCCCTCAGCCCTGCCCTGGGAGTGTTGGCGCTGCCCCCTCAGCCCTGCCCTGGGAGTGTTGGCGCTGCCCCCTCAGCCCTGCCCTCGGAGTGTTGGCGCTGCCCCCTCAGCCCTGCCCTCGGAGTGTTGCTGCTGCCCCCTCAGCCCTGCCCTGGGAGTGTTGGCGCTGCCCCCTCAGCCCTGCCCTGGGAATGTTGGCGCTGCCCCCTCGGCCCTGCCCTGGGAGTGTTGGTGCTGCCCCAGGATTGAGTGCAGTGAAATGTGGGATTATTGCCCATTCCTGTGACTGGCCCCACCTACTGTTATACACTGAACTCTTTACTCTCAATCCCAAATTCACTCTTTGGTTCCATTGGGTGTTGATTTGTTCGTTGACTGATTTGATCTCCTCTCTTTATTCACAGAACTCGAAGCAGCTCCTTTCCAGGTAAGTTCCTCTCAGTCATACAGTACCTGCTGCTGATAGGGAACCTTCCCCTGTATCTGGGAGAAGAGTGAAAGTAGAATCACCGCTTGGAAACCTTCCCAGATAAGGTGCTTTCAAATGGTGGGAATATTGAGTGATGTTTAACTGTGGTTTGAGGGGTTATTGGCTCAGGCAGCCTGTGGGAAATGGGAGATTCCACATGTACACTGACGACCCCCAGCTCTACCTCACCACCACCTCTCTCGACCCCTCCACAGCATCTGATTTGTTACGCTGCTTGTCCGACATCCAGTATTGGATGAGGTGAAATTTCCTCCAATTAAATATTGGGAAGTTCGAAGCCATTGTCTTCGGTCCCCACCACAAACTCCGTTCCCTAGTCACCGACTCCATCCCCCTCCCTGGCCACTGTCTGAGTCTGAACCAGACTGTTCCCAACCTCGGTGTTCTATTTGACCCTGAGCTGAGCTTCCGACCCCATTTCCTCTCCATCACCAAGACCTCCTACTTCCACCCCATAATATCACCTGTCTCAGCATCTGCTGCTGAAACCCTCATCCGTGCTATTGTTACCTCTGGACTCGACTTTTCCAATTCTCTCCTGTCCGGCCTCCCATCTTCCACCCGCCATGACCTTCAGCTGATCCAAAACTCTGCTGCCCGTATCCTAACTCGCACCAAGTCCCGTTCACCCATCACCCTCTGCTCACTGACCCACATTGACTCCCGGTCCAGCAACGCCTCGAGTTTAAAATTCTCATCCTTGTTTTAATTCCCTCCATGGCCTCGTTACTCCCTGTCTCTGTAACCTCCTCCAGCCCGACAACTCTCCGAGAACTCTGCGTTCCTCTAATTCTGGCCTTTTGTGGATCCCCGATTTGCTTCACCCCACCATCGGCAGCCGTGTTTTCAGCTTTCTAGGCCCTAAGCTCTGGAATTCTCCCCCTAAACATCTCCTTCTGTCTACCTCTACCTCTCCACCTCTCTACCTCTACCTCTCCACCTCTCTATGTCTACCTCTCCACCTCTCTACCTCTACCTCTCCACCTCTCTATGTCTACCTCTCCACCTCTCTACCTCTACCTCTCCTCCTCTCTATGTCTACCTCTCCACCTCTCCATGTCTACCTCTCCACCTCTCTACCTCTACCTCTCCACCTCTCTATGTCTACCTCTCCACCTCTCCATGTCTACCTCTCCACCTCTCCATGTCCACCTCTCCACCTCTCTACCTCTACCTCTCCACCTCTCTATGTCTACCTCTCCACCTCTCTACGTCTACCTCTCCTCCTCTCCATGTCTACCTCTCCACCTCTCTACCTCTACCTCTCCACCTCTCTATGTCTACCTCTCCACCTCTCCATGTCTACCTCTCCACCTCTCTACCTCTACCTCTCCACCTCTCTACCTCTACCTCTCCACCTCTCCATGTCTACCTCTCCACCTCTCTACGTCTACCTCTCCACCTCTCCATGTCTACCTCTCCACCTCTCTACCTCTACCTCTCCACCTCTCTATGTCTACCTCTCCACCTCTCTACGTCTACCTCTCCTCCTCTCCATGTCTACCTCTCCACCTCTCTACGTCTACCTCTCCACCTCTCTACGTCTACCTCTCCTCCTCTCTATGTCTACCTCTCCACCTCTCTCCGTCTACCTCTCCTCCTCTCTATGTCTACCTCTCCTCCTCTCCATGTCTACCTCTCCACCTCTCTACGTCTACCTCTCCACCTCTCTACGTCTACCTCTCCTCCTCTCTACGTCTACCTCTACCTGGGAGGCTGTTCCTTCTCCTCTCCTCACTTCACATGATTGTAGAGAGTGTGATCCTGCAGAGAGGGGGGAGCACAGACTGGAAACCCTCGGGATAATAATAATTATTAATAATGGAATGATGAGGACTCCAGTACAGAGAAACTGGACTGAACACAGACGGCTTTGAAAATCACAAACTGAGCTGAAGTGGCAGCAAACCAGGATCCCACTGCACGTGTGGAGATCAGTGTGAATGCAGGGCGACTGCAAATCCCGGGATTCTGCCATTTTCAGGATGGGTTGCTGCGGGGTCTCAGTACGAGCATTAGAAGGGGTGCAGGTTGTTGCACTGATCACTCGTTCCCCTTTGGGTTTCTGATCTGAAATGTCCCCACTGATAAAAACATTCTCTCCTCTTTCATTCCAGAGTGACTGAGACTCGGAGAGTCACAGACCCAGATGTTCCAGCGCTCACCCTGAACCTGTCCAATATATCTCAACTTATCCAGAAGAGGCTGAATGGATCAGAAAAGTATCACTCAGACATATTGGGAATCATTGGTAAGAACGTGCAGCTTTTCTCCAATATAAGGGACTGAGAGCAGGTCGGGTGAGTTGTGTTCAGACAGCTGGGAATATCCAAAATAATTCAGGAACTTACAAAGACACAGACACACACGCCCTGTCACAGAGACTCACACAGACACACACGCCCTGTCACAGAGACTCACACAGACACACACGCCCTGTCACAGAGACTCACACAGACACACACGCCCTGTCACAGAGACTCACACAGACACACACGCCCTGTCACAGGGACTCACACAGACACACACGCCCTGTCACAGAGACTCACACAGACACACACGCCCTGTCACAGAGACTCACACAGACGCACACGCCCTGTCACAGAGACTCACACAGACACACACGCCCTGTCACACAGACACACAGACACACACGCCCCGTCACAGAGACTCACACAGACACACACGCCCTGTCACACAGACTCACACAGACACACACGCCCTGTCACAGAGACTCACACAGACACACACGCCCCGTCACAGAGACTCACACAGACACACACGCCCTGTCACAGAGACTCACACAGACACACACGCCCTGTCACAGAGACTCACACAGACACACACGCCCTGTCACAGAGACTCACACAGACTCACACGCCCTGTCACAGAGACTCACACAGACACACACGCCCTGTCACAGAGACTCACACAGACACACACGCCCTGTCACAGAGACACACACAGACACACACACCCTGTCACAGAGACTCACACAGACACACACGCCCTGTCACAGAGACTCACACAGACACACACGCCCTGTCACAGAGACTCACACAGACACACACGCCCGGTCACAGAGACTCACACAGACACACACGCCCTGTCACAGAGACTCACACAGACACACACGCCCCGTCACAGAGACTCACACAGACACACACGCCCTGTCACAGAGACTCACACAGACACACACACCCTGCCAAGAAACACACACAGACACACATGTCCTGTCACAGAGACACACATAGACTCGGATAGATATAGACACAATCAATAAATACACAAATATAAACAGATAGAGAGAGAGAGAGAGAGAGATTGAAATCAATGGAAGTCCTGATACTGGCTGATTTAAGGAACATTGACTGTTCCCACAGTTGGCATCAAAAGGATTTATTTATTGAATTGTTCCCATCCCTGCCCTGTCTGTTTCACTCTCTGTATTACTGTGACTCTCTATTCCATTCCCTTTAATACCCGCCCTATCTGTTCCACTCTCTAATACTTGACTGATCTGTTTCACTCTGTAATTCCCACCCCGTTTTCCTGTCGGTTTCACCGACTGTAATACCTGCCCCGTCAGTTTCACTGTGTTCGGGTCTGTCACACCCGTGCTGTCTGGTTCACCACACAATACACAGTCGGTCTGTTTTGTTCTCTCTACGGGTGAAAAACAGTAATTAGTATTTATCATGAAGCAAAACTATACAGAAGCAAGAGCCAATCAGTGGATGGGTTCACAAAACAGGACTTAACTTGTTCCCACACATCGATTGGCTTCCTGGGTCCAACAGAACAAGTGTTTTTGAGTATTTGCTGCCCTTTTCTCCGAGTCCTTATAACTCTGGTGCTCAGTCTCCACAGAGCTCAGTGCTGTCACGTGGGGTTAAACAGTACACAGGTGAATTAAAGCAAACAGCAGCAGCTGTCACACTTCCCCCCCAGCTGAGTCGTTACTAGAACTGTCAATCAGAATCAGCACAAACCACACAGTGGCAGCAACCATGTCAATCTGCAATGACACCCAGCACCTGCAATACCAGGAGATGATAATACTGACACATGGACACTGGTCACTCACACAGACTCACTGTCGTCTTATCTCATTAATTACAGTGAGGAGTGGGCCATTCAGCCCCTCGAGCCTGTTCCACCATTCAATGTGATCATGGCTGATCTGTATCCTATCTCCATCCACCCACATTGGCTCCTTATCCCTTAATACCCTTGGCGAGCAAAAATCTATCGATCTCAGATTTAAAATGATTAGTTGCTAACTTCTCTCCTGATTGGCCTGGCTCTGATTTTACGGTCATGTCCCCTTTTCCTAGACTCCCCCACCAGTGGAAAAAATTTCCCTCTAACGACCCGATCAATTCCTTTCAAAATCCTAAAATCCTCAATCAAATCACCCCTTAACCTCCAGGGAATACAAGCCTCGTTTATATAATCTCTCCTCATAATCTAACCCTTGGAGCCCTGGTAATATTCTGGTGAATCTACACTGCACTCCTTCCAAGGCCAATATATCCTTTCTCAGTGCGGTGCCCAGAACTGTACCCAGTACTCCAGATGTGGTCTAACCAGGGATTTGTCCAGCTGGAGGAAAACTCCCTCCCCTCGATATTCCAGTCCTCCACTTATAAAGGCTCACATTCCATTCGCCTTTTTGATTATGTTTTGGACCTGACGACTACATTTCAGTGATCTGTTTACACGGACCCCGTCATCTCTTTGGACCTCCACTGCTCCAGCTTTTCACCGTTTAAATATACTCACATCGATCCTGTTTTGGACCAAAATGGATGACCTTATACTCATGAGCATTGAAATCCATCTGCCACAGTTTTGCCCATTCACTTAATCTATCAATGTCTCTTTATAATTTTATGATCCTGTCTCCACTATTTAATATGCCTCCAATCTTTGTGTCATTGGAAAATTTGGATATAAGGCCCTTTATTGTGTTATCAAAGTCATTAATAAAAATAGGGAACATTTATTTTTTATTCGTTCACGGGATGTGGGCGTCGCTGGCGAGGCCGGCATTTATTGCCCATCCCTAATTGCCCTTGAGAAGATGGTGGTGAGCCGCCTTCTTGAACTGCTGCAGTCCGTGTGGTGAAGGTTCTCCCACAGTGCTGTTAGGGAGGGAGTGCCAGGATTTTGACCCAGCGACGATGAAGGAACGGCCGATATATTTCCAAGTCGGGATGGTGTGTGACTTGGAGGGGAACGTGCAGGTGGTGTTGTTCCCATGTGCCTGCTGCTCTTGTCCTTCTAGGTGGTAGAGGTCGTGGGTTTGGGAGGTGCTGTCGAAGAAGCCTTGGCGAGTTGCTGCAGTGCATCCTGTGGATGGTACGCACTGCAGCCACTGTGCGCCGGTGGTGAAGGGAGTGAATATTTAGGGTGGTGAAGACTGACACAAAGTAATTATTCAACAAGTCTGCCATTTCCTTATTTTCATTTGCAATATTACCTGCATCTATTTTTAAAGGGCCCACATTCCCCTTGTCTACCCATTCTCTAATATAATTGTAAAATCTTTTTGTGTTAATCTTGATATCCTTCGTATGTTTGTTTTCATTCTCTCTTTTTGCAGCTCTCACTATCTTTTTTGTCTTCCTTTGCTGTTCTTCAAATCTCTCCCAGTCCCCTGGATCTACACTTTACTCTTCCCTTTAGTTTTATCTTATCTCTCACCTCTTTTGTTGACCGTGACTGTTTTATTTGGTAAGTTGAGCTCTTGCTCCTTAGGGGTTTATACAGATCCTGTATTAAGCTCAAATCTTTTTCTGAACACCTCCCACTGATCATCTGTCGTTTTACCAGATAACAGTTTTGACCAGTGTGCTGTCGTCAGTCTCTCTCATCCCATTAAAGTCAGCCTGATCAAAATCTAGAATCTTAGTAACTGGGTTAAGTTTCTCCTTTTCAAACCTAACATTTATATTATGTAATGTCAACTATCATATTATGATCACTGTTTGATTAATGTTCCCTTACTGTTAGATCATAAACTAGGTCTGGCTCATTACTCATTACTGAATCTAGCATGGCCTGTCCTCTTGATGGTTCTAGAATATACTGTTCCAGAAAACTATCTTGAATGCACTCAAGAAATTCACCACCTTTCTGAGTTGAGCCACTCTGCTCTTCCCAAGCTGCATTTGAGCCTCTAATTCACTCAATTTAATTCTTGTACTCCGTGCATTAGTAAATAAAACCCTTACTTGGGCAAAAGACCCGAACCTGACCTTCTGCCCTGTTGCTGCCTTTCTCACTTTGTGTAATTTAACATGTTTCTTATTTCTCACTCCTGCTGTAACGACTTTAGTTATTTCAGTGTTCCCTTCACCTGGAGTGTCTCTATCACTATTTATAACCTGAACTCTGCTCTTATCCCTTTTATCAATCATTAACCTATCATTTTACTATTGTTTCTGACTGAGACCTCCCCCCAGTATATTAATTTAAAGCCCTTTTTAAATAAATAAAGGCAGCAGATGCTGTGGTTGAACATTACTTGGCTGTGGCAGGTTTAAGGTCAGCTCTCAAGTCTTCACAATCACTCTTCTTCCGGAGACCTGTAAAAATCATGTTTGTTCCTGGGATATATTTCTTCAGATTCTCCAGGTGCTCTCTGAGTATGTCCTCACCCCAGGTAATACCTTTGTTTTTATTTGCTTCTGTGTAAGAAAATCCTTCAGCCTGGCCAGTCTTGTGTCCAAATAAGTCCGACAGGATTGGCCCAGTCTTGTGTTTGCCTCCAGTTTCAACAGTGTGACATTGTGCACACTTCTGAACAAAGACATCTTCGCACCCTGTTTATCCTCTCCACTAGGACCTTGGTCCCAGCCCGGTTCAGGTGGAGTCCGTCCCAGTGGTCCAGCTCCCTCCTGTCCCAATGGTACAGCTCCCTCCTGTCCCAGTGGTCCAGCTCCCTCCTGTCCCAGTGGTCCAGCTCCCTCCTGTCCCAGTGGTCCAGCTCCCTCCTGTCCCAATGGTACAGCTCCCTCCTGTCCCAGTGGTCCAGCTCCCTCCTGTCCCAGTGGTACAGCTCCCTCCTGTCCCAGTGGTCCAGCTCCCTCCTGTCCCAGTGGTCCAGCTCCCTCCTGTCCCAGTGGTACAGCTCCCTCCTGTCCCAGTGGTCCAGCTCCCTCCTGTCCCAGTGGTCCAGCTCCCTCCTGTCCCAGTGGTCCAGCTCCCTCCTGTCCCAGTGGTCCAGCTCCCTCCTGTCCCAGTGGTCCAGCTCCCTCCTGTCCCAGTGGTCCAGCTCCCTCCTGTCCCAGTACTGGTCCCAGTGTCCCATGAAATGGAACCCCTCCTTCCCACACCACTCCTTCAGCCACATGTTCACCTTCCTGATCCGTTTGTCCCGATGCCAATTAGCACGTGGCTCGGCTAATAATCCTGAGGTTACCATTCGAATTACATAGAATTACATAAAACTTACAAATACATAAAACTTACAGCACAGAAACAGGCCATTCGGCCCAACTAGTCTGTGCTGGTGTTTATGCTCCACACGAGCCTCCTCTCACCCTGCTTCGTCTCACCCTATCAGCATATCCTCTATTCCGTTCTCCCTCATGGACTTATTTAGCTTCCCTTTAAAGGCCTCTGTCCTTTTGACCTCAACTACTCCAAGTGGTAGCAAGTTCCACATTCTAATTTTAAGGTGATCGGCAAAAGAATCAAAGGCAACGTGAGGAAAAGCTTTTTTACGCAGCGAGTAGTTCTGATCTGGAATGTGCTGCCTGAAAGGGCGGTGGAAGCAGATTCAATAGTGACTTTCAAAAAGGAATTGGATCAATATTTGAAGGGAAAAAATTTGCAGAGCTACCAGGAAAGAGCGGGGGGATGGGACTAACTAGATTGCTCTTACAAAGAGCTGGCACAGGCTCGATGGGCTGAATGGCCTCTTTCTGTGCTGTAATGATTCTATGATTCTAATTACTCTCTGGGTAAAAACGTTTGTCCTGAATTCTGTGTTGGATTCATTAGTGACTATATTATATTTAGTGGCCCTCGTTTTGGACGACCCCACAAGTGGAAACATCTTCTCCACATCCACCCTATCAACTCACTTCATAATTTTAAAGACCTCAAAAAGGTCACCCTTCAGCCTTCTCTCTTCCAGAGAAAAGAGCCCCAGCCTGTTCAGCCTTTCCTGATAGTGAAAACATCTCGGTTCTGGTGTCATCCTGGGAAATCTTTGTTGCACCTTCTCCAGTGCCTCGATATCCATTTTGTAATATGGAGGCCCGAACTGTACTGAGTGGTCTAAGCAAGGTTCGATACAAGTTTAACATAACTTCCCTGCTTTTCAATTCTATTCCTCTAGAAATGAACCATGGTGCTTTGTTTGCGATTTTTATGGCCTTGTTAACTTGCATCGTCACTTTGAATGATTTGTGAATTTGTGCACCTGAGTCCCTCTGCTCCTTGACCCCATTCAGACTCTTATTTTCCAAGGAGAATGTGGCCTCCTCATTCCTCCCACCAAAACGCACCACCTCACACTTATCGATATTGAAATTCATTGGCCATTTACACACCCATTCTGCAAGTTTATTAACATCTTCCTGTCCTTAGTCGCAGTCCTCCTCAGTATTAACGATACTCCTGAATTTATTGTCATCCACAAGTTTAGAGATTGTATTTCCAATGAACATCAGTGGTCCCAGCACCGATCCCTGTGGAACACCACTGTCCACTTCCTCCAGTCTGAGTAACTACCTTTATCACTGCTCTCTGTTTTCTGTTCTGTATCCAGCTTGCGATCCATTCTGCTGCTTGTCCCCAGACTCCACAAGCTCTGACCTTAATTACTGGCTCAAACAATCCAGTCTGCTTCGAACAGGCAGCAGGTGTCTAGAGAAACAACAGCTTCCAGTGTAACACCAGGCACTTCAGAAACCCACCCACCCATTCCAGAAATACCCAGATATGGGAATCAGTGGGTGGAGATCCCGGCCCTCCTGCTCCTGCTGGAGTTTGTGAGGTCAGCGAGGCTCCGAATTTACACGGGGCCAGTGGGTGCCCAGACCACTCCTGCCGTGCCCGCCCGCCCCTGGGCTGGGGTTGCTCAGGCCATGGGCCTTTTCTTCAGGGGTACACGTTTGCCCCTCGGGAGACCGGTACACCTCGACTCACTCACTGAACCGGCCTCCGCTGATTGTCTGGGTCCTGGCAGGGCCAAACACAGTGGGATATCCTGGGGTACTGAGTCCCTGTCTCAGGCTCTGCACCCTCGCCATCAGTGGCCTTGTAAGGGGTGGGCAGAGGGAACCCCTGGAAATGGCAGTGACCCTGCGGAACCCCCGAGGAACTTTGACCCCGACGTATGAAAGGGTCAACGCCCAAAGCATGGACTTGTTTGTTCTCTCCACAGATGCTGCCTGGCCCGCTGAGTGTGAGCAATGCCACGGGGGATCTGCTAATATTTAATTACAGAGAAATGTAAAGACTATATAACCCCACCATCCAGTAATATGAAGGAGGCTGGACCTCGCTGGGTCACAATTCCCAATTACCGTGTGCTTTGTTTACAGTGCCAGCTTCCACCGAATACAGGGGCCCATCGAATGTAACTCCTCCCCCACACAGCTCCTCTGGGGCAGCCCCTGTCCCAGGGAATGTCCTCCAGCTGTCGACTGGGATCACGGGAAGAGCGGGAATATCCCAAGGTCTGTTTATAATCTTACACAAGGATCACGGGGGCAGTGATTCATTTCTGTTTAACTCTTTGTTTTTCTCTGGTGTTTCTTCAGTCAGGGTTTAGCTCAGAGGATTCGAGGGTCGAGTTCCTGCACCTCTTTCCTCTCCACAACTCGGAATTGGTCCGAGTCTCAGACACAGGGCTGGAGGGGGGTCCTGGGGAACTCACAGTGAACAGGGACTAACGGAAGGGGCATAAGATTCATCCGAATTCTCAGGTGAATCCGCGGTACTGTTTGTAAACTGATGGAGGCTCTAATCAAGCTGTGGGCAGGATGGGACACTAACAGGAGGGAGAGAGCCCAGGGCACACTCCTGTATTCAGGATGGAACAGTAACAGGAGGGAGAGAGCCCAGGGCACACTCCTGTATTCAGGATGGGACAGTAACAGGAGGGAGAGAGCCCAGGGCACACTCTTGTATTCAGGATGGAACACTAACAGGAGGGAGAGAGCCCAGGGCACACTCCTGTATTCAGGATGGGACAGTAACAGGAGGGAGAGAGCCCAGGGCACACTCCTGTATTCAGGATGGAACAGTAACAGGAGGGAGAGAGCCCAGGGCACACTCCTGTGAGCTGTGTGTTCCCAGTACAGCCGGTGCTGAGATTGTGGGGCTGGAACTGTGAGTCTGTGGGATGTGTTGTGTACAGGTGAATCCCCTCCATTGTGTCTGGGAGAACGTGAGCACAGTGCCAGGGGCTTGTGTGATTAAACTGACTGCTACTGTGTGTCTCCACTGCAGTGTTTGCACTGAGTGTACAGCACTGGGACCCACACACTGCTATTTAACAGGGATTCTGATTGAAGGCCATTGATTTAACATGGGATGAATCCAGTCTAAGAGGTAATATGGGGCTGACACTGTCTGGGAAATACTGACACTCCCACCCTGCAGCTGTCAATCATTGATCTGAGTGGAATAACCCAGTCTGACCAATCTCTTGCGGTGGGGCAGGTTAGGACCCATGAAGGAGATCTTCTGATGGAGGCAGAGGGGATGGCCGAGGGACTCAATGAATACTTTGCATCAGTCTTTACCAAGCAAGAAGATGTTGCCAGAGTCTCAGTCAAGGAAGATATCGTTGAGATGGGCTAAAAATTGATAAGGAAGAGGTACTTGAAAGGCTGTCTGTGTTTAAAGTAGATACGTGACCCTGTCCGGATGGGATGCATCCTAGGTTGCTGAGGGAAGTAAGGGTGGAAATTGGGGAGGTACTGGCCCTAATCTTCCAAACATCCGTAGATACAGGGGTGGTGCCAGAGGTCTGGAGAATTGCAAATGTTACACCCTTGTTCAAAAAAGGGTGTAAGGATAAACCCAGCAACTACAGGCCAGTCAGTTTAACCTCAGCAGTGGGGAAACTTTTAGAAATGATAATCCGGGACAGAATTAACAGTCACTTGGACGAGGGTGGATTGATTAGGGAAAGCCAGCACGGATTTATTAAAGGCAAATCGTGTTTAATTAACCCGATGGAGTTTTTTGATGAGGTAACAGAGAGGGCAGATGAGGGCAATGCAGTTGATGTGGTTTATATGGACTTTCAAAAGGTGTTTGATAAAGTGCCGCACGGTCGGCTTATCATCAAGATTGCGGCCCGTGGAATAAAGGGGGCAGTAGCAACATGGATACAGAATTGGCTAAGTGACAGGAAACAGAGAGCAGTGGTGAACAGTTGTTTTTTGGACTGGAGGGAGGTGTACAGTGGTGTTCCCCAGGGGTTGGTGCTGGGACCACTGCTTTTCTTGATATATATTAATGGCTTGGACCTGGGAGTACAGGGCAAAATTACAAAAGTTTCAGATGACACAAAATTTGGAAGGGTAGTAAACAGTGAGGAGGATAGTGATAGACTTCAAGATGATATAGACAGGCTGGTGGCAAGGGCAGACACGTGGCAGATGAAAATTAACACAGAAAAATGTGAAGTGATACATTTTGTTAGGAAGAACGAGGAGAGGCAATATAATCTAGAGGACACAACTCTAAAAGGGGTACAGGAACAGAGAGATCTGGTGGTATGTGTGCACAAATCGTTGAAGGTGGCAGAGCAGGTTGAGAAAGCGGTTAAATAAGCATACGGGATCCTGGGCTTTATAAATAGAGGCATAGAGTACAAAAGTATGGAAGTCATGATAAACCTTTATAAAACACTGGTTCGTCCACAACTGGAGTATTGAGAGGGTGCAGAAGAGATTTGCTAGAATGATTCCAGGGATGAGGGACTTTAGTTACGTGGATAAACTGGAGAAGCTGGGCTTGTTCTCCTTGGAACAGAGATGGTTGCGAGGAGATTTGATAGAGGTATTCAAAATCATGAAGGGTCTAGACAGAGTGGATAGAGAGAAACTGTTCCCATTGGCAGATCGGTCAGGGACCAGAGGACCTAGATTTAAGGTGATTGGCAAAAGAACCAAAGGTGACATGAGGAAAACTTTTTTACACAGCGAGTGGTTAGGATCTGGAATGCACTGCCTGAGGGGGTGGTGGAGGCAGATTCAATCATGGCCTTCAAAAGGGAACTGGATAAGTACTTGAAAGGAAAAAATTTGCAGGGTGGGGGAGTGGGACTCGCTGGATTACCCTTGCATTGAGCCAGCTCGGACTCGATGGGCTGAATGGCCTCCTTTCATACTGTAACCTTTCTATGATTCATGATTCTTTGATTCTTCTCTCCTCTCTAGGGCAAAGGTCACCAATGAGCCTGGATCCAAAGACAGTAAACTGGAACTTGGTTCTGTCTGATGATCTGAGATCAGTAACATGGACTGAATGGGAACAGCCCTACCCACCTCACCCAGAGAGGTTTAAAGACTGGGCCCAAGTCCTCTGCTCCCAGAGTTTCTCCTCAGGATCCCATTCCTGGGATGTGGAGACTGATGGGCAAGGCTGGGAAATAGGGATTGTGTGTGGGAGTGTCGAGAGGGAGGGGGAAGACTCTGTTCTTGGATACAGCAGTAAATCCTGGTGTTTGGGCTTTTTTCTTGGTTCTCTCACAGCCTGGCAAAATAATCGTTTCACTGACCTCCCACCGATCCCGTCCAACATCAGGATCCGAGTTCAGTTAGACGACGAGGCCGGGACTCTGTCATTTCACCGGGTCACTGACTCACTGAGACATTTACACACATTTCAAACCACATTCACTGAACCCGTGCTTCCAGCATTTTATTGTGGGGACAAATCCCTAAAACTGTTAAATTAATCCTGATGTCTGAGACTCGGATGACGTTAATTCCAGTTTCTCAGCCCACTGTGGCTTCACTTACGGGTTGGCTGGATCTGATTGGATCACTCCCGGATCTCCCCCTCTGATGATGTCACTCCCGGATCTCCCCCTCTGATGATGTCACTCGCGGGTGTGCCCCTCTGATGATGTCACTCCCGGGTCTCCCCCTCTGATGATGTCACTCCTGGGTCTGCCCCTCTGATGATGTCACTCCCGGGTCTGACCCTCTGATGATGTCACTCCTGGGTCTGGCCCTCTGATGATGTCACTCGCGGGTCTGCCCCTCTGATGATGTCACTAGTGGGTCTGCCCCCTCTGATGATGTCACTCCCGGTTCTGCCCCCTCTGATGATGTCACTCCCGGGTCTGGCCCTCTGATGATGTCACTCCCGGGTCTGGCCCTCTGATGATGTCACTCCCGGATCTCCCCCTCTGATGATGTCACTCGCGGGTCTGCCCCTCTGTTGATGTCACTAGCGGGTCTGCCCCCTCTGATGATGTCACTCCCAGTTCTGCCCCCTCTGATGATGTCACTCCCGGGTCAGCCCTCGGATGATGTCACTCCCGGGTCTGCCCCTCTGATGATGTCAGGAGCGCAGAGCTTTGCTGTTTTTAAGGATCCGTGGGGTCTTTGTGCTTTTCTTTGTCAGGGTCTGTCACTAACGCTAAAAATAGTAACTTTAGGTGAGTTTGCTTGTAATTCGTGGTGTTACAATTGATTGTCCACTTCAGTTGTAGAATTTTACGACTTCAGCTCCAAAACGGTCGTGGTATAAATCTCAGTAGTGAATGATAGTAGTGGCAGGTGTGACTGTATTAATCTCAGTGGTGAATGACAGTAGTGACAGGTGTGACTGAATTAATCTCAGCAGTGAATGATAGTAGTGACAGGTGTGACTGTACTAATCTCAGTAGTGAATGATCGTAGTGACAGGTGTGACTGTATTAATCTCAGTAGTGAATGATAGTAGTGACAGGTGTGACTGTATTAATCTCAGTAGTGAATGATAGTAGTGACAGGTGTGACTGTATTAATCTCAGCAGTGAATGATAGTAGTGACAGGTGTGACTGTATTAATCTCAGCAGTGAATGATAGTAGTGACAGGTGTGACTGTATTAATCTCAGCAGTGAATGATAGTAGTGACAGGTGTGACTGTATTAATCTCAGCAGTGAATGATAGTAGTGACAGGTGTGACTGTATTAATCTCAGTGGTGAATGATAGTAGTGACAGGTGTGACTGTATTAATCTCAGTCGTGAATGATAGCAGTGACAGGTCACGGTCCCTTTAAAGAGCTGCTCTGAAAATCTGAGGCTGGGGTTGAAATTGTTCTTTGGCCGTTGCTCAAAACAGCGATGGTGAATCGACAGCCCGAGTTACACTGACTTCAGTGGAAAGGGAAATCGTGCGGGGTGTAAAATGGGCTGTCCATTCACTATCGCCCGTGTTGCACTAACACCAGAGACTAATTCCACCCCCGGGGTCTCCTGGGCATCGCTGAGAGCTTCTGGGACTGCCCAGGGGGGTAACACATCTGTCCTAAACTAAGTCAATGTATTGATAGATTGGACCAGACTGGGAACTTTTAATCTATGGTTTATGGGGTAATGATTTTTAGTTTATTGGACAGTAAGGTTCCTCCAGGGCTCACGACCAACATGAAATGGTAATATTATGGGATGTTTAACTTCATCAGACACGAGGGAGTGACTGAGTGTGTGAGGTATAAACAGGAAAATTGCCCCACCAATTGGGGTCTACAATCAGTGTCCCAGGTGACCATGGGTGATAATGGGACATTTTGTGATGACCAAAACCAGCGGGTCGGGAAAAAGATGTGTGAGTGACCGGTGAGAAACAAAGATCACCTGGGAACAACCCCCAAAGGACATCAATCAGGGATCAATGCACAATCCAGTGAAAGTCAGGGAAGGGCAGTTAAGAATAGTTCATTGACAGCTTTCTCTTGGAGATGGTTGTGTCCTTGCTTATACTGAACAGTGAGAGGAATATTTTATAACCTGGGACCGTGCAGGGGGAGAGAAGCAAAGACCTCCAGACACCCCCCGATCTGTTGATAAGACAGACTGAAAGTGCAGGAATGGTTTGTATTTGATGTCACGTTTGGGATGATTTTGGGAAACCGCTGTGTGTAAATGTGATATGTTGCGTGTGAGGCAACTCGTATGTGGAATGCATGATGAAGATGCACTGAAGAACGGGTCTCAGACACGCTCAGTCACGTTGACAACATCACTACATGAAATGGTTAATGTGCTCAGGAGAGTGAGGACATCTACTGGGTCACTACTGATCTGAACTTTTTTGAATCAAGGCACTGACACAAACTCCATAAACCGAGCAGTTAATGAAACAATCAGGATCGAGTTAAACACACTGGTACCTGTCAGAGGGATTGAAATTAAAGTAAATAGGGACAGAGAATTTGGATTTCCAGAATTCAGGGTTGGGTTTCTTTGAGTTAACAATGAAACTGGGACAACTGAGGGCCGGGGAGAAATAATACTCAGCCTGAATTATCCACAAGATGGATAATGGGAAAAGGGGGAGCTGGAGGATCTTTGAAGTCCAAGATTTCTTGATAATATGGGAGTATTTGGGGGAGCCGAGTTTCTGTAGTTTTCTGTACAATGTATTATGATTTTCTTTGTCTCTATCATGATGTGTAATATTAACCAAATGAAACTTAGATTAGAGGAGCAAATGGCTGGAGATCGGTCTGTGATGCGAACAAGATGAGGACCTTGGATAAGGCCCCCAGGATCCCACAAAGGAGGGGGAGGGAGGGGCTGTTGAAGATTGAGACTGAGAAGTAAGAAGGGAAACCACTTTCTTAGATTACTTCTGTAGTTTAAAACCCCTAATATTGATAGACTGACAGTGCACATGAAACAACGTAATGCTGAGATTGAAAAGGGGACCTCTCCCCTTGGGAATCATGAATGGTGGGAGGTCGTCTATAATGTGGGACAGCATCCTTGGGTGAAAATCATGTCTATACTTTTTGTTATTATACAGCTTGTTATGATTGGAACACTTTTCTTTTATTTGTCGTATTTGAATGAACTTTTGTGTCGATGTCACGGTGATTAAACTTCTTGTAACAACAATTCTTAACCTTATCTGTGGTGAGTGCAATTCAGATTCATTGAATGATTTAAAGTCAGTTGTTCAATCGCTCACACTCAGTTGAGGGGAGACTGAAGGATTTTGGACTTTTCAATCCCAGTTATTAATTACCTGCTAAAGGAGCTGAGTTTGGTTAAAAGTATTAATTCAACAAAGGAACTGTTAAACTGACTGTTCAAGGCAGCATGCTGGGAAGGTTGGTCACATTGGAAAAGTCTTATTCAGCAGACTGTCTAGACGGTTAAAGATAAGACAGCGGTGAGGCCTTGAAAGTCTGTGAGAAGCTGTTGTAAACATCAGATGCTGTCGTATCAACTTGTTTTCAACCATGGGAAAGAGAGAGAGTGGGAAAAGGAACAACAGTGTGTTTTGAGCTGATGTACTGAATAAGCCTAATGCCCTCCATGCTGACCGTGTTACACTGGGTCCTGGTGCTCTGCCTTGCTGATGGTTTCAGATACCAAGTGGGAGGACATTAATCCAATGTCTTATCACCCTCTTAACCAGCTGGGTTTCGGTGAATGGAGAACATACGGTGAAGGGATTGTATCCCAAAATAAAAATGGCTTTTGTTCTGGTCGGATAATAATCTTGATCAAATGGGAAGTGGAAATTCCGACCCAAAACTTTCTTTAAAATCTTTGGACAATGTGTACAAACTTTTACTGGAATGGTTCCAGGGATGAGGGACTTCAGTTCCGTGGATAGAATGGAGAAGCTGGGGTTGTTCTCCTTCGAGCAGAGAAGGTTAAGCGGAGATTTGATAGAAATGTTCAAAATCATGAAGGGTTTTAATAATGTAAATAAAGAGAAATTATTTTTGTTGGTGGAAGGGTTGAGAATTGAAGGCACAGATTTAAGGTGATTGGCAAAAGAATCAAAGGCGACGTGAGGATAAACTTTTTTACGCAGCGAGTGGTTATGATCTGGAATGCACTGCCTGAAAGGGCGGTGGGAGCAGATTCAATCATGGCTTTCAAAAAGGAATTGGATAAATGCTTGAAGGGAAAAGATTTGCAGGGTTACAGGGAAAGAGCGGGGGAATGGGACGAACTGGATAGTTCCAACAAAGAGCCGGCACAGGCTCGATAGGCCGAATGGCCTCCTTCTGTGTTGCAAGATTCTATGAATTTGCAGAACTGCATGTGTTTGGCCTCTCTTCAGAACTCCTACTGTACTGTTTGAGCAGTGTTCACCAAATTGTACCAGTTTGATAATGTCTGTTCTCCCACACCAGCTCGTTGAGGGCAGAGGTGCCCAGGCAGTTGATGCTTGATGTCTTTCACACTCGAGGATTAATGACTGTAATCTAACCACTGCAAATTTATCACGTGATCATCTACGGTGATTACATGAAAATAAGTCTGTGTGTGTTTTTAACATCACATCCTGGGACTGTGAAAACTGAGACTCGAACCATCTCATTGGTTTCAGAAGTGGTTTTCAAAACCCGAGATAAGCCTCCCATCTTCAGGCAGCCTTGCTGACGTCCTTTGTTCTCCCTCTCCCGACCTCGCCCAGCTTTGTTACTCATAATCAGAGCCACTGCTTTACTGTGACTCAAAGTCAGATTCTGTTGTTATTTTGAGGTTGTTGGGTTTTCACCTGGTGTTTTGGGGATGGCATTCAGCAGTTCTGTCTGTTTATAATTGGGGTCACTGGTTTACCTTGACTGGAAAAGTCAGTTCCCTGTTTATTCCAAGGGGACCTGATGATTTGGGGATTGCACGATTCCATCCACATTTCAATGAATCCCTCAAACTCTTGCCCTTGGTCACAGGAGAAATTGATTTTAAGGCCCCGTTTTTCCAAAGGAAAAAATTAATGTTTGATTTCCCCGAACACATAAAAAAGACAAATTCTTGTCCAGTAAGTCCGTGTGAATTATTGTGACATTCAGGCTTTCAGTGTGCGGGAGTACAGCCAGTAGATATACCGAGATATCTTTATTCAAAGGAAAGTAATGAAATGAGTTTGGGAGTCTGCAGTGCAATTCCTGTTGGGTTCATTGCACAGAAGTCGACCGTTATTCAGCATCCAATTGGCAGCCTCACTGTGCACAAGTCCAGTTGGTGTGGGAAATGTAAACTGTCACACAGGGCAGGGGATGGGGGGAGATTTCAGGCCCATTGTTGAAGCAGTGTAGCAGGAGCATTAGAACAGATTGAACCTGAGCTGTAGCCCTCATAGTGCAGGGTGTGTAGAAAAGTGCTGCACATGTTAACTCGGACCTTCACTTAACAGAAGGAAAATCTTGGTGGCCAAACGATGTTTCACCCAGTCCCACCACCAACACAGATTAACTGGCCCTCCATCTCATTACTGTTTGTGGGATCTTGCTGTGTGTAAAATGCCTGCTCGTCATGTAAAATGGTCTTTTCTGGTCCTGTCCATTGCTGTGTTACTAAGGACATTAAAGAGGGTGGGTGAGGAGGGCAGGTTAAGTCCATGTAGTGATGGGTCATTGGTGACTCCAGTCTCCTGCAGCTTGTCTCGTGGAGCAGGGGAGACATTTCCCAGACTTTTTCCCCAAATTGGCCGCAGTTGGTTATTTTTCTAATCCTTTTATCCATGAATGGGATACATAATTATTCAGACACAAACAATTCCAGCAAAGATCCTCATTTTTCATCACCAGTTTCCTGCTCCAAATATTCTTATTTTTTAACCAAATTATTGTTTTTTAAAGTATTTTCCTTCCCTGTCTGTATGAACAGAGAGAGTGGGCACGGGACCACCTTACTGCCCATGGTCACTCTCCTGATCAGTTTACGACCCCCCCGACTTCTTCCAGATCAGTGTCGCGGAATAGAATTCCATCAACAGCAGTTAATGCGAACTCCTTTAAAAAGGACTGGACAAATATCTGGTTGAGAAGGTGACTAATATCTCCCCCAATGGTCTTGTGGGTAAAGCCAGCACATAAGGATATAAGAACATAAGAAATAGGAGCAGGAGTAGGCCATACAGCCCCTCGAGCCTGCTCCGCCATTCAATAAGATCATGGCTGATCTTCAACCTCAACTCCTCTTTCCCACCCGATCCCCATATCCCTTGATCCCCAGAGTCCAAAAATCTAACGATCTCAGCCTTGAATATATTCAACGACTCAGCATCCACAGCCCTCTGGGGTAGAGAATCCCAAAGATTCACACCCCTCTGAGTGAAGAAATTCCTCCTCATCTCAGTCCTAAATGTGATGTGGAGATGCCGGTGATGGACTGGGGTTAACAATTGTAAACAATTTTACAACACCAAGTTATAGTCCAACGATTTTATTTTTAATCCCACAAGCTTTCGGGGGCTTTCCCCTTCCTCAGGCAGTGTGGAAAAACAGTCCTAAATGGCTGACCCGTTATCCTGAGACTGTGCCCCTCGTTCTGGACTCTCCAGCCAGGGGAAATAACCTCTCAGCATTTACCCTGTCAAGTGCCCACAGAAACTTATATGTTTCAATGAGATCACCTCTCATTTTTCTAATCTCCAGAGAGTCTAAGACCATTCTACTCAACCTCTCCTCAAAGGACAACCCTCTCATCCCAGGAATTAATCTACTCCACCTTTGTTGCACTGCCTCTAAGGCAAGTACATCCTTCCTCAGACAAGGAGACCAAAACTGTACACAGTACTCCAGGTGAGGCCGCACCAAAGCCCTGTACAATTGTAGTAACACTTCCTTACTCTTGTACTCCAACCCCCTTGCAATAAAGGCCAACATGCCATTTGCTTTCCTAATTGCCTGCTGTACCTGCATGTTAACTTTTTGTGTTTCTTGTACCACGACACCCAAGTCTCTCTGAACACCAACATTTAATAGTTTCTCACCATTTAAAAAATATTCTGGTTTTCCATTCTTCCTACCTCAAAGTGAATAACCTCACATTTCCCCACATTACAATCCATCTGCCACCTTCTTGCCCACTCACTTAACCCATCTATATCCCTTTGCAGACTCTTTGTGTCCTCCTCACAGCTTACTTTCCCACCCAGCTTTGTTTCATCAGCAAACTTGGATACATTACATTCGGTCCCTTCGTAAATAGCTGAGGCCCAAGCACTGATCCTTGCAGCACCCCACTAGTTACAACCTGCCAACCCGAAAATGACCCGTTTATCCCTACTCTCTGTTTTCTGTCCATTAACCAATCCTCTATCCACGTTAATATATTACCCCCAATCCCATGAGCCCTTATCTTGTGTAACAACCTTTACGTTGCACCTCATCGAATGCCTTTTGAAAATCTAAATACACCACATCCACTGGTTCACCTTTATCTATCCTGCGAGTTGCATCCTCAAAAAACTCCAATAGATTTGTCAAACGCGGTTTCCCTCTCATTAAGCCATGTTGACTCTGCCTTATCACGTTATGATGTTCGAAGTACCCTGTTACGACTTCCTTACGAATCGATTCCAGCATTTTCCTGACGACTGATGTCAGGCTAACTGGCCTGTCGTTCCCTGTTTTCTCTCCCCCTCCTTTCTTGAATAGTGGGGTCACATTTGCGACCTTCCAATCCGCTGGGACTATTCTGGAATCTCGTGAATTTTGGAAGATCACAATCAATGCATCCACTATCTCTGCAGCCACCTCCATTAGTACCCTCGGAAGTCGGCCATCAGGTCCAGGGGATTTATCGGCTTTTAGTCCCATTAGTTTCTCAAGTACTTTTTCTCCACTGATAAAAATTACTTTAAGTTCCTCACTCTCATTAGCCCCTTCATTCCCCACTATTTCTGGTCTGCTTTTTATGTCTTCTACTGTGAAGACAGTTACAAAATATTTGTTTAACGCACCTGCCATTTCCTGATTCCCCATTATAATTTCTCCTGTCTCAGCCCCGAGGGGACCAATGTTTACTTTTGCTACTCTCTCCCTTTTTACATATTTGTAGAAGCTCTTACAATCCATTTTTATATTTCTTCCTAGTTTACTTCCATATTCTATTTTCTCCCTTTTTATCAATTTTTTGGTCGTCCTTTGCTGGTTTCTAAAACTCTCCCAATTCTCAGGCTTACTACTCTTCTTGGCAACATTATAGGCCTCTTCTTTTAATCTAATTCTATCCTTAACTTCTTTAGTTAGCCACAGGTGTGTCACTTTTCCCATGGAGATTTTATTTCTTAATGGAATGTATATTTGTTGAGAAGATTGAAACATTTCTATAAATGTTTGCCATTGCTTTTCAACCATCACACACTTTAAATTAATTTCCAAATCTACATTAGCCAACTCACCCCTCATACCAATGTAATTGGCTTTGTTTAAGTTTAAGACTCTAGTTTCTAAGTGCATCATTCCCAAACTCAATGTGAAATTCTATCATATTATGATCACTCTTCCCCAGAGGATCCTTTACAGTGAGATTACTAATTAACCTGTCTCATTACACAATACAAGATCTAAAATAGCCTGTTGCCTGGTTGGTTCCATGACGTATTGCTCTAGGAAACCATCTCGAGTGCATTCCATGAACTCATCCTCCAAACTACCTTTGCCAATTAGATTTGCCCAGTCTATATGAAGATTAAAGTCCCCCATGATTACCTTTGTTACAAGCACCTATTATTACATGGTTAATACTCTGTCTAACGGTATAGCTACTATCAGGGGGCCTATAAACTACTCCCACCAGTGTTTTCTGCCCCTTGTTATTTCTTATTTCCACCCACACTGATTCTACTTCCTGATCTGAGCTAAGATCCTTTCTCACCACTGTCCTTATGTCACACTTTATTATTAGGGCTACACCCCCTCCTTTTCCATTCTGTCTGTCTTTTCTAAGAGTCTTGTACCCTCGAATATTTACTTCCCAAACTTGGTCACTTTGCAACCACATCTCTGTAATGGCTGTTAGACCAAACCCATCTATCTCTATTTGTGCAACTAATTCATCGATCTTGATCCGAATGCTCCATGTGTTCAGATAAAGAGTCTTTAATCTTGACTTTTTACCATTTTTTCCTGCTTTGACCTTACTTGTTGATGTTCTATTATTGGTAAACTCTCTGTCCCTTCCTGCCACACTCTGCTTATCTTTACCCAAATCACTACACTGCTCTGTTCCCTTGACTTTTCTCATTAGATTTCTAAATTTCCCCTCCCCTGACCCCTCCGCCCCACTTTTAGTTTAAAGCCCTATCTACAGCCCGAGTTATTAAATTCACCAGGACGCTGGTCCCAGCCCGGTTTAAGTGGTAATGGTGGGACAATAAGCCATTTAGTCCAAGGAGGCCCTTGTTTGATCCGTGGGCCCGAGTTTCCCCATTCTCTGGTCACCAACCTGTGGTTTTCTGTCCATTAAAGTCAAGGGGCAGGAAGTCACACACTGGCGACTGCTTATTTTAACCAGGTCAGAGGTGAGGATGCTGCAATTCACAGTAAAATCAGGCAAGGTCCCCACTTCTGATCACCATCCAGTGTCCCCTCCTGGAATGTGGGATGTGAAGAGAATCCCAGCTCGCCTCTGGTTCTCTTCACAATGGGACAGCCTGTCAGCCCACACTGCTGGAGCTCACACGTGAATGGTGGTGGGACACTCGCACCTGTTGAACTAACCTCAGCAAAGAGTCAGTGCCTTCAGAAGAAAAGAACAAAGCTCAGGGGGAAAGGATGGAAGGTTATAAGCAAGGTCAAACACAACCTGGGCCACTCTCCAGTCCACTGGAGTTTCTGTTTGGTTACTTCAGAGGTTGGAGAAATTTCACAGGGTTTCCTCTGGGGAATTTCCCTTGTGGCTGTTCAACCTCCCTCACAACAGTTTGGGAGATTCCACTGTAGTTCAAACAGCACATGGGTCTTTCAGAAGAAGCAGCTTTGATGGACCAAATGGTCTTTCCCTCCTGTACTCTGGAATCCAAATCTATTAGATTTGTCTCAGATAATGTTGTAACGTTAAAGTTGTTTTTAAAAGAATATTTGGTGATGAGGAGAAATCGAGATGATCGGACGCCATTTGTTTCGAGTTGTGGTTTCAAAGAGTAACTGAGTTCTTTGTTGCAGTTACTGTGCCCGTGCCAGGAACACCGTGTTCGTGTAATTATTGAGCTCGAAATTAGGAGTGCAATGCCTCCTCGCAATACCTCCTGTCTGTTCAGCCCCCCCATCTCACCCACCCTGTCTGTTACCTCACTCTCTCTACGGGTTTGTATTTTGATTGGAAATGGTCGTCAAAAAGTTTTGCAGAAACAAACCTTATCAACACAGTTTAGTTGCACGAAGTCTCACTGTTTCCCTGCCAGTCATTCCATAGATTTGTGTCAGTTCTCATCGTGAAGTTCAGACATTTTGTTGAGCAGCCAACTTGACTTCAACTTTGAAATACAGTTTGAGGGAAAATTTTCTGGCAGCTTCCAAGCAAATCAATTCACTGCCCAACACAAAAAGTGACGATGGATACGGGAATAGTAAACTTTCATTTCCATCACTTTGCATCATTGACGCGTTTCAGAGCAAAACAAAGGCAAATCCGTGCCTCAGGTAACCTGACTGATCCATGGTGGAACTGAGACTGGAGCACAAATCTACACTGACACTCAGTGCAGTGCTGAGGGAGTGCTGCACTGTCGGAGGGTCAGTACTGAGGGAGCGTTGCACTGTCGGAGGGTCAGTACTGAGGGCGTGCTGCACTGTCGGAGGTCTGTACTGAGAGAGAGCTGCACTGTCGGAGGGTCAGTACTGAGGGAGTGCTGCACTGTCGGAGGGTCAGTACTGAGGGAGCGCTGCACTGTCGGAGGGTCAGTACTGAGGGAGCGCTGCACTGTCGGAGGGTCAGTACTGAGCGAGCGCTGCACTGTCGGAGGGTCAGTACTGAGGGAGCGCTGCACTGTCGGAGGGTCAGTACTGAGGGAGCGCTGCACTGTCGGAGGGTCAGTACTGAGGGAGCGCTGCACTGTCGGAGGGTCAGTGCTGAGGGAGTGCTGCACTGTCAGAGGGTCAGTGCTGAGGGAGTGCTGCACTGTCGGAGGGTCAGCACTGAGGGAGCGCTGCACTGTCGGAGGTACCATCTTTTGGATCAGACAGTAAATCGAATCCTTGTCTGCCCTCTCAGCTCGATGTGAAAGATCCCATGCTACTATTCGAAGAAGCAAAAGGGAGTTCTCCCCGGAGTCCTGGACAATATTTAGCCCTCCACCAACATCACTAAAACAGATGACCCGGTCATTTATCTCACTGCTGTTTGTGGGATCTTGCTGTGCATTATTTGGCTGCCGTGTTTCCTACATTACAACAGGGACTACATTTCAAAAGTATTTCATCGACTGTAAAGCGCTTTGGGATGTCCCGAGGATGTGAAAGGCGCTATAGAAATGCAAGTTCTTTCTTTCTTCTTTGCTGGTTGCAGATTCCAAACATGTGAGAGCACAAATAGTGGGAGTGTGTTTCCTGCCTCGGTTTCTCCCAATCCAGCATTTCGCAGCAACACACGTTTCTCTTAAGCCTGTTCGAAAGCCTTTACTGAATTGGCTTCACTCCTGGGACATGCCTGACTGAGCCTGTGGATGACGTTCTCCCTCCCGGTCCTCGGAGAACCACGGGAGAGGATGAGGAGAAGATTTAAAGAGCGGCAGCAGCACAATCGTCAGAATCGGCAGAGCGCGGAGAACCAGGGGAGAGCGCGGAGACCCACGGGAGAGAGGGGAGACCCACGGGAGAGAGGGGAGAATCACGGGAGAACGGGGAGAACCACGGGAGAGGGGAGAATCACGGGAGAGAGGGGAGACCCACGGGAGAGGGGAGAACGATGGGAGAGGGGAGAACCACGGGAGAGGGGAGAACCACGGGAGAGAGGGGAGAACCAGGGGAGAGAGGGGAGAACCACGGGAGAGAGGGGAGAACCACGGGAGAGGGGAGAACCACGGGAGAGAGGGGAGAACCACGGGAGAGGGGAGACCCACGGGAGAGTGCGGAGAATCACGGGAGAGAGGGGAGAACCACGGGAGAGGGGAGAACCAGGGGAGAGAGGGGAGAACCACGGGAGAGGGGAGAACCACGGGAGAGGGGAGAACGATGGGAGAGGGGAGAACCACGGGAGAGAGGGGAGACCCACGGGAGAGGGGAGAACGATGGGAGAGGGGAGAACCACGGGAGAGAGGGGAGAACCACGGGAGAGGGGAGACCCACGGGAGAGGGGAGAACGATGGGAGAGGGGAGAACCACGGGAGAGGGCGGAGAACCACGGGAGAGGGGAGAACCAGGGGAGAGGGCGGAGACCCACGGGAGAGGGGAGAACCACGGGAGAGGGGAGAACCACGGGAGAGGGCGGAGAACCACGGGAGAGGGGAGAACCAGGGGAGAGGGCGGAGACCCACGGGAGAGGGGAGAACCACGGGAGAGAGGGGAGAACCACGGGAGAGAGGGGAGAACCACGGGAGAGAGGGGAGAACCACGGGAGAGGGGAGAACCAGGGGAGAGGGCGGAGACCAACGGGAGAGGGGAGAACCACGGGAGAGAGGGGAGAACCACGGGAGAGAGGGGAGAACCACGGGAGAGAGGGGAGACCCACGGGAGAGGGCGGAGACCCACGGGAGAGGGCGGAGAATCACGGGAGAGAGGGGAGAACCACGGGAGAGGGGAGAACCAGGGGAGAGGGCGGAGACCCACGGGAGAGGGGAGAACCACGGGAGAGAGCGGAGACCCACGGGAGAGGGGAGAACCACGGGAGAGGGCGGAGACCCACGGGAGAGGGCGGAGAACCAGGGGAGAGAGCGGAGAATCATGGGAGAGGGGAGAACTATGGGAGAGGGTGGAGACCCACGGGGGGTGCGTAGACCCACGAGGGAGAGGGCGGAGACCGACGAGGGAGAGGGCAGTGAACGACGAGGGAGAGGGCGATGAACCCCAGGAGAGCGTGGTGAACCACGGGATTATTCGGTGAACCGCGGGATTATTCGGTGAACCGCGGGATTATTCGGTGAACCCCGGGATTATTCGGTGACCCGCGGGATTATTCGGTGAACCGCGGGATTATTCGGTGAACCACGGGATTATTCGGTGACCCACGGGATTATTCGGTGAACCGCGGGATTATTCGGTGAACCCCGGGATTATTTGGTGAACCACGGGATTATTCGGTGAACCCCGGGATTATTTGGTGAACCACGAGATTATTCGGTGAACCCCGGGATTATTCGGTGAACCACGGGATTATTCGGTGAACCCCGGGATTATTCGGTGAACCGCGGGATTATTTGGTGAACCACGAGATTATTCGGTGACCCACGGGATTATTCGGTGAACCACGAGATTATTCGGTGAACCCCGGGATTATTCGGTGAACCCTGGGATTATTCGGTGAACCCCGGGATTATTCGGTGAACCCCGGGATTATTCGGTGAACCCCGGGATTATTCGGTGAAATAAAAAACAAAAAACAAACAAAACGAATCAAGGAGTGACGTCACAGAGCAGCAGGCAGGTCACTGGTTGGTGAGTTTTACTGTTTTTTGCTCTCTAAACTCGGTCATTGGTTTAAACTAAGATCTGGGAAACTCTAACTATTACTTTATTAAACTAATAACTTAAACTAGATCAACTAATTCATTCTTAAAGCTAAGAATACTGAGCGAATTAAAAGTTTAACTAATTGAATAAAAAAACAAGGTTTGATGGGGTGTCCGGGCAGGTGGTGTGTCGTAGCTGCAGCATGTGGGAGTTGGTGGAGACCAGTGAGATCCCGAGCAATCACATCCGCAGGAAGTGTCTGCAACTCGAGGAACTTCGGCTCAGAGTTGTTGAGCTGGAGTCCGAGTGCAGACATTGTGATGAGACTTTTCAAAAAGAGAGACAAAATGGAAAAGGAGGGTGTGGGGGAGGCACTGATGATAAAGGATGAGATAGGGACAGTGGTGAGAAAGGATCTTGGCTCAGAAGATCAGGAAGTAGAATCGGTCTGGGTGGAGATAAGAAACAACAAGGGGCAGAAAACACTGGTGGGAGTAGTTTATAGGCCCCCTAATAGTAGTTATACTGTTGGATAGAGTATAAATCAAGAAATAAGAGGAGCTTGTAATAAAGGTAATGCAATAATCATGGGGGACTTTAAGCTTCATATAGACCGGGCAAATCAAATTGGCTAAAGTAGTTTGGAGAACGAGTTCAGGGAATGCATTTGAGACAGTTTCTTAGAACAATACATCATGGAACCAACCAGCGAACAGGCCATTTTAGATCTTGCCTTGTGTAATGAGACAGGGTTAATTAGTAATCTCATAGTCAGGGATCCTGTGGGAAAGAGTGATCATAATATGATAGAATTTCACATTGCATTCGAGAGTGAAGTACTTAAGTCCAAAACTAGAGTCATAAACTTAAACAAAGCCAATTGCATAGGTATGAGGGGTGAGTTGGCTAAGGTTGATTGGGAAATTAGATTAAAAGGTATGATGGCAGATAAGCAATGGCGAATATTTAAAGAAATATTTCATAACTCTCAATGACTATACATTCCATTGAGGAATAAAAGCCCCACAGGAAAAGTGATCCATCTGTGACTAACTAAAGAAGTTAAGGATTGTATTAGAATAAAAGTAGAGGCTTGCAATATTGCCAAGAAGAGTAGTAAGCCTGAGGATTGGGAGAGGTTTAAGAAACCAGCAAAGGATGACCAAAAAAATGATAAAGAGGGAGAAAGTAGAATATGAGAGTAAATTAACAAGAAATATGAAAACAGATTGTCAGACAAGTATGTAAAAAGGAAGAGAGTACCAAAAGTAATGTGGGTCCCTTAGAGGCTGAACTTAACTGGACCAGCCACATAAATACTGTGGCTACAAGAGCAGGTCAGAGGCTGGGTATTCTGCGGTGAGTGACTCACCTCCTGACTCCCCAAAGCCTTTCCACCATCTACAAGGCACAAGTCAGGAGTGTGATGGAATACTCTCCACTTGCCTGGATCAGTGCAGCTCCAACAACACTCAAGAAGCTTGACACCATCCAGGACAAAGCAGCCCGCTTGATTGGCACCCCATCCACCACCCTAAACATTCACTCCCTTCACCACTGGCGCACGGTGGCTGCAGTGTGTACCATCCACAGGATGCACTGCAACAACTCGCCAAGGCTTCTTCGACAGCACCTCCCAAACCTACGACCTCGACCATCGAGAAGGACAAGAGCAGCAGGCACATGGGAACAACACCACCTGCACGTTCCCCTCCAAGTCACACACCATCCCGATTTGGAAATATATTGCCGTTCCTTCATCGTCGCTGGGTCAAAATCCTGGAACTCCCTACCTAACTGTTGGAGAACCTTCACCATACGGACTGCAGCGGTTCAAGAAGACGGCTCACCACCACCTTCTTAAGGGCAATTAAGGATGGGCAATAAATGCTAGTCTACATCCCATGAACGAATAAAAAAAAAGTCTGAGACAGGAGAAATGATAATGGGGAATAAGGAAATGGCAGAGACGTTAAACAAGAATTTTGTATCTGTCTTCACAGTAGAAGACACAAAAAGCATCCCAGAAATAGTGGGGGACCAAGGGTCTAATGAGAGTGAGGAACTTAAAGTAATTAGTACTGGTTAAAAAAAAGTACTGGAGAAATTAACGGGAGTAAAAACCAACAAATCCCTTGGACCTGCTGGCCTACATCCTAGGGATCTAAAAGAGGTGGCTGCAGAGATAGTGGATGCATTGGTTGTGATCTTCCAAAATTCCATCGATTCTGAAATGGTCCCTGTGGATTGGAAGGTTGCAAATGTAACCCCGCTATTCAAGAAAGGAGGGAGAGAGAAGACAGGGAACTACAGGCCAGTTAGCCTGACATCAGTAGTTGGGAAAATGCTGGAATCTATTATTAAGGACGTGGTAATGGGGCACTTAGAAAATCATAATATGGTTCGGCAGAGTCAACATGGTTTTACGAAAGGGAAATCGTGTTTGACAAATCTACTGGAGTTTCTTGAGGATGTAACTATCAAGGTAGATAAAGGGGAACCAGTGGATGTAATTTATTTGGATTTTCAAAAGGCATTCAATAAGGTGCCACATAAAAGGTTGTTACACAAGATAAGGGCTCGTGGGGTTGGGGATAATATATTAGCATGGAGAGAGGATTGGTGAATGGACAGAAAACAGAGAGTAGGGATAAACGGGTCATTTTCGGGTTGGCAGGTTGTAACTAGTGGGGTGCCGCAAGGATCAGTGCTTGGGCCTCAGCTATTTACAATCTATATTAATGACTTAGAAGAAGGGACCGAGTGTAATGTACCCAACTTTGCTGATGATACAAAGCTAGATGGGAAAGTGAGCTTTGAGGAGGACACAGAGAGTCTGCAAAGGGATATCAACAGGTTAAGTGAGTGGGCAAGAAGGTGGCAGATGGAATATAATGTGGGGAAATGTGAGGTTATTCAATTTGGAAGGAAGAATAGAAAAAGGGAATATTTTTTAAATGGTGAGAAACTATTAAATGTTGGTGTTCAGAGGGATTTGGGTGTCCTCGTCCACGAAACACAGAAAGTTAACCTGCAGGTACAGCAAGCAATTCAGAAGGCAAATGGTATGTTGGCTTTTATTGCAAGGGGGTTGGAGGACAATAGTAAGGAAGTCTTCCTTCAATTGTGCCGGGCTTTGGTGAGACCTCACCTGGAGTACTTTGTACAGTTTTACTCTCCTTACCCTCTTTAGAGGCGGTGCAACAAAGGTTCACTGGATTGATTCCTGGGATGAGAGTGTTGTCCTATGAGGAAAGATTGAGTAGAATGGGCCTATACTCTCTGGAGTTTAGAAGAATGAGAGGTGATCTCATTGAAACATACAAGATTTTGAGGGGGCTTGACAGGGTGGATGCTGAGAGGCTGTTTCCCTGGCTGGAGAGTGTAGAACGAGGGAGCATCGTCTTAGGATAAGGGGTCGGCCATTTAGGACCGAGATGAGGAGGAATTTCTTCACTCAGAGGGTTGTGAATCTTTGGAATTCTCTGCCCCAGAGGGCTGTTGATGCTCAGTCGTTGAGTGTATTCAAGGCTGAGATCGACAGATTTTTGGACTCTCGGGGAATCAAGGGATATGGGGATCGGGCAGGAAGGGGGGGGTTGAGGTCGAAGATCAGCCGTGACCTGATTGAATGGCGGAGCAGGCTCGAGGGGCCATGTGGCCTACTCCTGCTTCTATTTCTTATGTTCTTGTATTCTTATGTTGTCACATTTTTTGCCTTTCTCCCCCTCTTTTCCCTTTACACTGTTACTGTCCCAGTCTATATTGTGATAATTGAAATCCCCCATTATCACTACTCGATAGTTTTTGCATCTTTCTGTAATTTGCCAGAAAATTTGCCCCTCCATCTCCTTCCCACTATTTGGTGCCCTATAGTGTACACCCATTGGTGTAATAGATCCTCTATTGTTCCTTAATTCGAACCAAATAGATTCTCTCTTTGACCCTCAGATACATCATCCATTTCCAGTGCTATAACGGTTTCCTCGATCAATACTGCCATCACCCACCCGCCTCCCGCCAACTCCTTTCATTCCTTCCCTATCTTTCCTGAATACCTTGTAGCCAGGATATTAAGTCCCCAATCCTCCCCTTCTTTGAGCCTGGTCTTTGTTATTGCCACTGTATCATAGTCCCATGTGGTGACTCGAGCCTGCAGCTCACCAACCTTATTGATCACGATACCTGCATTTACTCACACACACTCTAAACTCATCTTCGACTGCCTCGCATTTACCCCCCTATCTGCTCCCTCCCAGTCCTCTGTGCACCTTGTTTCTCCTCTCTAATGTTTCCTCCTGGTGCCCATCCCCCTGCCAAATTTGTTTAAACCCTCCCCCCACAGCACTATTTAACCTGCCCGGGGGGACATTGGTCCCAGCTCTGTTGAGGTGCAACCCGTCCATTTTGAACAGATCCCTCCTGCCCCAGAACTGGTCCCAATGCCCCAGGAATCTGACGCTCTGACTCCTGCACCATTTCTCCAGCAACGCATTAACCTGTCTTATCCGACTATTCCAATACTCACTCGTGCGTGGCACTGGGAGTAATCCAGAGATTACTATATTTGAGTTCCTGCTTTTTAACCAGATAGAGAGAAACTATTTCCTCTGGTGCGGTAATCCAGAAGAAGGGGCATAACCTTCAAATTAGTTAATTAGTCAAGGGACAGAACCTTAAAATTAGAGCTCGGTCATTCAGGGGTGATGTCAGGAAGCAGTTCGTCACACAATGGGGAGTGGAAATCTGGAACTCACTCCCCCAAAAAGCTGTTGAGGCTGGGGGTCAATTGAAAATTTCAAACCTGAAATTGGTAGAATTTGTTAGGCAAGGTTAATAAGGGTTACAGAACCAAGATGGGTAAATGAAGTTAAGATACAGATTAGCCAGGACCAAATTTCATTGTGGAACAGTCTCGAGGGGCTGCGTAGGCTATTCCGTCCCTATGTTCCTGTGTCCAGATCTGGACACAGTGGGTCTGACCAGAACTGGACACAGTACTCGAGGTGGGTCTGACCAGAACTGGACACAGTACTCGAGGTGAGTCTGACCAGAACTGGACACAGTACTCGAGGTGGGTCTGACCAGAACTGGACAAAGTACTCGAGGTGGGTCTGACCAGAACTGGACACAGTACTCGAGGTGGGTCTGACCACAACTGGACACAGTACTCGAGGTGGGTCTGACCAGAATTGGACACAGTACTTGAGGTGGGTCTGACCAGAACTGGACACAGTACTTGAGGTGGGTCTGACCAGAATTGGACACAGTACTTGAGGTGGGTCTGACCAGAATTGGACACAGTACTTGAGGTGGGTCTGACCAGAACTGGACACAGTACTCGAGGTGGGTCTGACCAGAACTGAACACAGTACTTGAGGTGGGTCTGACCAGAACTGGACACAGTACTTGAGGTGGGTCTGACCACAACTGGACACAGTACTCGAGGTGGGTCTGACCAGAATTGGACACAGTACTCGAGGTGGGTCTGACCAGAACTGAACTCAGTACTTGAGGTGGGTCTGACCACAACTGGACACAGTACTCGAGGTGGGTCTGACCAGAACTGGACACAGTACTTGAGGTGAGTCTGACCAGAACTGGACACAGTACTCGAGGTGGGTCTGACCAGAACTGGACACAGAACTCGAGGTGGGTCTGAGCAGAATTGGACACAGTACTCGAGGTGGGTCTGACCAGAACTGAACACAGTACTTGAGGTGGGTCTGTCCACAACTGGACACAGTACTCGAGGTGGGTCTGACCAGAATTGGACACAGTACTCGAGGTGGGTCTGACCAGAACTGAACACAGTACTTGAGGTGGGTCTGACCAGAACTGGACAAAGTACTCGAGGTGGGTCTGACCAGAACTGGACACAGGACTTGAGGTGGGTCTGACAAGAACTGGACACAGTACTCGAGGTGGGTCTGACCAGAACTGGACACAGTACTCGAGGTGGGTCTGACCAGAACTGGACACAGTACTCGAGGTGGGTCTGACCAGAACTGGACACAGTACTCGAGGTGAGTCTGACCAGAACTGGACACAGTACTCGCGGTGGGTCTGACCAGAACTGGACACAGTACTCGAGGTGGGTCTGACCAGAACTGGACACAGTACTCGAGGTGGGTCTGACCAGAACTGGACACAGTACTCGAGGTGGGTCTGACCAGAACTGGACACAGTACTCGAGGTGGGTCTGACCAGAACTGGACACAGTACTCGAGGTGGGTCTGACCAGAACTGGACACAGTACTCGAGGTGAGTCTGACCAGAACTGGACACAGTACTCGAGGTGGGTCTGACCAGAACTGGACACAGTACTCGAGGTGCAGTCTGACCAGAACTGGACACAGTACTCGAGTTGGGTCTGACCAGACCCTGTACAGTTTGATCATGACTTCCTCTGACTGTATTCTCCTGTTTTGGATTTGTTGTCCAACATTATTTTATCTTTGTTGGTCACAGCTCTGTGTTGTTTGGATATGTTTCGTGTTGAGTTTACTGAGACTTGTTGCCTCTGCTGGTTTGCTTTGTTTGAACTCTCTTTGCCCCTCTGATGAACCTTTTAACTTTTTCTGTATATTTTTCTATTCCTCCCAGAGATCTCCTTCACCTTCCTCTCTGCAGGATTTGTAACGTTTATTTTTCCCTCTTTATATCAGTTTTAATTTGTTTCTTAAACCATTTTGGGTCTGGTCTGAGCTGATTAGTTTTTGCTTTGTGTTTACTGAGCCCAGTTTGCTGTATTCTGGCTCCAGATTGTAAAATTGTAATCTTGTGTTTCTGATTTTGGTTCTGACCTGCTGCTGCAGGCCTGAAAGGGTTAATCTTCAGACAGAGTGAATCATGAAAGTGAAACTAACATCGTCACTCCCTGCACCGAGTGTTGATAAGAATTTCACTTCCTGCTCTGGTTCCTCAGTCTCTCTTGTGCTGTGTGAAAGCTGCTTCAGGTGCTGTAGGGATGGAGCCTGGAGCTGATTCAGCCCATGTCGTGTGTGATTACTGTGTCGAGAATCCATCCCCAGCTGTGAAGACGTGTCTGAAATGTGAAACATCATTTTGCTCCAGTCATTTAAAACCACATCTGCTGAACAAGGCCTTCAGTGGACACACCCTAATCGAACCTGTGGCTGATGTTGCAGACAGGCAGTGCGTTGACCATAAGAAGATCCTTGAATACTACTGTAAAGATGATGCAGAGTGTGTGTGTGTTTCCTGTACAATAACAGGGAAACATAAATCCCACACACTGCTGAGCCTGGATGAGGCACAAGCTGCAATTAAGGTGACTGACACAATTCCTGATATTAACTACAGTGAGGGAGAGTTTTCCTGTTAATGACCAACATTAATTAGAACTGATTACAGACAGTGCTGATTTCGCCCAGTGTTTTCTTGCTGCCCCAGGTCTGGGTTTTCAGCTGTTTGTTTTTTGTCAGTCAGATTTGCTCCCTCCCCTTTCTCTTACAGTCTGTCTGAGAGAACAGGGTGGGCACTGGGAGGGTGTGAGAGTGGCCCAGGGTGACTGCCCCTCACCCACACTCAGCCCCTCCTGGTGAGGGCACTGTAGAGCTCAGTAATTCACTGTGTGGGCACCTGTGAGAACTGGCACTCCATGGCATAGGGCTGTAGAGCAGAGCATGTTGCAGCCCTGTGTAACGCTGGGGTATTCTGCCATCTGACCAGCAGGGAGAGGACCATCACCGGTGGGGGGAGTGAGGGACACCCACGGGGGGAGACTCAGGGGCTGGGGGGAGAAACTGTTTCTCACAAGAGGGAATTGGTGTTTGAGAAATGCTGGTGTGACTGAGTCTGTCTCCCTTTCCCCTCGGCTGATTCCTGGAAATGGAGGAGCTGAGTCCGTGTGAAAATGCAGCACACGGTGAGTCAGTGTGAAAAGAAGCCGGTGTGTGTGTGGTTCCTCAGTTTATACAGGGCAGGGAGCGTCTCTTTACTGAGAGCCACAGAAGGGAATATTTCTGCTCAAGGCCCAGACACTGAGAATCCCCAAAACTACTTTCTATCCACTCCCAGTGGGGTCACTCCTGGAACGGAATCATTTCCCTTTTACATTCCAGTTTCAATCCCTTTCAAACACTTTCCAATTGCCTTTACAGGAAGAATTGGAGAGAGAAATCGAGAGTCTTCAGGGAGTCCAGCAGAATTGTTCCAGCAAACAGCGAGACTTGGAGAGATCAGAAGCTGAAATAAAGGTGGGTAAAGTGGGAGTGGATTTAGAAAGGGTTTCTCTCCCCACTGAGTCAATGAGCACATCAGAAACAGGCCTTCCAAACCAGGCTGGTTGTGTTGGGGCCGAGTCACTGATTACACTGAGTTCCCCGTGTGTTTGATGTGAGGGGGAGCTGCTTAACTCTCCCTGCACCTCCCAGGGAATATTATTACATCACTTGGGCACTGGATTTCCTGAAACAGACACAGTCAGAGGCTGGGAGTTGGAGACTTGCCCTGAAGCCTGTATCAGATGAACATCGAAAGGAAGAGGTCGAAAAGAACATTAGCCCCAGCGAGCCTGCCCCAGGCAGACAGGGTTCAATCACACACACCACTGATCCACCCCGAACCATGTACTCACCTGGGAAAGGCAAACAGAAGAGAGAAAAAACACCTGCAGACAATTCAGGACAAACTCTGGGAAATTCCTCCCCAGCTCCCTTTTAAAGGGTGGGAGTGACTCCATACCCCCCAACATGTTCAGGGAGTTTGTTCCAGAGATCGAGGACTCTGGGGTCTAACCTAACTCTGTGCCTATGGATTTTATACACAGGCCCTCTAGTCCTACCATCCTGATCCATCTCAAGTACCTCACCCAACGAGTGAGTCCAATAATCCCTCGATCATTTTAAAAACCTCAATCATGTCCCTCTCGGCCTGCCTTTCTCGAAATCGCCCTCCCTCTTGGAGCCGATCCTCAGAACTAAAATCCATCAGACTACGTGTCATTCTGGCCACCGTCCTCTCCAGAGTCTCAATCTCCTTCACCAGGTGTGGGCACCAAAAATGGACCCATCACTCCAGGTGTGGATGGACCAGGTGGCAGTGCCATACACAGTCTAAATACAGTGCTCTTTCTATTGAACTCAAGGCTCAAGGCAACACTCGTTAAACTCTGTTTTCTCTCCCAGTGGACCCCCCCCACTGCTTGTCTATCTTTAACGGGTGATTGAGTAGTGATCGAAACAAACTGTCCCGTCCCTGGAAAGTGCCGTGTGCTCAGGGTAAGAGCTGTGTGGAAGGGTCGTTTGTAATGAGAGTTGGTTTGGGTTTCAGACACGAATCAATGAGCTGAAAGGAAAGCTATCGAAGAGCTTCTCTGAATGGAGGAGACAGCTGGAAGAAGATGAAGAATATGCACTGAAACTGATCGATGAGGAGGGGCTCCGAGCTCTCTCTCAGATTAGAAGCTGTTCTGAAGCATTAAACAAGAGGATGGAACAGATTACATTAATAGATGGAGAAACCCAGAGTCTGGTACAGAGGGACCATCTCTCCTTTATTCAGGTACATCTTCAATATAAACAGGGCCATGTCTGGGGAATGGGGCGTTTCTGTGAGGCTGGTGAGAGGGCTGAATTGTTTGAAGATTGTTGGTGGGGCCCAGCATTGGCGCTGCCCCCTCAGCCCTGCCCTCGGAGTGTTGGTGCTGCCCCCTCAGCCCTGCCCTCGGTGTGTTGGCGCTGCCCCCTCAGCCCTGCCCTCGGAGTGTTGGCGCTGCCCCCTCAGCCCTACCCTGGGAGTGTTGGCGCTGCCCCCTCAGCCCTGCCCTCGGAGTGTTGGTGCTGCCCCCTCAGCCCTGCCCTCGGAGTGTTGGCGCTGCCCCCTCAGCCCTGCCCTCGAAGTGTTGGTGCTGCCACCTCAGCCCTGCCCTCGGAGTGTTGGCGCTGCCCCCTCAGCCCTGCCCTCGGAGTGTTGGTGCTGCCCCAGGATGGAGTGCAGTGAAATGTGGGATTATTGCCCATTCCTGTGACTGGCCCCACCTACTGTTATACACTGAACTCTTTACTCTCAATCCCAAATTCACTCTTTGGTTCCATTGGGTGTTGATTTGTTCGTTGACTGATTTGATCTCCTCTCTTTATTCACAGAACTCGAAGCAGCTCCTTTCCAGGTAAGTTCCTCTCAGTCATACAGTACCTGCTGCTGATAGGGAACCTTCCCCTGTATCTGGGAGAAGAGTGAAAGTAGAATCACTGCTTGGAAACCTTCCCAGATAAGGTGCTTTCAAATGGTGGGAATATTGAGTGATGTTTAACTGTGGTTTGAGGGGTTATTGGCTCAGGCAGCCTGTGGGAAATGGGAGATTCCACATGTACACTGACGACCCCCAGCTCTACCTCACCACCACCTCTCTCGACCCCTCCACAGCATCTGATTTGTTACGCTGCTTGTCCGACATCCAGGATTGGATGAGGTGAAATTTCCTCCAATTAAATATTGGGAAGTTCGAAGCCATTGTCTTCGGTCCCCACCACAAACTCCGTTCCCTAGTCACCGACTCCATCCCCCTCCCTGGCCACTGTCTGAGTCTGAACCAGACTGTTCCCAACCTCGGCGTTCGATTTGACCCTGAGCTGAGCCTCTGACCACATTTCCTCTCCATCACCAAGACCTCCTACTTCCACCCCATAATATCACCTGTCTCAGCATCTGCTGCTGAAACCCTCATCCATGCTATTGTTACCTCTGGACTCGACTTTTCCAATTCTCTCCTGTCCGGCCTCCCATCTTCCACCCGCCATGACCTTCAGCTGATCCAAAACTCTGCTGCCCGTATCCTAACTCGCACCAAGTCCCGTTCACCCATCACCCTCTGCTCACTGACCGACATTGACTCCCGGTCCAGCAACGCCTCGAATTTCAAATTCTCATCCTTGTTTTAAATCCCTCCATGGCCTCGCCCCTCCCTGTCTCTGTAACCTCCTCCAGCCCGACAACCCCTGAGAATCATACAATCATAGAATGATAGAAATTTACGGCACAGAAGGAGGCCATTCGGCCCATTGTGTCCGTGCTTGCCAAAATAGAGCAATTTAGCCTAATCCCACTTTCCATCTCTTGGTCCGTAGCCCTGTAGGTTACGGCACTTCAAGTGCATGTCCAAGTACTTTTTAAATGCAATGAGGGTTTCTGCCTCTCCCGCCCTTTCGGGCAGTGAGTTCCAGACCCCCACCACACTCTGGGTGAAAAAACTTCTCCTCAACTCCCCTCTAATCCTTCTACCAATTGCTTAAATTCTATGCCCCCTGGTTATTAACCTCTCTGCGAAGGGAAATCGGTCCTTCCTATCTACTCTATCCAGGCCCCTCATAATTTTATACACCTCAATTAAATCTCTCCTCAGCCTCCTCTGTTCCAAAGAAAACAACCCCAGCCTGTCCAATCTTTCCTCATACCTAAAATTCTCCAGACCTGGCAACATCCTCGTAAATCTCCTCTGTACCCTGTCCAGTGCAATCACATCTTTCCTGTTATGTGGTGAACAGAACTGTACACTGTACTATAGCTGTGGCCTCACTAGTGTTTGATACAGTTCTAGCATAACCTCCCTGCTCTTATATTCTGTGCCTCAGTTAATAAAGGAAAGTTTCCCCTTTGCCTTCTTAACCACATTATCTACCTGTCCTGCTACCTTCAGGGATCTGTGGACATGCACTCCAAGATCCCTCTGTTCCTCTACACTTCTCAGTATCCCACCATTTATTATCTATTCCCTTGCCTTGTTTGCCCTCCCCAAATGCATTGCCTCACACTTCTCCGGATTGAATTCCATTTACCGCTTTTCTGCCCACCTGACCAGTCCACTGACCAGAGAACTCTGCGTTCCTCCAATTCTGGCCTTTTGTTCATCCCCGATTTCCTTCGCCCGACCATTGGTGGCCGTGCCTTCAGATGCCTCGGCCCGAAGGTCTGGAATTCCCTCCCTAAATCTCTCCGCCTCTCTACCTCTCTCTCCTTCCTAAAGATGCTCCTTCAAACCGACCTCTTTGACCAAGCTTTTGGTCACCTGTCCTAATATCTCCTTATGTGGCTCAGTGTGAAGCATCTTGGGACATTTCACTACTTTAAAGGCGCTATATAAATGCAAGTTGTTGTTGTTATTGAGTGACCTGGGCTGTTCCATCGGTGTGTCGAGCTTCTCAGGAACCTGTTAGACAGGAAGTGAGAGAGAGAGAAACCTGCAGTGACCTGTATCTAACCGAGGCTTCCGAAAGGCTCCATGTGTGTCAGTGACAGCTTTATTCCATTGGGTCAGTAAGTGCTGTGTGATTGGCTTGTTCCATCAACCAGCCCATGGAGAAATGAGGAGAGGGGCAGGTCCCAGTGTCAGAGTGACAGTAAAATGTGTTGTGATTGGCTCATTCTATCCACTAACAGAGAAATGAGTCAGTGCTGAGATTTCCCAGTAATGTCACTGTGATTGGACCCTCTGGCCACGATTTTATCTCCGAGGTCCGGGTGGGTTGGGGGCGTGGGGCAAACAAAATCGGGGATTTCCGGAGCGGGAAGGAATCCCGGCTCCAACCCGCTGAAAAACACGTCCGACCCAGAGCCACCTGGGTGCGCGGGGTTCAGGAAGCTGGGACGGGACGATATTTAAACCCACAATTAACGGAGTTAAAGTCCTTGGAATTGTGATTTACATTTTATTGATGCAGGGAAACGATATCAACGCTGCCTCAACGTGTTTCCTGTGCTGTGTGAAGCACGCCATGGAAACGGAGGTGAGTTGCAGCCGGCAGCCATTTGGCCATTGAAATCCCTGTTTGACAGATGGGGATAAAAGGTGAGTTATTGCAGCAGGGCACTCAGTTCTCTCAGACAAACTATTGGCTGGGAGTTCTTTGTGTTTAGTCTGAGAATTCTTGGTTCACACTCAGAATTGTTCTGTTTACACATATTTACCTACATTTTGGACCCCCTCAAACTGACAACATCAGGATGGGGGGCGATGGCTGCATTCACCAGTATATCTGAGGAGGGGGCACATCACCATCCTCGCCAGGCACGGCCTGCAGATCCACCACTTGCAGCTCCACAAGACAGAGGTACGTCACAGGGACCAGCACAAGAGCAGAGAGGGGAACAACAGAGGGACTGACATCGCAGGAGGCACTACCCTCGTGAGAGGGTCTACAGACCGAGGCTGAGCTTCCTGGACCTCTCTGAGGAGCAGTGCATACGGAGGCTGAGAGTGAGTCACCAGGTGGTCGCAGACATCTGCAGCCTCCTTCATGCAGAGCTGCTCCCGGCTGGGCCTGGTGGCATCGCATTGCCCGTCTCAGTTAAAGTCACCACTGCCCTTAACTCCTTCACCTCCGGATCCTTCCAGGGTGTCACCGGTGACATCACCGGGGTCTCTCATTCATCTGCCCACAAGTGTATAAGACAGGTCTCCGATGGTTTGTTTTGCAGGGTGTCTCACCACATCAACTTCCCCATGGACGATCTCAGCCAGACGGAGAGGGCAGTGGGTTTCCACTCACTGTGCTGGCTTCCCACGGGTACAGGGTGCAATAGATTGCACACACGTAGAAATCCGAGCACCTCCACACGAGCCAGGACTGTTCACCAACAGAAAGGGATATCACTCCCTCAACACGCAGCTCGTTTGTGATCACCAGAAAAGATTTCTTCACGTGTGCACCAGATTCCCTGGCAGCTGCCACGATTCCTTCATTCTGCGGGAATCCAACATCCCGGCCCTCTTCCACGCACCAAACAGACTTAAGGGCAGTCTCCTCGGAGACAAGGGAAACCTCCTGCAGACGTGGCTCATGATACCTGTGAGAAACCCCATCAGCGAGGCACAGAGTCAGTACAACGACAGTCACATCACCACCAGGTCTGTCATTGAACATGCGATGTGATGGGCTTCAGGTGCCTGGGTCGATCTGGGGGAGAGCTTCAATACGCACCAGCGAGAGTGGGGAGAATTATAGTCGTCTGTTGTGTCCTGCACAACATCGCGCAACAGAGAGGATTACCAGTGGATGAGGCCCCAGCCATCAACATTGAGGAGGAGGGGCAGGAGGACGAGGATGAGGACGAGGAGGGTGGCTGCTCGTGAGGCCAAGGAGTCACTGATATTTGACCGATTCTCCGAAGGACATTTGCAAAGTGAGGATAGTCCAGTCCTCAGACCACCTGGAACGAGCACCACCAACACCAGCACCCCCGGCCCACACAAAACAGTCCAACAACCACACATACACCCACTGTAAACGCACCCACTGGGTGGCATCAAGTCTCACCGTTCATGATGAAGCACATGAAAGGGCCCGATCACAAAAGGGACTCAAGAATGGGCAAGATGTGGCAGTAGTGGTGAGAATGATAACACTTAATGTGAATTTAACAAAAACCAAATATAAATGATAAACCTGACAGTCTGTCAGACACTCTTGTGCAAACCCCCGGTGATCACAAAACCTTCACCTTCCTCTTCCTCCTACTTCTACCTGGTGCATCCCCTGTGGCTGTAACAGAGGTCGTGGCAGGTTGCTCAGATTCATACCCTGACTGTTAAGATGCTCTCGGCCGACGCTCTCTGGGTTTTGGAGCCCATGAGGGCCCTCCAAAGACTGCTCCACCTGCACCTGTGCAGGGGCAGACTCGGCCACCTGGAGAGGAGGCAGCATTGTGGGTACTGGTTGAGAGGGGGGCAAAGGGTGAGACATGGGAACGCTTTGAGTGGTGTCCCCACTTCCATGTCCCCTTTTGCCAACATCCCTCTCCTGGGTCAGGGCCACATCACTCCTACCACCCTGCTGACAACAGTTTGGAGGACATGTGTGATGCCTGGTAAGGCCACTTCTAAACTTTCTGTCTGCCTGTTTAAGGTGGCAGACATGTTGGCATCCAGAGTCCGAAAGCCCATTGTCAGGGCCTGAATGGACTCATTTGTGAGCCGTGCTTGAAGCTCAAAGGAGGCTCGCCTTCTCTCCATCGCAGACGTTCCTGCACTTACCTGTGACACTATCTCAGATATTCCCGCACGTACCTGTGACACTGTCTCAGATATTCCCTCACTGTCCCTGTGACACTATCTCAGATATTCCCGCACTTACCTGTGACACTATCTCAGATATTCCCGCACTTACCTGTGACAGTATCTCAGAGATTCCCTCCTGTATCTGTGCCACCATTCCACTAATGCAGGAGTTGGACTCCTCCATCCTCTCCGCTATTGTGGAGAGTGTGCGTGGCACCTGTTCCAGTACCTCGTAAATGTGCTGCTGTCCCTCGATCATTCTCTTTTTAAAGGATGGTCCCCGGGGTTCAGCATCTGCGTCCAGCTGAGCAGAGCCTGGAGAGGAGTGCTCCCACCGACACAGACTCTCCACAGCTGCCTCTGCCACCAGTGCCTGCTCGTGCTCACTTGTGTGTGGTTACTCACCAGGTGCCAACCCAACGAACTCACTACTTGGACCCATCGAGGTGTGAGTATCTGCGCTGGTGGATGGCTCACTAAGATGTGACGGTGCACCCTCAGAGGCCGGGAGCTCCTCTGAGGAATCGCCCTCTGCCGTCACTGCAGTCGCTGAAGGGCCTGTGAGAGAACAGAAGGCAATATTAAGCATCATCACAGATGTGTCATGTTGCGATGAGCACACTGAGGTGTTCAACATGCCAATCATTGTTAACATCAATTCATGTTGTGTGTGATGAATGTTAAAGTTGTGTCACCAGATGTTTGTGGGGGGCCAGTCTCGCCGTCCCCAATGGACAGGCACTCGAGGGTGCGTCTGATCTGCGGGGCCTCCTCCTCCACCTCTGTAAGGACCACTATTAGTTGTGCCCCCCCTCCAGTCCTCACCCTCTCCCGTGTATTTTGAGCTCTTCTCCTATGAGGGGAGAAAGTACAGACGTGTGAGTGAGTGAGGGTGAAGTGGTCAGCCAATGAATGCATTGCTTTGGGTGAGGCTGACCGTGAAAGAGGTGCATCAGAGGGTGAGTATCAGACAGAGACATCACATTGGATGAGGATTGGGCCGAGTGGTCGTGGTGGGGGGACTAATGGGGAGGTGAGGAAGTGCTGAGGAAGTGAAGGTAAGTTGAGGATGAGCCTTAAGTGGGTGTGAGGAGTGATGTGATGGCAGTGCAGAGTGAGAGGGGGTGAGGGTGGGGGAGTGATGTGCACCACGGATTGCAGGAGAATCAGGAAGTGGACTCACTTTTGCTGACCTGGTTAGGTCATTGAAACGCTTCCTGAACTGCACCCAAGTGCGGGAGATGTTGCTCCTGCTGGTCACCTCCTCAGCCACCTCGAGCCAGGCCTTCTTGGTGGCAGAGGCAGGCCACTTCCTCCTGTCCGCCGGGTAAAATATTTCCCTCCTCCTCCTCTCCCCGGCCAGCAGCACCTCAAGTGAGGAGTCACTAAATCGTGGAGCTGCCTTGTCCCTCTGCTGCTCCATTCTGCCTGGTTGTTCCTTTGTGCAGCAAAAGTCATTGCATCAATGGCCCTTTAAATACGGACACTCCAACTGACAGCAGGTCATGTGGGTGCGCAGTCCGCCCGCTGCGCAGCTTTCAGACGGCAAACCCACAACCAACGTTAAGGGCCATCGATTAAGTCGCGATCGTGTGGGGAAAGGTGGGGATTAATTTTCAGGGTTTCCCGCGGGCCCCTTGACCCCCCGCTGCCATCCCACAGGCAGATTAAAATCATGGCCTCTGTGAGGGAATCCCACCGATCCCAGGTCCCTGGAAATGGAAAGATGAGGGCTCCAGTACAGAGAAACTGAACTGAACACAGACGGCTTTGAAAATCACAAACTGAGCTGAAGTGGCAGCAAACCAGGATCCCACTGCATCTGTGGAGATCAGTGTGAATGCAGGGAGACTGCAAATCCCGGGATTCTGCCATTTTCAGGACGGGTTGCTGCGGGGTCTCAGTACGAGCATTAGAAGGGGTGCAGGTTGTTGCACTGATCACTCGTTCCCCTTTGGGTTTCTGATCTGAAATGTCCCCACAGATAAAAACATTCTCTCCTCTTTCATTCCAGAGTGACTGAGACTCAGAGAGTCACAGACCCAGATGTTCCAGCGCTCACCCTGAACCTGTCCAATATATCTCAACTTATCCAGAAGAGGCTGAATGGATCGGGAAAGTATCACTCAGACATATTGGGAATCATTGGTGAGAACGTGCAGCTTTTCTCCAATATAAGGGACAGAGAGCAGGTCGGGTTAGTTGTGTTCAGACAGCTGGGAATATCCAAAATAATTCAGGAACTTACAAAGACACAGACACACACGCCCCGTCACAGAGACTCACACAGACACACACGCCCCGTCACAGAGACTCACACAGACACACACGCCCCGTCACAGAGACTCACACAGACACACACGCCCCGTCACAGAGACTCACACAGACACACACGCCCCGTCACAGAGACTCACACAGACACACACGCCCCGTCACAGTCTCAGATTCAGGGCTGGAGGGGGGTCCTGGGGAACTCACAGTGAACAGGGACTAACCGAAGGGACATTAGATTCATCCGAATTCACAGGTGAATCCGCGGTACTGTTTGTAAACTGATGGAGGCTTTAATCAAGCTGTGGGCAGGATGGAACAGTAACAGGAGGGAGAGAGCCCAGGGCACACTCCTGTATTCAGGATGGAACAGTAACAGGAGGGAGAGAGCCCAGGGCACACTGCTGTATTCAGGATGGAACAGTAACAGGAGGGAGAGAGCCCAGGGCACACTCCTGTATTCAGGATGGGACAGTAACAGGAGGGAGAGAGCCCAGGGCACACTCCTGTGTTCAGGATAGGACAGTAACAGGAGGGAGAGAGCCCAGGGCACACTCCTGTGAGCTGTGTGTTCCCAGTACAGCCGGTGCTGAGATTGTGGGGCTGGAACTGTGAGTCTGTGGGATGTGTTGTTTGCCGGTGAATCCCCTCCATTGTGTCTGGGAGAACGTGAGCACAGTGCCAGGGGCTTGTGTGATTAAACTGACTGCTACTGTGTGTCTCCACTGCAGTGTTTGCACTGAGTGTGCAGCACTGGGACCCACACACTGCTATTTAACAGGGATTCTGATTGAAGGCCATTGATTTAACATGGGATGAATCCAGTCTAAGAGGTAATATGGGGCTGACACTGTCTGGGAAATACTGACACTCCCACCCTGCAGCTGTCAATCATTGATCTGAGTGGAATAACCCTGTCTGACCAATCTCTTCTCTCCTCTCTAGGGCAAAGGTCACCGATGAGCCTGGATCCAAAGACAGTAAACTGGAACTTGGTTCTGTCTGATGATCTGAGATCAGTAACATGGACTGAACAGAAACAGCCCTACCCACCTCACCCAGAGAGGTTTAAACACCGTCCTCAAGTCCTTTGCTCCCAAAGTTTCTCCTCAGGATCCCATTCCTGGGATGTGGAGACTGATGGGGAATACTGGGGAATAGGGATAGTGTGTGGGAGTGTAGAGAGGGAGGGGAACAAGTCTGAGCTTGGGGACAACAGTAAATCCTGGTGTTTGGAGTTTTATTTTGGTGATTATTTCGATGCCTGGCACAATTCCAAGTTCACTGACCTCCCACTAATCCCGTCTAACAGCAGGATCCGAGTTCAGTTGGACTACGAGGCCGGGACTCTGTCATTTCACCGGGTCACTGACTCGCTGAGACATTTACACACATTTCAAACCACATTCACTGAACCCGTGTTTCCAGCATTTTATTGTGGGAATAATTCCCTAAAACTGTTAAATTAATCTGAGACTCGGATGACATCACTCCCGGGTCTGCCCCTCTGATGATGTCAGGAGCTCAGAGCTTTGCTGTTTTTAAGGATCCGTGGGGTCTTTGTGCTTTTCTTTGTAAGGGTCGGTCACTATCGCTAAAAATAGTAACTTTAGGTGAGTTTGCTTGTAATTCGTGGTGTTACAATTGATTGTCTACTTCAGTTGTTGAATTTTACTACTTTAGTTCCATAATTGTCATGAATGGTAGTAATGGCAGGTGAAAATGCATTAATCTCACTCATGAATCATGGTCGTGGCAGGCACAATTGCATTAATCACAGTAGTGAATGCTAGTAGTGGCAGGTGTGACTGTATTAACCTCGATGTGGAGATGCACGGTGATGGACTGGGGTGGACAAATGTAAGGAATCTTACAACACCAGGTTATAGTCCAACAGTTTTATTTGAAAATCACAAGCTTTCGGAGATTATCTCCTTCGTCAGGTGAGTGAGTGAATGAGAGGTCCTCAAATCGCATATCTTATATTCGGCTGGGACACCACCACACCAATCAAAGGTGTCGTTGGTGTTCAGACAGGTTAGCCACGGAAAACAGTAGGTCCCAGTATACTGAATACACAATGGGTCAAATTACACAGACAAAGAGAGAAAGAGACCTGAAAGGCAGAGAGAGAGAGAGAGAATGTCCAGTTGTATTAAAAACAGATAACTTTTTTTCCTGCTGGTGGGGTTACGTGTAGCGTGACATGAACCCAAGATCCCGGTTGAGGCCGTCCTCATGGGTGCGGAACTTGGCTATCAGTTTCTGCTCGACGATTTTGCGTTGTCGTGTGTCTCGAAGGCCGCCTTGGAGAATGCTTACCCAAAGATCGGTGGCTGAATGTCCTTGACTGCTGAAGTGTTCTCCGACTGGGAGGGAACCCTCCTGTCTGGCGATTGTTGCGCGGTGTCCGTTCATCCGTTGTCGCAGTGTCTGCATGGTCTCGCCAATGTACAATGCTCCGGGGCATCCTTTCCTGCAACGTATGAGGTAGACAACGTTGGCCGAGTCACAGGAGTATGAACCACGTATCTGGTGGGTGGTGTCCTCTCGTGTGATGGTGGTATCTGTGTCGATGATCTGGCATGTCTTGCAGAGGTTGCCGTGGCAGGGTTGTGTGGTGTCGTGGACGCTGTTCTCCTGAAAGCTGGGTAATTTGCTGCGAACGATGGTCTGTTTGAGGTTGGGTGGCTGTTTGAAGGCGAGCAGTGGAGGCATGGGGATGACCTTAGCGAGGTGTTCGTCGTCATCGATGACATGTTGAAGGCTGCGGAGAACATGGCGTAGTTTCTCCGCTCCGGGGAAGTACTGGACGACGAAGGGTACTCTGTTGGTTGCGTCCCGTGTTTGTCTTCTGAGGAGGTCCATGCGATTCTTCGCTGTGGCCCGTCGGAACTGCCGATCGACAAGTCGAGCGTCATATCCCGTTCTTACAAGGGCGTCTTTCAGCGTCTGTAGGTGTCCATCGCGTTCCTCCTCGTCTGAGCAGATCCTGTGTATTCGCAGGGCCTGTCCATAGGGGATGGCCTCTTTGACGAGGTTCGGGTCCTATGGACACACGGCGAATAATCACTGACGAGACTACACGATAACATCAACAAGTTCTATCCCACCATCGAACTCACCATGGACTACTCCTCAGAATCGGTTTCTTTCTTGGACACACAAATCTCCATCAAAGACGGGCACCTCAGCACCTCACTCTACCGCAAGCCCACGGACAACCTCACGATGCTCCACTTTTCCAGCTTCCACCCTAACCACTCACCTGACGAAGGAGATAATCTCTGAAAGCTTGTGATTTTCAAATAAAATTTTTGGACTATAACCTGGTGTTGCAAGATTCCTTACATTTGTATTAATCTCAGTAGTGAATGATAGTAGTGACAGGTGTGACTGTATTAATCTCAGTAGTGACAGGTGTGAGTGTATTAATCTCAGTCGTGAATGATAGTCGTGACAGGTGTGAATGTATTAATCTCAGTGGTGAATGATAGTAGTGGCAGGTGTGACTGCATTAATCTCAGTAGTGACAGGTGTGAGTGTATTAATCTCAGTAGTGAATGATAGTCGTGGCAGGTGTGACTGTATTAATCTCAGTGGTGAATGATAGTAGTGACAGGTGTGACTGTATTAATCTCAGTAGTGAATGATAGTAGTGACAGGTCACGGTCCCTTTTAAGAGCTGCTCTGAAAATCTGAGGCTGGGGTTGAAATTGTTCTTTGGCCGTAGCTCAAAACAGCGATGGTGAATCGACAGCCCGAGTTACACTGACTTCAGTGGAAAGGAAAATCGTGTGGGGTGTAAAATGGGCTGTCCATTCACTATCGCCCGTGTTGCACTAACACCAGAGACTAATTCCACCCCCGGGGTCTCCTGGGCATCGCTGAGAGCTTCTGGGACTGCCCAGGGGGGTAACACATCTGTCCTAAACTAAGTCAATGTATTGATAGATTGGACCAGACTGGGAACTTTTAATCTATGGTTTATGGGGTAACGATTTTTAGTTTATTGGACAGTAAGGTTCCTCCAGGGCTCACGACCAACATGAAATGGTAATATTATGGGATGTTTTACTTCATTGGACACGAGGAAGTGACTGAGTGTGTGAGGTATAAATAGGAAAATTGCCCCACCAATTGCGGTCTACAATCAGTGTCCCAGGTGACCATGGAATCATAGAAAGGTTATTGCAGATGGAGTCCATGGAGGTAAAAGGATGGAGTCCATTCGGCCCATCGAGTCTGTGCTGGCTCTATCTAAGAGCAATCCAGGTAGTCCCACTCCCCAGCCCTATCCCCATAGCCCTCTAATTTTTTTCCTTTCAAGTACTTACCCAGTTCCCTTTTGAAAGCCATGATTGAATCTGCCTCCACCACCCCCTCGGGCAGTGCATTCCAGATCCTGACCACTCGCTGTGTAAATAAGTTTTTCCTCATGTCACCTTTGGTTCTTTTGCCAATCAGCTTAAATCTGTGTCCTCTGGTTCTTGACCCATCCTCCAATAAGAACATAAGAACATAAGAAATTGGAGCAGGAGTAGGCCAATCGGCCCCTCGAGCCTGCTCCGCCATTCAATAAGATCATGGCTGATCTGATCCCAACCACAAATCTAAAGAACACAAGAAGTCGGAGCAGGACCCGGCCACATAGCCCCTGGGCCCTCTCCGCCACCCACAGGGCATTGACCGATCCGAACTCAGCTTCATGTCCAATTTCCTGCCCGCTCCCCATAACCCCTAATTCCCTTTAGGGGGAACAGTTTCTCTCTATCTGCTCTGTCTGGATCCTTCATGATTTTGAATACCTCTATCAAATCTCCACACAACCGCCTCTGTTCCAAGGAGAACAAGCCCAGCTTCTCCAGTCTATCCACATAACTAAAGTCCCTCATCCCTGGAATCATTCCAGTAAATCCCTTCTGCACCCTCTCTAAGGCCTTCGCATCTTTCCTGAAGTGCAGTGCCCAGAACTGGACTCAATCCTCCAGTTGTGGCCGAACCAGTGTTTTATAAAGGTTCATGACTTCCATACTTTTGTACTCTATGCCTCTATTTATAAAGCCCAGGATCCCGTATGCTTTTTAAACCACTTTCTCAACCTGCTCTGCCACCTTCAACGATTTGTGCACATACACCCCCAGATCTCTTGTTCCTGTACCCCTTTTAGAGTTGTGCCCTCTAGATTATATTGCCTCTCCTCGTTCTTCCTACCGAAATGTATCACCACATTTTTCTGTGTTAAATTTCATCTGCCACGTGTCTGCCCATGCCACCAGCCTGTCTATATCCTTTTGAAGTCTATCACTATCCTCCTCACTTCACTACCCTTCAAGTTTTGTGTCATCTGCAAATTTTGAAATTGTGTCCTGTACTCCCAGGTCCAAGCCATTAATATATATCAAGAAAAGCAGTGGTCCCAGCACCAACCCCTGGGGAACACCACTGTACACCTCCCTCCAGTCCAAAAAACAACCGTTCACCACTACTCTCTGTTTCCTGTCACTTACCCAATTTTGTATCAGTGTTGCTACTGCCATCATCTTAAAAGCACGCCTGTTATGCAGCACTTTATCAAACGCCTTTTGAAAGTCCGTATACACCACATCAACAGCATTGCCCTCATCTACCCTCTCTGTTACCTCATCAAAAAACTCTATCAGGTTACTTAAACATGATTTACCTTGAACAAATCCATGCTGGCTTTCCCTAAACAATCCACACGCGTCCAAGTGACTGTTAATTCTGTCCCGGATTATCGTTTCTAAAAGTTTCCCCACCACTGAGGTTAAACTGACTGGCCTGCAGCTGCTGGGTTTACCCTTACACCCATTTTTGAACAAGGGTGGAACATTTGCAATTCTCCAGTCCTCTGGCACCACCCCTGTATCTACGGATGTTTGGAAGATTATGGCCAGTTCCTCTCCAATTTCCATTATGGAGGTGCCTTCCCTCAGATGATGCTTTAAACTGCGGCCCTGCCGGCCTGTTCAGGTGGATGGTAAAGATCCCAGGGCATTATTTGAAGAGCGGGAACGTTTTGTGTCCCGAATAACATCCCTCCCTCTAGCAACACCAGGAAATGATTGGTCATTGATCTGAATGCTGGTTATGGGATCTTGCTGTGCACAAGGTGGTGGCTGTTTGTGACAAGTCATTGCTTCCACAGTAATTGATTGTAGGTGAAGCACTTTGAGACACACAGACAGGCACCGTATCGATGCAAGTCTTGCTGTGAATTTGCAGCGTTTCTGTGTGTTTGAGGTTTCTCCAGTTGTTGCCAGTTGTGGACACGGCTTTTCTCGGATTAGATTTTGAAATGCCGGTGTTTTGTATTTAAAGGCCGAGGAGGTGAGTCCGCCCTGAGTTTCTCTGCCCTGAGAATGGAGAAGAGCCGTGACTGTGTGCGGGAGGTGCGGACAGGCTGTGCGGATCTCCATCAGCAGCGACAAGGTGAAGGTGGCGACTCCCATCTTGTCTGATGGGCTCATTTCCCCCCCGAGCTCAGCCAGTCCCACATGTTGGAGCCGGGAAGCTGAAGCCCAATCGCTCACCGGCACTGAGTGAAAACGGCAACACCTGGAACTGGCGGCAGACCTGCCGGGCCCGGGATCGTCTCTAAACCCCGCCGTTCCCACACGGACTGTCCGGGCCGGGCCCGGGATCGTCTCCAAACCCCGCCGTTCCCACACGGACTGTCCGGGCCGGGCCCGGGATCGTCTCTAAACCCCGCCGTTCCCACACGGACTGTCCGGGCCGGGCCCGGGATCGTCTCTAAACCCCGCCGTTCCCACACGGACTGTCCGGGCCGGGCCCGGGATCGTCTCTAAACCCCGCCGTTCCCACACGGACTGTCCGGGCCGGGCCCGGGATCGTCTCTAAACCCCGCCGTTCCCACACGGACTGTCCGGGCCGGGCCCGGGATCGTCTCTAAACCCCGCCGTTCCCACACGGACTGTCCGGGCCGGGCCCGCCCGCCATTTCCTCCTCTCGAGGGCGACAGTTGCTCTTTGAATCTCGGGAACCGCCTCTCTGACTGACGCGCATGCGCGGGGCTCCCCCCGGCCGGCCGCGCCTGCGCACCGCGCTGCCCTTCAGTGAGCGCGGCCCCGGGTTGTGTTTTTATTGAAAGCCCCGAGCCCCGCAGCGCTGAAGATCATTGATCCCCAACCATGGAGAGAGAGAGTGTAGGGGGAGGGAATGGAGAGAGAGAGAGTGTAGGGGGAGGGAATGGAGAGAGAGAGAGAGAGTGTAGGGGGAGGGAATGGAGAGAGAGAGAGTGTAGGGGGAGGGAATGGAGAGAGAGAGTGTAGGGGGAGGGAATGGAGAGAGAGAGAGTGTAGGGGGAGGGAATGGAGAGAGAGAGTGTAGGGGGAGGGAATGGAGAGAGAGAGAGTGTAGGGGGAGGGAATGGAGAGAGAGAGAGTGCAGGGGGAGGGAATGGAGAGAGAGAGAGAGTGTAGGGGGAGGGAATGGAGAGAGAGAGAGAGTGTCGGGGGAGGGAATGGAGAGAGAGAGAGTGTAGGGGGAGGGAATGGAGAGAGAGAGAGTGTAGGGGGAGGGAATGGAGAGAGAGAGAGTGTAGGGGGAGGGAATGGAGAGAGAGAGAGAGTGTAGGGAGAGGGAATGGAGAGAGAGAGAGTGTAGGGGGAGGGAATGGAGAGAGAGAGAGTGCAGGGGGAGGGAATGGAGAGAGAGAGAGAGAGAGTGTAGGGGGAGGGAATGGAGAGAGAGAGAGTGTAGGGGGAGGGAATGGAGAGAGAGAGAGAGTGTCGGGGGAGGGAATGGAGAGAGAGAGTGTGTAGGGGGAGGGAATGGAGAGAGAGAGAGTGTAGGGGGAGGGAATGGAGAGAGAGAGAGTGTAGGGGGAGGGAATGGAGAGAGAGAGAGAGAGTGTCGGGGGAGGGAATGGAGAGAGAGAGAGTGTAGGGGGAGGGAATGGAGAGAGAGAGAGAGAGCAGGGGGAGGGAATGGAGAGAGAGAGCGGGGGGAGGGAATGGAGAGAGAGAGAGCGGGGGGAGGGAATGGAGAGAGAGAGAGAGTGTAGGGGGAGGGAATGGAGAGAGAGAGAGAGTGTAGGGGGAGGGAATGGAGAGAGAGAGAGAGTGTAGGGGGAGGGAATGGAGAGAGAGAGAGTGTAGGGGGAGGGAATGGAGAGAGAGAGTGTAGGGGGAGGGAATGGAGAGAGAGAGAGAGAGTGTAGGGGGAGGGAATGGAGAGAGAGAGAGTGTAGGGGGAGGGAATGGAGAGAGAGCGAGAGTAGGGGGAGGGAATGGAGAGAGAGAGAGCGGGGGGAGGGAATGGAGAGAGAGAGAGTGTGTTGGGGGAGGGAATGGAGAGAGAGAGAGTCGGGGGAGGGAATGGAGAGAGAGAGAGTCGGGGGAGGGAATGGAGAGAGAGAGAGTCGGGGGAGGGAATGGAGAGAGAGAGTGAGTCGGGGGAGGGAATGGAGAGAGAGAGTGAGTCGGGGGAGGGAATGGAGAGAGAGAGAGGCGGGGGAGGGAATGGAGAGAGAGAGAGAGCAGGGGGAGGAAATGGAGAGAGAGTGTGCAGGGGGAGGGAACGGAGAGAGTGCAGGGGGAGGGAACGGAGAGAGTGCAGGGGGAGGGAACGGAGAGAGTGAGTGTAGGGGGAGGGAACGGTGAGAGTGAGTGTTGGGGGAGGGAACGGTGAGAGTGAGTGTTGGGGGAGGGAACGGTGAGAGAGAGCAGGGGCAGGGAACGGTGAGAGAGCAGGGGCAGGGAACGGAGAGAGAGCAGGGGCAGGGAACGGAGAGAGAGCAAGGGCAGGGAACGGAGAGAGAGCAGGGGCAGGGAACGGAGAGAGAGCAGGGGCAGGGAACGGAGAGAGAGCAGGGGCAGGGAACGGAGAGAGAGCAGGGGCAGGGAACGGAGAGAGAGAGTGTCGGGGGAGGGAACGGAGAGAGTGAGAGTGAGTGTAGGGGGAGGGAACGGAGAGAGTGAGAGTGAGTGCAGGGGGAGGGAACGGAGAGAGTGAGAGTGAGTGCAGGGGGAGGGAACGGAGAGAGTGAGAGTGAGTGCAGGGGGAGGGAACGGAGAGAGTGAGAGTGAGTGCAGGGGGAGGGAACGGAGAGAGTGAGAGTGAGTGCAGGGGGAGGGAACGGAGAGAGTGAGAGTGAGTGCAGGGGGAGGGAACGGAGAGAGTGAGAGTGAGTGCAGGGGGAGGGAACGGAGAGAGTGAGAGTGAGTGCAGGGGGAGGGAACGGAGAGAGTGAGAGTGAGTGCAGGGGGAGGGAACGGAGAGAGTGAGAGTGAGTGCAGGGGGAGGGAACGGAGAGAGTGAGAGTGAGTGTAGGGGGAGGGAACGGAGAGAGTGAGTGCAGGGGGAGGGAACGGAGAGAGTGAGTGCAGGGGGAGGGAACGGAGAGAGTGAGAGTGAGTGCAGGGGGAGGGAACGGAGAGAGTGAGAGTGAGTGTAGGGGGAGGGAACGGAGAGAGTGAGAGTGAGTGTAGGGGGAGGGAACGGAGAGAGTGAGAGTGAGTGTCGGGGGAGGGAACGGAGAGAGAGAGTGTAGGGGGAGGGAACGGAGAGAGAGAGTGCCGGGGGAGGGAACAATTTGCAGGGCTATGGGGAAAAAGCAGGGGAATGGGACTAACTGGATTGCTCATACAAAGAGCAGGCATCGGCTCGATGGGACGAATGGCCTGCTTCTGTGCTGTTACCATTCTATGATTCTATGAGCTCAAACTCCGAGCCCCAGCAAGTCCCACAACTCTCTCGTCACAGAATGGAACATGGTCCCAACTGAGCTCCGCACAGGTCAGTCAGCATCTGAGGATCAATGGTTTGGGTGGGATCCTGAGTCAGTTCTGCTGCGTATTGTCAGCAATTTGTTTTATTCAAAGTACAGAGGCCATTTTGTCAACATTTCTGAAATTTAAAACTGAGAAACAGTGTACACACACACATAAGGAATTTAAGGTGAAATATTAGTGAGCATTCCTGACACATTGTGTCAAGGACTATCTGGAAAAAATATACAGCTGGATACCCAGACAAGAATAATCTCCACCGTGTGGAACAAGAGGAGAGGGAGGCATTTCAATGTGTTTACTTGGGCAGGTGAGTATTTGATGCAGTGAAACCAATCACCATGTTTAAGAGTCTCCAAACCAAACTGAGAAATCCATAAGAGATAGAAGCAGGAGTAGGCCATTCGGCCCCTCCAGCCTGCTCCGCCATTTAATGAGATCATGGCTGATCTGATTTTTACCTCAACTCCACTTTCCCGCCCTTTCCCCATATCCTTTGACTCCCTTGCTAATCAAAAGTTTGTCTAACTCAGCCTTGAATGTATTCAATGACTCAGCCTCCACAGCTTTTTGGGGTAAAGAATTTCAAAGATTCACGACCCTCTGAGAGAAGAAATTCCTCCTCATTTCCATCTTAAACAGGCGACCGCTTATTCTAAGACGATGCCCCCTCGTTTTAGATTCCTCCATGAGGGGTAACATCCTCTCAGCATCTACCCTATCGAGTCCCCTCAGAATCTTATATGTTTCAATAAGATCTCCTCTCATTCTTCTAAACTCCAATGAGTACAGACCCAACCTGTTCAATCTTTCCTCAAAAGACAACCCTTCCATACCCAGAATCAACCGAGTGAACCTTCTCTGAACTGCCTCCAATGCAAGTATGTCCTTCCTTAAATAAGGGCACCAGAACTGTACGCAGCACTCCAGGTGTGGTCTCACCAGCACCCTGTACAGTTGGAGCATGACTTCCCTGCTTTTATACTCCATCCCCTTAGAAATAAAGGCCAATATTCCGTTTGCCTTCCGGATTACCTCTGCACCTGTATATTGACTTTTTGTGTTTCATGTACGAGAACACCCAGATCCCTCTGTACTGCAGCATTTTGTGGTATTTCTCCATTCAAATAATATTTTGCTTTTTTATTTTTCCTCCCAAAGTGGATGACTTCACATTTTCCCACATTATATTCCATCTGCCAAATTTTTGCCCATTTGCTTAACCTGCCAATATCCCTTTGCAGACACTTTGTGTCCTCATCACAACTTGCTTTTCTATTCAAGTGGGCTTTTTCAAGAGACAGTAATATTCACACGGGCTTTTTAAAGAGACAGTAATATTCACACGGGCTTTTTAAAGAGACAGTAATATTCACACGGGCTTTTTAAAGAGACAGTAATATTCACACGGGCTTTTTAAAGAGACAGTAATATTCACACGGGCTTTTTAAAGAGACAGTAATATTCACACGGGCTTTTTAAAGAGACAGTAATATTCACACGGGCTTTTTAAAGAGACAGTAATATTCACACGGGCTTTTTAAGGAGACAGTAATATTCACACGGGCTTTTTAAAGAGACAGTAATATTCACACGGGCTTTTTAAAGAGACAGTAATATTCACACGGGCTTTTTAAAGAGACAGTAATATTCACACGGGCTTTTTAAAGAGACAGTAATATTCACACGGGCTTTTTAAAGAGACAGTAATATTCACACGGGCTTTTTAAAGAGACAGTAATATTCACACGGGCTTTTTAAAGAGACAGTAATATTCACACGGGCTTTTTAAAGAGACAGTAATATTCACACGGGCTTTTTAAAGAGACAGTAATATTCACACGGGCTTTTTAAAGAGACAGTAATATTCACACGGGCTTTTTAAAGAGACAGTAATATTCACACGGGCTTTTTAAGGAGACAGTAATATTCACACAGACTTTTTAAAGATTCAGTAATATTCACACAGGCTTTTTAAAGAGACAGTAATATTCACACGGGCTTTTTAAAGAGACAGTAATATTCACACAGACACTGTGCTCACGTTCTCCCAGCCCCAATGGAGGGGATTCACCGGCACACAACACATCCCACAGACTCACAGTTCCAGCCCCACAATCTCAGCACCGGCTGTCCTGGGAACACACAGCTCACAGGAGGGAGGATTCAGTGGGGAATTGAGGGGAATCTGATCTCCCTTCTGTCCATTAAACTGTTTCTCCCTGTTCACTCTGAATTCACCAACACTCCCTCCGGACCCGGGTCTGAGACTCGGACCAATTCCGAGCTGTGAGGAGGGAACAGGAGCAGGAACTCGACCCTCGAATCCCTCACACTGAACCCGGACTGAAGAAACAGCACCGGGAAATAAAGGGTCAAATCATCAAATAAAGGGTCAAATCATCAAATAAAGGGTCAAATCATCAAATAAAGGGTCAAATCATCAAATAAAGGGTCAAATCAACAAATAAAGGGTCAAATCATCAAATAAAGGGTCAAATCATCAAATAAAGGGTCAAATCAACAAATAAAGGGTCAAATAGAAATTCCTGATCCCGGTTTAAGATAAAAACAAACCTGGGAATATTCCCGCTCTCCCCCTGATCACAGTCCGCTGCTCGATGGCGGCGCGCGCGGGGAGCGGGAGCGCGCGGGGGGCGGGGGAGCGCGCGGGGGGCGGGAGGGTGAGCGGGGGCGGGAGGGTGAGCGGGAGCGCGCGGGGGCGGGGTGAGCGGGAGCGCGCGGGGGCGGGGTGAGCGGGAGCGCGCGGGGCGGGGAGCGGGAGCGCGCGGGGGTGGGGTGAGCGGGGGCGGGGTGAGCGGGAGCGCGCGGGGAGCGGGAGCGCGCGGGGAGCGGGGGCGGGGGTGAGCGGGAGCGCGCGGGGGTGAGCGGGAGCGCGCGGGGGTGAGCGGGAGGGGGCGGGGGGTGAGCGGGAGCGCGCGGGGGCGGGGTGAGCGGGAGCGCGCGGGGGCGGTGACCGGGAGCGCGCGGGGCGGGGTGAGCGGGAGCGCGCGGGGCGGGCCCGCGCTGCGAGTTGTGAGCTGAGAGTCAATGCCGTTGATTGTGAGTAAATTGTAATCGGCTTCTGATCAGATCCCCCGACATGGAGCGCGGTCAATCCCCCGCTCACTGGGGCAGTGACCCGAATAGACCGCGAATGGCCCAGATTTGATCCCGGGCTTCTGATCAGTTCCCTTGAGGTTTTGGGCTTTTGGTGTGAGGAGGGGAGGGGAGGGGAGCGGGAGAAATGATCCCGGGCCTTGCTCCTGATCACTCTCATTATCCAGGGACTCCTGCCGGAAACCAGGCCTGTCTGGATGTTCCCCGAGGCCGGCAATGATGCCTCGCCCCCCTCCCCCAGACATCCTGCTCAAGTCTCCTGTCTCCACTCCCCGTCGAGGCTCATCCATCAGCGCTCATTTGGATGAGGTGGGGTCGGACTGCCGGGGCCTCGGGAACCAAACCCCAGCCTCTGTCCACCTTGTCTTCAGGGAGAAAGGATTAGGAGAGAAATCCCATTCTCTTTCCTCACATAACAAACCCCAATCCTGGCCCAGTATTATAGTCCAGGGACTGTCATTACACACAGGACTCATGCAGCAAACCAAAGGCACTTTCACCAACACCACCTTTTATTAAACAACCGTCTCACAGGATTTAGAACCACATTTTGTACAAAGGATCATAAATAAAACAGCACAAACTGAATCTGTTGAAGTGTTTCCCTCAGTAATGAATGTGGGTGTGAGCCGGGGCTCAGTGTGAGCACTCTCGCCTCGGGAGTCACAATGTGATGGTTCAAGTCCCACTCCAGGGACTTGAGCACTAAATCTAGGCTGACACTCCAGTGCAGGACTGAATACTATTTATCCCTCAATCAACACCAGCAAAACACATTATCTGCTCATTATCACATTGCTGTTTGTGGGATCTTGCTGTGCACAAATTGGCTGCTGTGTTTCCAGCTCACAACATTGACTGCACTTCAAAACATACCACGGGTTAGATGATGAGGAGAGATTACATAAACTAGGCTTGAATTCCCTGGAATATTGAAGGTTGAGGGGTGATTTGATTTCGGATTTTGAAAGGAATTGATCGGGTAGATAGAGAGAAACTTTTTCCGCTGGTGGGGGAGTCGAGGACAAGGGGACATAACCTGAAAATCAGAGCCAGGCCATTCAGGAGAGAAGTTAGGAAACACTTCTTCACACAAAGGGTGGTGGAAGTGTGGAACTCTCTCCCACTAAAAGCAGGAGATACTCGCTCAATGAATAATTAAGGGATATGGAGCCAAGGTGGGGAAATGGAGTTAGGATACAGATCAGCCATGATCTGATTGAATGGCGGAACAGGCTCGAGGGGCTGAATGGCCTACTCCTGTTCCTATGAGAGACAGAGCACGAGTGAGAGAGAGAAATAAAAAACAGGCTTGGGCTGAGCTGTGATTCTCTCCACGGCCAAATACCCTGTCAGTACTCGATGTCCAAGCTGTCATATGAATGCTGGCCACGTGAGGGTGAGGTACTGGAGGCAAACACTGCCTGTTGGGCTGGAACTGGACTTTGGGTTATTGCCTCCTGAGGAGGAAGAGGGTGGAAATTAATCATTAAAAATTGGGGGGGGGGGAAGAGAGAGAGGAAAGATGATAAACACGTGGACTTCATTATGAGAAGATGGAGTTCATGATCTCTCTTTGCCCCTCTGATGAACCTTTTAACTTTTTCTGTATATTTTTCTATTCCTCCCAGAAATCTCCTTCACCTTCCTCTCTGCAGGATTTGTAAAGGTTATTTTTTCCTCTTTATATCAGTTTTAATTTGCTTCTTAAACCATTTTGGGTCTGGTCTGAGCTGATTAGTTTTTGGTTTGTGTTTACTGAGCCCAGTTTGCTGTATTCTGGATCCATTTTGTAAAATTGTAATCTTGTGTTTCTGATTTTGTTTCTGAACTGCTGCTGCAGGCCTGAAAGGGTTAATCTTCAGACAGAGTCAATCAGGAAATGAAACTCACATTGTCACTCCCCAGACCGAGTGTTTATAAGAATTTCACTTCCTGCTCTGGTTCGTCGCTCTCTCTTGTGCTGTGTGAAAGCTGCTTCAGGTGCTGTCGGAATGGAGCCCGGAGCTTTCGAGGATGAATTAACCTGTGCTGTGTGTCTCCAGGTGTACCAGGACCCGGTGATGTTGTCCTGTCAGCACAGTTTCTGTTTGAAATGTATTGAGGGAGTTTGGGCCCAGACACCAGGCCCAGAAGGGTTTGAGTGTCCTCAGTGTCGCCAGAAATTCAACCCCAGGCCCAGTCTGAAGAGAAGCTTCACGCTGTGTAATATTGTGGAAAAATATAACCAGTCACAGCCTCTTGCTAAATCATCCCGTGTCGCGTGTGAGTACTGCACTGAGAATCCATCCCCAGCTGTCAAGACGTGTCTGAAATGTGAAGCTTCCTTTTGCTCCCTTCATTTAAAACCACATTCACTGAAAGAGGCCTACAAAGATCACACCCTAATCGAACCTGTGGCTGATCTTACAGACAGGCAGTGCGTTGACCATAAGAAGGTTCTTGAATTCTACTGTAAAGATGATGCAGAGTGTGTGTGTGTTTCCTGTATAATAATAGGGAAACATAAATCCCACACACTGCTGAGCCTGGATCAGGCACAAGCTGTAATTAAGGTGAGTGACACAATTCCTGATATTAAATACAGTGAGGGAGAGTTTTCCTGTAGAGCTCAGTAATTCACTGTGTGGGCACCTGTGAGAACTGGCACTCCATGGCATAGGGCTGTGGAGCAGAGCATGTTGTAGCCCTGTGTAACACTGGGGTATTCTGCCATCTGACCAGCAGGGAGAGGACCATCACCAGTGGGGGGAGTGAGGGACACCCACGGGGGGTGACTCAGGGGCTGGGGGGAGAAACTGTTTCTCACAACAAGAGGGAATTGGTGTTTGAGAAATGCTGGTGTGACTGAGTCTGTCTCCCTTTCCCCTCGGCTGATTCCTGGAAATGGAGGAGCTGAGTCCATGTGAAAATGCAGCACACGGTGAGTCAGTGTGAAAAGAAGCCGGTGTGTGTGTGGTTCCTCAGTTTATACAGGGCAGGGAGCGTCTCTTTACTGAGAGCCACAGAAGGGAATATTTCTGCTCAGGGCTCAGACACTGAGAATCCCCCAAACCACTTTCTATCCACACCCAGTGGGGTCACTCCTGGAACGGAATCATTTCCCTTTTACATTCCAGTTTGAATCCCTTTCAAACACTTTCCAATTGCCTTTACAGGAAGAATTGGAGAGAGAAATCGAGAGTCTTCAGGGAGTCCAGCAGAATTGTTCCAGCAAACAGCGAGACTTGGAGAGATCAGAAGCTGAAATAAAGGTGGGTAAAGTGGGACTGGATTTAGAAAGGGTTCCTCTCCCCGCTGAGTCAATGAGCACATCAGAAACAGGCCTTCCAAACCAGGCTGGTTGTGTTGGGGCCGAGTCACTGATTACACTGAGTTCCCCGTGTGTTTGATGTGAGGGGGAGCTGCTTAACTCTCCCTGCACCTCCCAGGGAATATTATTACATCACTTGGGCACTGGATTTCCTGAAACAGACACAGTCAGAGGCTGGGAGTTGGAGACTTGCCCTGAAGCCTGTATCAGATGAACACAGAAAGGAAGAGGAAGAAAAGACCATTAATCCCAGCGAGCCTGCCCCATGCAGACAGGGTTCAATCACACACACCACTGATCCACCCCGAACCATGTACTCACCTGGGAAAGGCAAACAGAAGAGAGAAAAAACACCTGCAGACAATTCAGGACAAACTCTGGGAAATTCCTCCCCAGCTCCCTTTTAAAGGGTGGGAGTGACTCCATACCCCCCACGTGTTCAGGGAGTCTGTTCCAGAGATCGAGGACTCTGGGGTCTAACCTAACTCTGTGCCTATGGATTTTATACACAGGCCCTCTGGTCCTACCATCCCGATCCATCTCAAGTACCTCACCCAACGAGTGAGTCCAATAATCCCTCGATCATTTTAAAAACCTCAATCATGTCCCTCTCGGCCTGCCTTTCTCTAAATCGCCCTCCCTCTTGGAGCCGATCCTCAGAACTAAAATCCAGCAGACTACGTGTCATTCTGGCCACCGTCCTCTCTAGAGTCTCAATCTCCTTCACCAGGTGGGGGCACCAAAACTGGACCCATCACTACAGGTGTGGATGGACCAGGTGGCAGTGCCATACACAGTCTAAATACAGTGCTCTTTCTGTTAAACTCAAGGCTCAAGGCAACACTCGTTAAACTCTGTTTTCTCCCCCAGTAGATCCTCCCCCACTGCTTGTCCATCTTTAACGGTGATCGAGGAGTGATCGAAACAATCTGTCCCGTCCCTGGAAAGTGCCGTGTACTCAGGGTAAGAGCTGTGTGGAAGGGCCGTTTGTAATGAGAGTTGGTTTGGGTTTCAGACACGGATCAATGAGCTGAAAGGAAAGCTATTGAAGAGCTTCTCTGAATGGAGGAGACAGCTGGAAGAAGATGAAGAATACGCACTGAAACTGATCGATGAGGAGGGTCTCCGAGCTCTCTCTCAGATTAGAAGCTGTTCTGAAGCATTAAACAAGAGGATGGAACAGATTACATTAATAGATGGAGAAACCCAGAGTCTGGTACAGAGGGACCATCTCTCCTTTATTCAGGTACATCTTCAATATAAACAGGGCCATGTCTGGGGAATGGGGCGTTTCTGTGAGGCTGGTGAGAGGGCTGAATTGTTTGAAGATTGTTGATGGGGCCCAGAATTGGCGCTGCCCCCTCAGCCCTGCCCTGGGAGTGTTGGCGCTGCCCCCTCAGCCCTGCCCTGGGAGTGTTGGCGCTGCCCCCTCAGCCCTGCCCTGGGAGCGTTGTCGCTGCCCCCTCAGCCCTGCCCTGGGAGCGTTGTCGCTGCCCCCTCAGCCCTGCCCTGGGAGTGTTGGCGCTGCCCCCTCGGCCCTGCCCTGGGAGTGTTGGCGCTGCCCCCTCGGCCCTGCCCTGGGAGTGTTGGCGCTGCCCCCTCAGCCCTGCCCTGGGAGTGTTGGCGCTGCCCCCTCAGCCCTGCCCTCGGAGTGTTGGCGCTGCCCCAGGATGGAGTGCAGTGAAATGTGGGATTATTGCCCATTCCTGTGACTGGCCCCACCTACTGTTATACACTGAACTCTTTACTCTCAATCCCAAATTCACTCTTTGGTTCCATTGGGTGTTGATTTGTTCGTTGACTGATTTGATCTCCTCTCTTTATTCACAGAACTCGAAGCAGCTCCTTTCCAGGTAAGTTCCTCTCAGTCATACAGTACCTGCTGCTGATAGGGAACCTTCCCCTGTATCTGGGAGAAGAGTGAAAGTAGAATCACCGCTTGGAAACCTTCCCAGATAAGGTGCTTTCAAATGGTGGGAATATTGAGTGATGTTTAACTGTGGTTTGAGGGGTTATTGGCTCAGGCAGCCTGTGGGAAATGGGAGATTCCACATGTACACTGACGACCCCCAGCTCTACCTCACCACCACCTCTCTCGACCCCTCCACAGCATCTGATTTGTTATGCTGCTTGTCCGACATCCACGATTAAATGAGGTGAAATTTCCTCCAATTAAATATTGGGAAGTTCGAAGCCATTGTCTTCGGTCCCCACCACAAACTCCGTTCCCTAGTCACCGACTCCATCCCCCTCCCTGGCCACTGTCTGAGTCTGAACCAGACTGTTCACAACCTCGGCGTTCTATTTGACCCTGAGCTGAGCCTCCGACCCCATTTCCTCTCCATCACCAAGACCTCCTACTTCCACCCCATAATATCACCTGTCTCAGCATCTGCTGCTGAAACCCTCATCCGTGCTATTGTTACCTCTGGACTCGACTTTTCCAATTCTCTCCTGTCCGGCCTCCCATCTTACACCCGCCATGACCTTCAGCTGATCCAAAACTCTGCTGCCCGTATCCTAACTCGCACCAAGTCCCGTTCACCCATCACCCTCTGCTCACTGACCGACATTGACTCCTGGTCCAGCAACGCCTCGAATTTCAAATTCTCATCCTTGTTTTAAATCCTTCCATGGCCTCGCCCCTCCCTGTCTCTGTAACCTCCTCCAGCCCGACAACCCCCTGAGAATCATACAATCATAGAATGAGAGAAATTTATGGCACAGAAGGAGGCCATTTGGCCCATCATGTCCGTGCTTGCCAAAAAAGAGCAATCCAGCCTAATCCCACTTTCCATCTCTTGGTCCGTAGCCCTGTAGGTTACGGCACTTCAAGTGCATGTCCAAGTACTTTTTAAATGCAGTGAGGGTTTCTGCCTCTCCCACCCTTTCAGGCAGTGAGTTCCAGACCCCCACCACACTCTGGGTGAAAAATCTTCTCCTCAACTCCCCTCTAATACTTCTACCAATTACTTAAATTCTATGCCCCCTGGTTATTGACCTCTCTGCGAAGGGAAATAGGTCCTTCCTATCTACTCCATCCAGGCCCCTCATAATTTTATACACCTCAATTAAATCTCTCCTCAGCCTCCTCTGTTCCAAAGAAAACAGTCCCAGCCTATCCAATCTTTCCTCATACCTAAAATTCTCCAATCTTGGCAACATCCTCGTAAATCTCCTCTGTACTCTGTCCAGTGCAATCACATCTTTCCTATAATGTGGTGACCAGAACTGTGCACTGTACTCTAGTTGAGGCCCAACTCGTGTTTTATACAGTTCTAGCATAACCTCCCTGCTCTTATATTCTGTGCCTCAGTTAATAAAGGAAAGTTTCCCCTTTGCCTTCTTAACCACCTTATCTAACTGTCCTGCTACCTTCAGTGATCTGTGGACATGCACTCCAAGGTCCCTCTGTTCCTCTACACTTCTCAGTATCCTACCATTTATTGTGTATTCCCTTGCCTTGTTTGCCCTCCCCAAATGCATTGCCTCACACTTCTCCAGATTGAATTCCATTTGTCACTTTTCTGCCGACCTGACCAGTCCACTGACCAGAGAACTCTGCATTCCTCCAATTCTGGCCTTTTGTTCATCCCCAATTTCCTTCGCCCGACCATTGGTGGCCGTGCCTTCAGATGCCTCGGCCCGAAGGTCTGGAATTCCCTCCCTAAATCTCTCCCCCTCTCTACCTCTCCTTCCTAAAGATGCTCCTTCAAACCTACCTCTTTGACCAAGCTTTTCGTCACCTGTCCTAATATCTCCTTATGTGGCTCAGTGTGAAGCCCCCTGGACATTTCACTACTTTAAAGGCGCTATATAAATGCAAGTTGTTGTTGTTATTGAGTGACCTGGGCTGTTCCATCGGTGTGTCGAGCTTCTCAGGAACCTGTTAGACAGGAAATGAGAGAGAGAGAAACCTGCAGTGACCTGTATCGAACCGAGGCTTCCGAAAGGCTCCATGTGTGTCAGTGACAGCTTTATTCCATTGGGTCAGTAAGTGCTGTGTGATTGGCTTGTTCCATCAACCAGCCCATGGAGAAATGAGGAGAGGGGCAGGTCCCAGTGTCAGAGTGACAGTAAAATGTGTTGTGATTGGCTCATTCTATCCACTAACAGAGAAATGAGTCAGTGCTGAGATTTCCCAGTAATGTCACTGTGATTGGACCCTCGGGCCACGATTTTATCTCCGAGGTCCGGGTGGGTTGGGGGCGGGGGGCAAACAAAATCGGGGATTTCCGGAGCGGGAAGGAATCCCGGCTCCAACCCGCTGAAAAACACGTCCGACCCAGAGCCACCTGGGTGCGCGGGGTTCAGGAAGCTGGGACGGGACGATATTTAAACCCACAATTAACGGAGTTAAAGTCCTTGGAATTGTGATTTCCATTTTATTGATGCAGGGAAACGATATCAACGCTGCCTCAACGTGTTTCCTGTGCTGTGTGAAGCACGCCATGGAAACGGAGGTGAGTTGCAGCCGGCAGCCATTTGGCCATTGAAATCCCTGTTTGACAGATGGGGATAAAAGGTGAGTTATTGCAGCCGGGCACTCAGTTCTCTCAGACAAACTATTGGCTGGGAGTTCTTTGTGTTTAGTCTGAGAATTCTTGGTTCACACTCAGAATTGTTCTGTTTACACATATTTACCTACATTTTGGACCCCCTCAAACTGACAACATCAGGATGGGGGGGGCGATGGCTGCATTCACCAGTATATCCGAGGAGGAGGCACATCATCATCCTCGCCAGGCACGGCCTGCAGATCCACCACTTGCAGCTCCACAAGACAGAGGTACGTCACAGGGGCCCGCACAAGAGCAGAGAGGGGAAAAACAGAGGGCCTGACATCGCAGGAGGCACTACCCTCGTGAGAGGGTCTACAGACCGAGGCTGAGCTTCCTGGACCTCTCTGAGGAGCAGTGCATACGGAGGCTGAGAGTGAGTCACCAGGTGGTCGCAGACATCTGCAGCCTCCTTCATGCAGAGCTGCTCCCGGCTGGGCCTGGTGGCATCGCATTGCCCGTCTCAGTTAAAGTCACCACTGCCCTAAACTCCTTCACCTCCGGATCCTTCCAGGGTGTCACCGGTGACATCATCGGGGTCTCCCATTCGTCTGCCCACAAGTGCATAAGACAGGTCTCCGATGGTTTGTTTTGCAGGGTGTCTCACTATGTCAACTTCCCCATGGACGATCTCAGCCAGACGGAGAGGGCAGTGGGTTTCCACTCACTGTGCTGGCTTCCCACGGGTACAGGGTGCAATTGATTGCACACACGTAGAAATCCGAGCACCTCCACACGAGCCAGGACTGTTCACCAACAGAAAGGGATATCACTCCCTCAACACGCAGCTCGTTTGTGATCACCGGAAATGATTTCTTCACGTGTGCACCAGATTCCCTGGCAGCTGCCACGATTCCTTCATTCTGCGGGAATCCAACATCCCGGCCCTCTTCCACGCACCAAACAGACTTAAGGACCGGCTCCTCGGAGACAAGGGAAACCTCCTGCAGACGTGGCTCATGATACCTGTGAGAAACCCAATCAGCGAGGCACAGAGTCAGTACAACGACAGTCACATCACCACCAGGTCTGTCATTGAACATGCGATGTGATGGGCTTCAGGTGCCTGGGTCGATCTGGGGGAGAGCTTCAATACGCACCAGCGAGAGTGGGTAGAATTATAGTCGTCTGTTGTGTCCTGCACAACATCGCACAACAGAGAGGATTACCAGTGGATGAGGCCCCAGCAATCAACATTGAGGAGGAGGGGCAGGAGGACGAGGATCAGGACGAGGAGGGTGGCTGCTCGTGAGGCCAAGGAGTCACTGATATTTGACCGATTCTCAGAAGGACATCTGCAAAGTGAGGATAGTCCAGTCCTCAGACCACCTGGAACGAGCACCACCAACACCAGGACCCCCGGCCCACACAAAACAGTCCAACAACCACACATACACCCACTGTAAACGCACCCACTGGGTGGCATCAAGTCTCACCGTTCATGATGAAGCACATGAAAGGGCCCGATCACAAAAGGGACTCAAGAATGGGCAAGATGTGGCAGTAGTGGTGAGAATGATAACATTTAATGTGAATTTAACAAAAACCAAATATAAATGATAAACCTGACAGTCTGTCAGACACTCTTGTGCAAACCCCCGGTGATCACAAAACCTTCACCTTCCTCTTCCTCCTACTTCTACCTGGTGCATCCCCTGTGGCTGTAACAGAGGTAGTGGCAGGTTGCTCAGATTCATAGCCTGACTGTTAAGATGCTCTCGGCCAACGCTCTCTGGGTTTTGGAGCCTATGAGGGCCCCTCCAAAGACTGCTCCACCTGCACCTGTTCAGGGGCAGACTCGGCCACCTGGAGAGGAGGCAGCATTGTGGGTACTGGTTGAGAGGGGGGCAAAGGGTGAGACATGGGAACGCTTTGAGTGGTGTCCCCACTTCCATGTCCCCTTTTGCCAACATCCCTCTCCTGGGTCAGGGCCACATCACTCCTACCACCCTGCTGACAACAGTTTGGAGGATATGTGTGATGCCTGGTAAGGCCACTTCTAAAGTTTCTGTCTGCCTGTTTAAGGTAGCAGACATGTTGGCATCCATAGTCCGAAAGCCCATTGTCAGGGCCTGAATGGACTCATTTGTGAGCCGTGCTTGAAGCTCAATGGAGGCTCGCCTTCTCTCCATCGCAGACGTTCCCGCACTTACCTGTGACACTATCTCAGATATTCCCTCACGTACCTGTGACACTATCTCAGATATTCCCGCAATTATCTGTGACACTGTCTCAGATATTCCCGCACGTACCTGTGACACTATCTCAGATATTCCCGCAATTACCCGTGCCACTATCTCAGATATTCCCACATGTTTTTTTTTATTCGTTCATGGGATGTGGGCGTCGCTGCAGTCCGTGTGGTGACGGTTCTCCCACAGTGCTATTAGGAAGGGAGTTCCAGGATTTTGACCCAGCGACAATGAAGGAACGGCGATATATTTCCAAGTCGGGATGGTGTGTGACTTGGAGGGGAACGTGCAGGTGGTGTTGTTCCCATGTGCCTGCTGCTCTTGTCCTTCTAGGTGGTAGAGGTTGCGGGTTTGGGAGGTGCTGTCGAAGAAGCCTTGGTGAGTTGCTGCAGTGCATCCTGTGGATGGTACACACTGCAGCCACAGTGCGCCGGTGGTGAATGGAGTGAATGTTTAGGGTGGTGGATGGGGTGCCAATCAAGCGGGCTGCTTTATCTTGGATGGTGTCGAGCTTCTTGAGTGTTGTAGGAGCTGCACTCATCCAAGCAAGTGGAGAGTATTCCATCACACTCCTGACTTGTGCCTTGCAGATGGTGGAAAGGCTTTGGGGAGTCAGGAGGTGAGTCACTCGCCGCAAAATACCCAGCCTCTGACCTGCTCTCGTAGCCACAGTATTTATATGGCTGGTCCAGTTAAGTTTCTGGTCAATGGTGACCCCCAGGATGTTGATGGTGGGGGATTCGGCGATGGTAATGCCGTTGAATGTCAAGGGGAGGTGGTTAGATTCTCTCTTGTTGGAGATGGTCATTGCCTGGCACTTACCTGGCGCGAATGTTACTTGCCACTTATGAGCTCAAGCCTGGATGTTGTCCAGGTCTTGCTGCATGCGGGCTCGGACTGCTTCATTATTTGAGGGGTTGCGAATGGAACTGAACACTGTGCAGTCATCAGCGAACATCCCCATTTCTGACCTTATGATGGAGGGAAGGTCATTGATGAAGCAGCTGAAGATGGTTGGGCCTCGGACACTGCCCTGAGGAACTCCTGCAGCAATGTCCTGGGGCTGAGATGATTGGCCTCCAACAACCACTACCATCTTCCTTTGTGCTCGGTATGACTCCAGCGACTGGAGAGTTTTCCCCCTGATTCCCATTGACTTCAATTTTACTCTGGCTCCTTGGTGCCACACTCGGTCAAATGCTGCCTTGATGTCAAGGGCAGTCACTCTCACCTCACCTCTGAAAATCTCAGATATTCTAGCACGTCCCTGTGACAGTATCTCAGAGATTCCCTCCTGTATCTGTGCCACCATTCCACTCATGCAGGAGTTGGACTCCTCCATCCTCTCCGCTATTCCAGTACCTCGTAAATGTGCTGCTGTCCCTCGATCATTCTCTTTTCAAAGGATGGTCCCCGGAGTTCAGCATCTGCGTCCAGCTGAGCAGAGTCTGGAGAGGAGAGGAGAGGAGAGGAGAGGAGAGTTCCCAACGACACGGACTCTCCACAGCTGCCTCTGCCACCAGTGCCTGCTCGTGCTCACTTGTGTGTGGTGACTCACCAGGTGCCAACCCAACAAACTCACTATTAGGACCATCGAGGTGTGAGTATCTGCACTGGTGGATGGTTCACTAAGATGTGACGGTGCACCCTCAGAGGCCGGGAGCTCCTCTGAGGAATCGCCCTCTGCCGTTACTGCAGTCATTGAAGGGCCTGTGAGAGAACAGAAGGCAATATTAAGCATCATCACAGATGTGTGATGTTGCGATGAGCATACTGAGGTGTTCAACATGCCAATCATTGTTAACATCAATTCATGTTGTGTGTGATGAATGTTAAAGTTGTGTCACCAGATGTTTGTGGGGTGCCAGTCTCGCCGTCCCCGATGGACAGGCACTCGAGGGTGCGTCTGATCTGCAGGGCCTCCTCCTCCACCTCTGTGAGGAACACTATTAGTTGTGGCCCCCCCTCCAGTCCTCACCCTCTCCCGTGTATTTTGAGCTCTCTTCTCCCACGAGGGGAGAAAGTACAGACGTGTGAGTGAGTGAGGGTGAAGTGGTCAGCCAATGAATGCATTGCTTTGGGTGAGACTGACCGTGAAAGAGGTGCATCAGAGGGTGAGTATCAGACAGAGACATCACATTGGATGAGGATTGGGGTGAGTGGTAGTGGTGGGGGGACTAATGGGGAGGTGAGGAAGTGCTGAGGAAGTGAAGGTAAGTTGAGGATGAGCCTTAAGTGGGTGTGAGGAGTGATGTGATGGCAGTGCAGAGTGAGAGGGGGTGAGGGTGGGGGAGTGATGTGCACCACGGATTGCAGGAGAATCAGGAAGTGTGCTCACTTTTGCTGACCTGGTGAGGTCATTGAAACGCTTCCTGAACTGAACCCAAGTGCGGGAGATGTTGCTCCTGCTGGTCACCTCCTCAGCCACCTCGAGCCAGGCCTTCTTGGTGGCAGAGGCAGGCCACTTCCTCCTGTCAGCCGGGTAAAATATTTCCCTCCTCCTCCTCTCCCCGGCCAGCAGCACCTCAAGTGAGGAGTCACTAAATCGTGGAGCTGCCTTGTCCCTCTGCTGCTCCATTCTGCCTGGTTGTTCCTTTGTGCAGCAAAAGTCATTGCATCAATGGCCCTTTAAATACGGACACTCCAACTGACAGCAGGTCATGTGGGTGCGCAGTCCGCCCGCTGCGCAGCTTTCAGACGGCAAACCCGCCACCAATGTTAAGGGCCATCAATTAAGTCGCGATCGTGTGGGGAAAGGTAGGGATTAATTTTTTGGGTTTCCCGCGGGCCCCTTGACCCCCCGCTGCCATCCCACAGGCAGATTAAAATCATGGCCTCAGTGAGGGAATCCCACCGATCCCAGGTCCCTGGGAGGCTGTTCCTTCTCCTCTCCTCACTTCACATGATTGTAGAGAGTGTGATCCTGCAGAGAGGGGGGAGCACAGACTGGAGACCCTCGGGATAATAATAATTATTAATAATGGAAAGATGAGGGCTCCAGTACAGAAAAACTGGACTGAACGCAGGCGGCTTTGAAAATCACAAACTGAGCTGAAGTGGCAGCAAACCAGGATCCCACTGCACGTGTGGAGATCAGTGTGAATGCAGGGAGACTGCAAATCCCAGGATTCTGCCATTTTCACGATGGGTTGCTGCGGGGTCTCAGTACGAGCATTAGAAGGGGTGCAGGTTGTTGCACTGATCATTCGTTCCCCTTTGGGTTTCTGATCTGAAATGTCCCCACTGATAAAAACATTCTCTCCTCTTTCATTCCAGAGTGACTGAGACTCAGAGAGTCACAGACCCAGATGTTCCAGCGCTCACCCTGAACCTGTCCAATATATCTCAACTTATCCAGAAGAGGCTGAATGGATCAGAAAAGTATCACTCAGACATACTGGGAATCATTGGTAAGAACGTGCAGCTTTTCTCCAATATAAGGGACTGAGAACAGGTCGGGTTAGTTGTGTTCAGACAGCTGGGAATATCCAAAATAATTCAGTAACTTACAAAGACACAGACACACACGCCCTGTCACAGAGACTCACACAGACACACACGCCCTGTCAGAGACTCACGCAGACACACACGCCCTGTCACAGATACTCACACAGACACACACGCCCTGTCAGAGACTCACACAGACACACACGCCCTGTCACAGAGACTCACACAGACACACACGCCCTGTCACAGAGACTCACACAGACACACACGCCCTGTCACAGAGACTCACACAGACACACACGCCCTGTCAGGGACTCACAGACACACACGCCCTGTCAGAGACACACACAGACACACACGCCCTGTCAGAGACTCACGCAGACACACACGCCCTGTCACAGAGACTCACACAGACACACACGCCCTGTCACAGAGACTCACACAGACACACACGCCCCGTCACAGAGACTCACACAGACACACACGCCCTGTCACAGAGACTCACACAGACACACACGCCCTGTCACAGAGACTCACACAGACACACACGCCCAGTCACAGAGACTCACGCAGACACACACGCCCTGTCACAGAGCCAAAGACAGACACAGACAGATATAGAGACAATAAATACACAAATATAAACAGACACAGTGAGAGTGAGAGATTGAAATCAATGGAGGTCCTGATACTGACTGATTTAAGGAACAGTGACTGTTCCCACAGTTGGCATCAAAAGGATTTATTTATTGAATTGTTCCCATCCCTGCCCTGTCTGTTTCACTCTCTGTATTACTGTGACTCTCTATTCCATTCCCTTTAATACCCGCCCTATCTGTTCCACTCTCTAATACTTGACTGATCTGTTTCACTCTGTAATTCACACCCCGTTTTCCTGTCGGTTTCACCGACTGTAATACCTGCCCTGTCAGTTTCACTGTGTTCGGGTCTGTCACACCCGTGCTGTCTGGTTCACTCTACACAATGCACAGTCGGTCTGTTTTGTTCTCTGCGGGTGAAAAATAGTAATTAGTATTTATCAAGAAGCAAAACTATACAGAAGCAAGAGCCAATCAGTGGATGAGATGACAAAACAGGACTTAACTTGTTCCCACACATCGATTGGCTTCCTGGGTCCAACAGAACAAGTGTTTGAGTATTTGCTGCCCTTTTCTCAGAGTCTTTATACCTCACTGGGTCACAATTTCCAATCACCGTGTGCTTTGTTTACAGTGCCAGCTTCCACCGAATACGGGGGCCCATCGAACGTAACTCCTCCTCCACACAGCTCCTCTGGGGCAGCCTCTGTCCCAGGGAACGTCCTCCAGCTGTCGACTGGGATCACGGGAAGAGCGGGAATATCCCAAGGTCTGTTTATAATCTGACACAAGGATCACGGGGGCAGTGATTCATTTCTGTTTAACTTTGTTTTTCTCTGGTGTTTCTTCAGTCAGGGTTTAGCTCCGAGGATTCGAGGGTTGAGTTGCTGCACCTCTTTCCTCTCCACAACTCGGAATTGGTCCGAGTCTCAGACTCAGGGCTGGAGGGGGGTCCTGGGGAACTCACAGTGAAAAGGGACTAACCGAAGGGGCATAAGATTCATCCGAATTCTCAGGTCAATCCGCGGTACTGTTTGTAAACTGATGGAGGCTTTAATCAAGCTGTGGGCAGGATGGAACAGTAACAGGAGGGAGAGAGCCCAGGGCACACTCCTGTATTCAAGATGGGACAGTAACAGGAGGGAGAGAGCCCAGGGCACACTCCTGTATTCAGGATGGGACAGTAACAGGAGGGAGAGAGCCCAGGGCACACTCCTGTATTCAGGATGGAACAGTAACAGGAGGGAGAGAGCCCAGGGCACACTCCTGTATTCAGGATGGAACAGTAACAGGAGGGAGAGAGCCCAGGGCACACTCCTGTATTCAGGATGGGACAGTAACAGGAGGGAGAGAGCCCAGGGCACACTCCTGTATTCAGGATGTGACAGAAACAGGAGGGAGAGAGCCCAGGGCACACTCCTGTGAGCTGTGTGTTCCCAGTACAGCCGGTGCTGAGATTGTGGGGCTGGAACTGTGAGTCTGTGGGATGTGTTGTGTGCCGGTGAATCCCCTCCATTGTATCTGGGAGAACGTGAGCACAGTGCCAGGGGCTTGTGTGATTAAACTGACTGCGACTGTGTGTCTCCACTGCAGTGTTTGCACTGAGTGTACAGCACTGGGACCCACACAGTGCTATTTAACAGGGATTCTGATTGAAGGCCATTGATTTAACATGGGATGAATCCAGTCTAAGAGGTAATATGGGGCTGACACTGTCTGGGAAATACTGACACTCCCACCCTGCAGCTGTCAATCATTGATCTGAGTGGAATAATCCTGTCTGACCAATCTCTTCCCTCCTCTCTAGGGCAAAGGTCACCGATGAGCCTGGATCCAAAGACAGTAAACTGGAACTTGGTTCTGTCTGATGATCTGAGATCAGTAACATGGACTGAACGGAAACAGCCCTACCCACCTCACCCAGAGAGGTTTAAACACCGTCCTCAAGTCCTCTGCTCCCAGAGTTTCTCCTCAGGATCCCATTCCTGGGATGTGGAGTCTGATGGGAAGGACTGGGGAATAGGGATTGTGTGTGGGAGTGTCGAGAGGAAGGGGAGAGGCTCTTATCTTGGGAACAGCAGTAAATCATGGTGTTTATTTTTTTCTGATAATTTTCTCTCAGCCTATCACAATTCCGAGTTCACTCACCTCCCACTGACCCCGTCCAACAGCAGGATCCGAGTTCAGTTAGACTACGAGGCCGGGACTCTGTCATTTCACCGGGTCACTGACTCACTGAGACCTTTACACACATTTCAAACCACATTCACTGAACCCGTGTTTCCCGCATTTTATTGTGGGAATAAATCCCTAAAACTGTTAAATTAATCTGAGAATTGGATGACATCACTTCCTGTTTCTGGATCCTGAGGAGACATCACTTCCACGTTTGCCGCTCTGATGATGTCACTTCCAAGTTTGCCCCTCTGATGATGTCACTTCCAGGTTTGCCCCTCTGATGATGTCACTTCCAGGTTTGCCCCTCTGATTATGTCACTTCCAGGATTGCCCCTCTGATTATGTCACTTCCAGGATTGCCCCTCTGATGATGTCACTTCCAGGTCTGCCCCTCTGATGATGTCACTTCCAGGTCTGCCCCTCTGATGATGTCACTTCCAGGTCTGCCCCTCTGATGACATCACTTCCAGGTCTGCCCCCCTCTGATGACATCACTTCCAGGTCTGCCCCCCTCTGATGACATCACTTCCTTGTCTGCCCCTCTGATGATGTCACTTCCAGGTTGGCCCCACTGATGATGTTACTTCCAGGTGTGACACTGCTCTGTTCCAATTGATTGTTTTCTTCAGTTGTTTAATTTTACTTCAGTTCCATAATTGTAGTGGGATTAATCTCAGTAATGAATCGTAGTAACGGCCGGTGTGACTGTATTAATCTCAGTAATGAATCGTAGTAACGGCCGGTGTGACTGTATTAATCTCAGTAATGAATCGTAGTAATGGCCGGTGTGACTGTATTAATCTCAGTAATGAATCGTAGTAACGGCAGGTGTGACTGTATTAATCTCAGTAATGAATCGTAGTAACGGCCGGTGTGACTGTATTAATCTCAGTAATGAATCGTAGTAACGGCCGGTGTGACTGTATTAATCTCAGTAATGAATCGTAGTAACGGCCGGTGTGACTGTATTAATCTCAGTAATGAATCGTAGTAACGGCCGGTGTGACTGTATTAATCTCAGTAATGAATCGTAGTAACGGCAGGTGTGACTGTATTAATCTCAGTAATGAATCGTAGTCACGGCCGGTGTGACTGTATTAATCTCAGTAATGAATCGTAGTAACGGCCGGTGTGACTGTATTAATCTCAGTAATGAATCGTAGTAACGGCAGGTGTGACTGTATTAATCTCAGTAATGAATCGTAGTAACGGCCGGTGTGACTGTATTAATCTCAGTAATGAATCGTAGTAACGGCCGGTGTGACTGTATTAATCTCAGTAATGAATCGTAGTAACGGCAGGTGTGACTGTATTAATCTCAGTAATGAATCGTAGTAACGGCAGGTGTGACTGTATTAATCTCAGTAATGAATCGTAGTAACGTCAGGTGTGACTGTATTAATCTCAGTAATGAATCGTAGTAACGGCCGGTGTGACTGTATTAATCTCAGTAATGAATCGTAGTAACGGCAGGTGTGACTGTATTAATCTCAGTAATGAATCGTAGTAACGGCCGGTGTGACTGTATTAATCTCAGTAATGAATCGTAGTAACGGCAGGTGTGACTGTATTAATCTCAGTCATGAATCGTAGTAACGGCAGGTGTGACTGTATTAATCTCAGTAATGAATCGTAGTAACGGCCGGTGTGACTGTATTAATCTCAGTAATGAATCGTAGTAACGGCAGGTGTGACTGTATTAATCTCAGTCATGAATCGTAGTAACGGCCGGTGTGACTGTATTAATCTCAGTAATGAATCGTAGTAACGGCGGGTGTGACTGTATTAATCTCAGTAATGGATCGTAGTAACGGCCGGTGTGACTGTATTAATCTCAGTAATGAATCGTAGTAACGGCAGGTGTGACTGTATTAATCTCAGTCATGAATCGTAGTAACGGCAGGTGTGACTGTATTAATCTCAGTAATGAATCGTAGTAACGGCCGGTGTGACTGTATTAATCTCAGTAATGAATCGTAGTAACGGCCGGTGTGACTGTATTAATCTCAGTAATGAATCGTAGTAACGGCGGGTGTGACTGTATTAATCTCAGTAATGGATCGTAGTAACGGCCGGTGTGACTGTATTAATCTCAGTAATGAATCGTAGTAACGGCAGGTGTGACTGTATTAATCTCAGTAATGAATCGTAGTAACGGCAGGTGTGACTGTATTAATCTCAGTAATGAATCGTAGTAACGGCCGGTGTGACTGTATTAATCTCAGTAATGAATCGTAGTAACGTCAGGTGTGACTGTATTAATCTCAGTAATGAATCGTAGTAACGGCCGGTGTGACTGTATTAATCTCAGTAATGAATCGTAGTAACGGCAGGTGTGACTGTATTAATCTCAGTCATGAATCGTAGTAACGGCCGGTGTGACTGTATTAATCTCAGTAATGAATCGTAGTAACGGCCGGTGTGACTGTATTAATCTCAGTAATGAATCGCAGTAACGGCCGGTGTGACTGTGTTAATCTCAGCAGTGAATGATAGTAGTGACAGGTGTGACTGTATTAATCTTAGTAGTGAATGATAGTAGTGACAGGTGTGACTATTATACTCAGTGGTGAATCGTAGTAACGGCAGGTGTGACTGTATTAATTTTAGTAGTGAATGATAGTAGTCACAGCTGTGACTGTATTAATCTCAGTGGTGAATGATAGTCGTGACAGGTGTGACTGTATTAACCTCATTAGTGAATGATAGTAGTGACAGGTGTGACTGTTAACATCAGTCGTGAATGATCGTAGTCACAGTTGTGACTGTATTAATCTCAGCAGCGAACGATGGTAGTGGCAGGTGTGACTGTATTAACCTCAGTAGTGAATGATAGTAGTGACAGGTGTGACTGTATTAATCTCAGTAGCGAATGATAGTCGTGACAGGTGTGACTGTATTAACCTCAGTAGTGAATGATAGTAGTGACAGGTGTGACTGTATTAATCTCAGTCGTGAATGATGGTAGTGACAGGTCACGGTCCCTTTAAAGAGCTGCTCTGAAAATCTGAGGCTGGGGTTGAAATTGTTCTTTGGCCGTAGCTCAAAACAGCGATGGTGAATCGACAGCCCGAGTTACACTGACTTCAGTGGAAAGGAAAATCGTGCCGGGTGTAAAATGGGCTGTCCATTCACTATCGCCCGTGTTGCACTAACACCAGAGACTAATTCCACCCCCGTGGTCTCCTGGGCATCGCTGAGAGCTTCTGGGACTGCCCAGGGGGGTAACACATCTGTCCTAAACTGAGTCAATGTATTGATAGATTGGACCAGACTGGGAACTTTTAATCTATGGTTTATGGGGTAATGATTTTTAGTTTATTGGACAGTAAGGTTCCTCCAGGGCTCACGACCAACATGAAATGGTAATATTATGGGATGTTTAACTTCATTAGACACGAGGAAGTGACTGAGTGTGTGAGGTGTAAACAGGAAAATTGCCCCACCAATTGGGGTCTACAATCAGTGTCCCAGGTGACCATGGGTGATAATGGGACATTTTGTGATGACCAAAACCAGCGGGTCGGGAAAAAGATGTGTGAGTGACCGGTGAGAAACAAAGATCACCTGGGAACAACCCCCAAAGGACATCAATCAGGGATCAGTGCACAATCCAGTGAAAGTCAGGGAAGGGGAGTTCAGAATAGTTCATTGACAGCTTTCTCTTGGAGATGGTTGTGTCCTTGCTTATACTGAACAGTGAGAGGAATATTTCATAACCTGGCCACTACCCGAGACATCGGGACCGTGCAGGGGGAGAGAAGCAAAGACCTCCAGACACCCCCCGATCTGTTGATAAGACAGACTGAAAGTGCAGGAATGGTTTGTATTTGATGTCACGTTTGGGATGATTTTGGGAAACCGCTGTGTGTAAATGTGATATGTTGCGTGTGAGGCAACTCGTATGTGGAATGCATGATGAAGATGCACTGAAGAACGGGTCTCAGACACGCTCAGTCACGTTGACAACATCACTCCATGAAATGGTTAATGTGCTCAGGAGAGTGAGGACATTTCCTGGGTCACTACTGATCTGAACTTTTTTTAATCAAGGCACTGACACAAACTCCATAAACCGACCAATTAATGAAACAATCAGGATCGAGTTGTGTCCAGTTCTGGTCACCCTATTATAGAAAGGATATTATTAAACTAGGAAGAGTGCAGAAAAGATTTACGAGGATGCTACCGGGACTTGATGGTTTGACTTAGAGGGAGAGGTTAGATAGACTGGGACTTTTTCCCCTGGAGAGTAGGAGGTTCAGGGGTGATCTTATAGAAGTCTATAAAATAATGAGGGGCATCGATAAGGTAGATAGTCAAAATCTTTTCCCAAAGGTAGGGGAGTCTATAACGAGGGGACATAGATTTAAGGTGAGAGGGGAGAGATCCAAAAGGGTCCAGAGGGGCAATTTTTTCACTCAAAGGGTGGTGAGTGTCTGGAACGAGCTGCCAGAGGCAGTAGTAGAGGCGGGTACAATTTTGTCTTTTAAAAAGCATTTGGACAGTTACATGGGTAAGATGGGTATAGAGGGATATGGGCCAAGTGCAGGCAATTGGGACGAGCTTAGTGGTATAAACTGGGCGACATGGACATGTTGGGCCGAAGGGCCTGTTTCCATGTTGTAACTTCTATGATTCTATGATTCCATGAGTTAAACACACTGGTACCTGTCAGAGGGATTGACATTAAAGTAAAGAGGGACAGAGAATTTGGATTTCCAGAATTCAGGGTTGGGTTTCTTTGAGTTAACAATGAAATTGGGACAACTGAGGGCCGGGGAGAAATAATACTTAGCCTGAATTATCCACAAGATGGATAATGGGAAAAGGGGGAGCTGGAGGATCTTTGAAGTCCAAGATTTCTTGATAATATGGTAGTATTTGGGGGAGCCGAGTTTCTGTAGTCTTCTGTACAATGTATTATGATTTTCTTTGTCTCTATCATGATGTGTAATATTAACCAAATGAAACTTAGATTAGAAGAGCAAATGGCTGGAGATCGGTCTGTGATGCTAACAAGATGAGGACCTTGGATAAGGCCCCCAGGATCCCACAAAGGAGGGGGAGGGAGGGGCTGTTGAAGATTGAGACTGAGAAGTAAGAAGGGAAACCACTTTCTTAGATTACTTCTGTCGTTTAAAACCCCTAATATTGATAGACTGACAGTGCACATGAAACAACGTAATGCTGAGATTGAAAAGGGGACCTCTCCCCTTGGGAATCATGAATGGTGGGAGCTCGTCTCTAATGTGGGACAGCATCCTTGGGTGAAAATCATGTCTATACTTTTTGTTATTATACAGCTTGTTATGATTGGAACACTTTTCTTTCATTTGTCGTATTTGAAAGAACTTTTGTGTCGATGTCACGGTGATTAAACTTCTTGTAACAACAATTCTTAACCTTATCTGTGGTGAGTGCAATTCAGATTCATTGAATGATTTAAAGTCAGTTGTTCGATCGCTCACACTCACTGAGGGATTTTGGACTTTTCAATCCCAGTTATTAATGACCTGCTAAAGGAGCTGAGTTTGGTTAAAAGTATTAATTCAACAAAGGAACTGTTAAACTGACTGTTCAAGGCAGCATGCTGGGAAGGTTGGTCACATTGGAAAAGTCTTATTCAGCAGACTGTCTAGACGGTTAAAGATAAGACAGCGGTGAGGCCTTGAAAGTCTGTGAGAAGCTGTTGTAAACATCAGATGCTGTCGTATCAACTGGTTTAAACCATGGGAAAGAGAGAGAGTGGGAAAAGGAACAACAATGTGTTTTGAGCAGCAAGAAGGGTCTCAGACCAGCCATTTTAGTGAGATGGAAGGAGACAGTCCACGAGAGAGACCAGAGACAGACCAGAAGATCACAGCACAGGATGGTGATGGAGAATTAACCTCTCAGTCTCCCGAAGCAGATGAATTGGCCATTCTGAGTTTCGAGTTGTGCTTCCAAGTAAGCTTGTATCAATCTCTATCTTGTAAAACTGGTATTTTAATATTAATAAAACCAATTGGTTAGAAAAGTTTAAAGCCTTGTTTGATCTTACCTCTGATTACCCTAAAGAGTAAATTAAAAACCCCACAGTCACTCTGTCCCTAATAACAGATGTTGATGCTCAGTCGTTGAGTGTATTCAAGACTGGGATCGACAGATTTTTGGATACTGAGGGAATCAAAGGATCTGGGGAAAGGTGAGAAAGTGGAGTTGAGTTTGACGATCAGCCATGATCTTATTGAATGGCGGAGCAGGCTCGAGGGGCTGTGTGGCCCACTCCTGCTCCTATTTCTTATGTTCTTATTCGAGAAACTTCCCCACAACAGGTGTTGCACTAATTGGCCTAATGGGCCTGCAAGAAAGGGAAGTGTGTCAGTGAGAGTCAAAAGGAAAGAAAGATTTGCATTTATATAGCGCCTTCCACTACCTCGGGACGTCCCAAAGTACTTTACAGACAATGAAGTGTTTTTGAAGTGTGGTCACTGTTGTAATGTCGAAAAAGCAGCAGCCAATTTGTACACAGCAAGATCCCATAAACAGCAATGTGATAATGACCAGATAATCTGCTTTAGTGATGTTGGTTGAGGATAAACATTGACCAGGAGACTGCTCTTCTTTGAAATGGTGCTGTGGGATCTTTTACATCCACCTGAGAGGGCAGATAGGGCCTTGGTTTAACATCAGATCCGAAAGACGGCACCTCCAACAGTGCAGCACTCCCTCAGTACTGTACTGGAGTGTAAGTCTAGGCTCAAGTTGCTGGAGTGGGGCTTGAACCCACAACCTTCTGATTCAGAGGTGAGAGTGCGATCACTGAGACATGTGAAACAGTCTTGTGAGGTGTTTGGAGAATGTGGCTGTCATGGTGGAATAGCTGAGTGTGTGTATGTGAGTTGTGGGTGAGTGAAGTTTGTTACAGTGCTGAGTGTGTGAGGATGGGGAGAAGGATGTTTCGTGAAGTGTGGTGCCGTGATTATATAGAATTACACAGAGTCTCCAGCACAGGAACAGGCCATTCGGCCCAACTGGTCTATGCCGGTGTTCATGCTCCACACGAGCCTCCTCCCACTCCTCTTCATCTCACCCTATCAGCATTTCCTTCTATTCCTTTCTCCCTCATGTGTTTATTTGGTTTCCCTTTAAATGTATCCGTGCTATTCGCCTCAACTACTCCTTGTGGTCGCACGTTCCACATTCTAACCACTCTCTGGGTGAAGAAGTTTCTCCTGAATTCCCTATTGGATGGATTAGTGATGATCTTATATTGATGACCCCGAGTTTTAGACCCTCCCACAAGTGGGAACATTTTCTCTCCGTCTCCCCTATGAAACCCGTTCATAATCTTAAAATCCTCCATCAGCCGACAAACTGAGGAGGAGGAGGAGGAGGAGAGGCAGCGATCTCCACAGCCCCTTTCTGCCAGGGCTCCAAGAGATCAGCTCATTGAGGAGCGATTCCACGAACCTCAACTCCACCTCCCCATTCACCAGCAGTCCCACAATCCTTCCCTTTCCTCTGTCAATCACCATCACATCCTCCTCCTTCTCCCAACACTTATTGTTCCCACCCTCACTTGACCACAGACAGAAAAACCAACACCAAATGCAAATTCAAATCTCAATTTATCAAACCAATCATTGCATTCTGCAAACAAAATGAAACAAATGACCTTGTGCATTCCCTTAGCGCCTGTCTTTCATGTATCTTTCCCTATCCTGGTGCTCCTACGAGGAGCTGCCCCAGTGGCTGGAGCTTGGGAGGTGGACGGCTGCTGAGCTTCCATTGAGGAGACTGCAGATGACCTTGGAGGACGACCTCGAGCAGCTCTGGGCCTATAGGGCCTGGCTGCAGACTGCACCATCTCGGCCTGGGCTGCAGCAGTCTGGGCCGGCTGGCTGAGTGGCACCAGTAAGGGCACTGGCGGAGTGTCTGGCGGGGGAGCAGGCATGCTGTCATCCTGAGAGAGGACAGCAAGTGCCTCTCCCATGGAGCCAAGGCCGCTCTCCTGGGACGGAGCCTCAGCAATCCGAGGGCTCTGTTGGAGAATAGATTACTGGACTGATGTGACGCCCTGGAAGCCCCTTTCAACAGTGGTTCCCAGAGCCAAGATGGCATCTGTCTGAGCTTCCATGGCAGCAGTTTGATTTGTGATGGAAGCTCTCAGATTGGTCATCAGACACTGCATCATGGTGAGTTCCACAGCTGTGCTGATGGAGGTGACCACCCATCCCACGTTGGAAAGGATGGGCTCCAAGCTCTGCTCAAAGCCCTGCGCTAAGTTGGAGCTGGACCCCTCCATACTCCGTGACATTGTGTGCAAGTTCACCGGCAGGTGTCCCAGTGCACCAGGCATTTCTTGCTGTAAGCCCATGAGCCGCCTTCTGTAGCCTGGCCCATCGACGTCATCATCTGAGTCCCCTGCAGCACAACGAGTGTGTGACCTCATGAACTTGTGAACTAGTGTGTGACCTCATGAACTTATGAACTAGTGTGTGACCTCATGAACTAGTGCACTAGTGTGTGACCTCATGAACTTGTGTGTGACCTCATGAACTTGTGAACTAGTGTGTGACCTCATGAACTTGTGAACTGGTGTGTTAGTGAGCATCCTGCGATGTGCTGGGTGATGAGTCTGTCATAGTATCACAGTACCATAGTATGATACAGCACAGATCGTGGCATTCGGCCCATCGTGCCTGTGCTGGCTCTTTGAAAGAACTATCCAATTAGTCCCACTCCCCTGCTCTTTCCCCATAGCCTTGTAAAATTTTCCCTTTAAGTATTTATTCAATTCCGTCTGAAAGTTACTATGAATCTGCATCCACCGCTCTTTCAGGCAGTGCATTCCAGATCAGAACAAATCGCTGTGTAAAAAATGCTTCCTAATGTCGCCTCTGGTTCTTTTGCCGATCACCTTCAATCTGTATCCTCTGGTCACCAACCCTCCTGCCACTGGAAACAGTTTCTCCTTATTTACTCTATCAAAACCCCCCATGATATTGAACATCTCCATTAATCTCCTCTTAATTTTCTCTGCTCTGAGGAGAACAACCCCAGCTTCTCCAGTCTCTCCACATAACTGAAGTCCCTCATCCCTGGGACCATTCCAGTAAATCCCTTCTGCACCCTCTCTAAGGCCTTGACATCCTTCCTAAAGTGTGGTGCCCAGAATTGAACACAATACTCCAGCTGAGGCCTAACCAGAGTTTTATGACGGTTTAGCATAACTTTCCTGCTTTTGTACTCTCTGCCTCGATTAATAAAGCCCAGGTTCCCATATACTTTAACAGCCTTCTCAACTTGTCCTGCCACCTTCTAAGATTTGTGTACAGACACCCCCAGGTCTCTCTCCTCCTGCACCCCCTTTAAAATTGTACCATTTAGTTTATTTTGCCTCTCCTCATTCTTCCTGCCAAAATGTATCACTTCACCACTTCTCTGCATTAAATTTCATCTCCCATGTGTCTGCCCATTTCACCAGTCTGTCTGTGTCCTCCTGAAGCCTGTTACTATCCCCCACATTGTTTAGCACATTTCTGAGTTTCATGTCATCTGAAAACTTTGAAATTATACCCTGTATCCCCGAGTCCAGGTCATTAATTTAATGGTTGAATAGCTGGCAGTGTGTGTGTGAGATGTGAGTTGTAGGTGTGAAGTTTTCGATAGTTCTGAGTGTGTGAGGGTGAGGTTAAGCTCATCGATGGAAGTGTTGAGTCGTCATTGATAAAGATTGTAGGCAGGTGGGGGATGGGGTGGTGTGAATTCAGCAGTTGATGAGGTTCGTGGTGAAGCTGTTATGAGACGCCATTTGATGCCTTGACAGCTCTTGTCAGATCATTGAACTTCTTTTGATACTGCATCCAGGAACGAGGAGCCGTGCTCCTGGCATTCACCTCCTCTGCGACCTCTTCCCACTGCCTCCTCATCAAGTGCCTGGAAAGCATCCTCCCCCCCGGGGATAGAGGATGTCCCTCCTCCTCTCCACCTCCTCCGCCCCCCGGGAATAGAGGATGTCCCTCCTCCTCTCCACCTCCCCCCGGGGCTAGAGGATGTCCCTCCTCCTCTCCACCTCCCCCCGGGGCTAGAGGATGTCCCTCCTCCTCTCCACCTCCTCCCCCCGCCCTGGAGATAGAGGATGTCCCTCCTCCTCTCCACCTCCCCCCCCCACCCCGGGAATAGAGGATGTCCCTCCTCCTCTCCACCTCCCCCCCCCCCCACCCCGAGGATAGAGGATGTCCCTCCTCCTCTCCACCTCCTCCGCCCCCCGGGGATAGAGGATGTCCCTCCTCCTCTCCACCTCCCCCCCGGGGATAGAGGATGTCCCTCCTCCTCTCCACCTCCTGCCCCAAGGCCTCCAGTGCAGTGTGGGAGAACCTTGCTCCACACTCTCTCCCACCTTCTGCCATTCTTCACTGGATATCCACAGATTCCCGCCTTCAGACCAACTTGCAGCCACAATCCACCTCCCCTTTAAGAGGCGCTGGCTGCCTTTAAATCGCCCTGTCCATTCCCCATATCGGGCCCCCTCCTGATGCTCATCGCAGAAATGAAAACCAACACCAAATGCAAATTCAAATCCAAATTTATCAATTGATTATGCAATCAATGATGCAATAAAGCAAACAAATGAGACTATTGATCCTTGTGCATTCCCTTAGTGCCTGTTGTCCGTGTGCCTTTACCAATCCTGGTGCTCCTACGAGGTGCTGCCCCAGTGGCTGGAGCATGGGTGGTGGGAGGCTGCTGACCTTCAATGGAGGAGCATGCAGATGGCCTTGGAGGATGACCTCGAGCAGCTCTGGGCCTATAGGGCCCGGCTGCAGACTGCACCATCTCGGCCTGGGCTGCAGCAGTCTGGCCTGGTTGGCTGATAGGCACTGGTGGAATGGCAGGGGTGGGAGCAGGAATGTTGTCATCCTGAGGGTGGACAGCAGGTTTGTCTTCAATGGCGCCACTGCCACTCTCCCAGGACGGTGCCTCAGCAACCCTGGTGATCAGCCTGGAAGCCCCGTTCCACAGTGGTAACCAGAGCCACGATAGCAGCACTCTGAGCTTCCAAAGCAGCGTCTGAGCTCCAGGTGAAGCTTGAAGACCTCAGATGGCAGCCGTTTGTGCTGCAATGGAAGCTGTGACATCAGTCATCAGACACTGCATCATGGTGGGTTCCACAAGTGTGGTCATGGAGGTGACCACCTGTTCCATGTGGGAAAGGATGGGCTCCAATCTCTGCGTAAAGCCCTGTGCCAAGTTGGAGCTGGACTCCTCCATGCCCCTTGACATTGTGCACAGGCTTTCTGGCAGGCTTTCCAGTGCCCCAAGCATTTGGTGGTGTCTGCCCATCAGCCGCTTCTGTAGCCTGGCCCATCGCAGTCATCATATGATTCCTCGGCAGCAGAACGAGTGAGCGACCTCACCCTCTGGAGAGCTGGTGTTAATTGTATGGTTTATATTGATTAGTGTTAATTGTATGGTTTATATTGATTAATGTTAATTGTATGGTTTATATTGATTAGTGTTAATTGTATGGTTTATATTGATTTGTGTTAATTGTATTGTTTATATTGATTAGTGTTAATTGTATGGTTTATATTGATTAGTGTTAATTGTATGGTTTATATTGATTAGTGTTAATTGTATGGTTTATATTGATTTGTGTTAATTGTATGGTTTATATTGATTAGGGTTAATTGTATGGTTTATATTGATTAGTGTTAATTGTATGGTTTATATTGATTAGTGTTAATTGTATGGTTTATATTGATTAGTGTTAATTGTATGGTTTATATTGATTTGTGTTAATTGTATGGTTTATATTGATTTGTGTTAATTGTATGGTTTATATTGATTAGTGTTAATTGTATGGTTTATATTGATTTGTGTTAATTGTATTGTTTATATTGATTAGTGTTAATTGTATGGTTTATATTGATTAGTGTTAATTGTATGGTTTATATTGATTAGTGTTAATTGTATGGTTTATATTGATTAGTGTTAATTGTATGGTTTATATTGATTAGTGTTAATTGTATGGTTTATATTGATTAATGTTAATTGTATGGTTTATATTGATGAGTGTTAATTGTATGGTTTATATTGATTAGTGTTAATTGTATGATTTATATTGATTAGTGTTAATTGTATGGTTTATATTGATTAATGTTAATTGTATGGTTTATATTGATGAGTGTTAATTGTATGGTTTATATTGATTAGTGTTAATTGTATGATTTATATTGATTAGGGTTAATTGTATGGTTTATATTGATGTTAATTGTATGGTTTATATTGATTAGTGTTAATTGTATGATTTATATTGATTAATGTTAATTGTATGGTTTATATTGATGAGTGTTAATTGTATGGTTTATATTGATTAGTGTTAATTGTATGATTTATATTGATTAGGGTTAATTGTATGGTTTATATTGATTAGTTTTAATTGTATGTTTTATATTGATTGGTGTTAATTGTATTCAGGTGGTGGGTATCAATTGGGGACTCTCTTGTATCCTTTTTATAGAAGAGCTTATCGAGGGTGTGGGGTGTGTGTGAGGGGAATCCCTGTGAATAAAGGCTTGGAAGCAACTGAAGACCAGGCTCTAGTATTCTCCCCTTCACCACATGGCGATCCAATTTTAACAGCTGCCACCTGTGGTATCCATGTCCCCTTCCCCCGCTCCTGTGCACTTGAGCCTCACCACTTGCCGATCACTCCGAGAACCTCGCCTCTAAAATAAGCGCAGTGTCAGTCCCTGAGCTGGTGTCTGCGAGTGTACGATCGAGTGACGGTTTGCCTGCATCATCACTGTCTTCATCCTCTGCCTCCTCTGACGGTGCCAGTTTGTAAGTGGTTTTCTCGGGCGTACCGAAAACACACCTCTTACTATAAGTTCTGGAACGATAGGGATTATAAGGACAGATCAGACTGGGACACACGTTTTCAGGTTCAACCGTGTTGTGTTTAATAAGATTAACAATAACACTAGTAAACAGTACAAACAGTACAACCCTGGCCTGTCCTATCAGCCCGACTGTGCTAAATTACCACGGCCCAATAAGAGAACCCTCCGGTGAAATAAACTAACACAGGACCCTACCCCCCCCAGCACTAAAACCCTCTGAGGTTTGGTTGGGACTTACAATCACCCCCTCACACAGCTCAGTGGTCTTGTGGGTGTGTGGGTGGAGGCAATACGCTCACCCCGATTGCCCATTGTTGTTTGCAGTTTCTTCCTGCACGTCTCGCTCCTGGTTCCGTACCGCCGACGCAGTATCCAAGTTCCAGTTTGAGTCGAGGTCCGTTGATGAGGGATGAAGAGCAGCGCTCAGCTTCTGGCGATGTTCCATTGAATCGAGCCGAGCCTCCCTCGGAGACTCGCTGTAGATTGATGCCGAGGAGAAGAGAGAAGTGAGCAGAGCGCAGAGCAGAGAGCAGAGCCAAGCAGGACCAACCAGAGCCGATACTGATCGATATATTGACTCAGGTGATCTGTCTGGACCCCCCGTGGCCTGAGTGACTCATAATCTTTGAAATCTTTGTGAAAAATGCTATTTCGTTTTCCCGCTCCCTGGCCTTGCACCTGGAGAGACAATGGGTGCTGATTACTGGGTGTCTGTCGTTTCTTGAGTTGGTGGCCCCCATTATCAGGTAAAGGGGTTTCGATCTCAAACTGATCTTGCTTAACTGGCTTCCCTCCTGGAAGACAATGGCCCGGCCATCTCCTGCCTTCTTTCCACCAGTCTCGGTTGGGACTGAGTGTCTCTGAGTTCCCTCTCGGGGTATTGTTCCCAGTAATTATGTTAAATGGTGATGACATCAATTGGCCTGGGTTCCCTTCCACCCAGTCTGTCAGTGCAAAATGTCTGTTTCCATGTGAATGGCATTTTAAAGGCATCAAGGGGTACGGGGAGAGAGCGGGAATGTGGTATTGAGATAGAGGATCAGCCATGATCATATTGAATGGCGGAGCAGGCTCGAAGGGCCGAATGGCCTACTCCTGCTCCTATTTTCTATATTTGTATGAATGCACCTTAGCCAGGTTAGTCTGACTTGAAACTCCTGCCAGTCAATCCTATTCCCGAAGCCACTCCCACAAGCTTGCCAAACAGTACAGTTCTTTCTTGGGGGTAATGTATTTAAAAGATGATTCATAAAAATGGCCAGAACGCTGGTGCTACATTCTACTGCTCCCACATTCCACACACCACACCCCAACCAAGGTGATGGTCAGGCAACTTGCTCATAGACTTCTCCCTATGTGACCTTGGGCTGGATGCTGGGATTTGCACAGTATTGGTTTGGGTTGACTCGTCCATTTGAGCTTCCCTTCCTCACAGCAAGTGAGCACTTTGCCTCTGCCTTTAAGGTCGTACAAATGGTCACTCTCAGACTGTAAGCTCATTGTTTGAGGAAGTCCACCATTACATGGCACAGCCCTTTTCTACACCAGCTGGGCAATCAAGTATGAAGAATAAACAAGGCTAAGTGAGTCTCTGAGTCACACAGACTGACCTCAACCGAGGCTGCAGTCGGGAGACTTCAATATGTTTCACCACAGCTGGGCTATGGTGGGAAATTTGGCCAACGTTCTCATTCGTGTTTAATGTTCAGGAACCTTTGTTCGAAATGTGTTTTGTGGATGTCGGGTGTTGACAGGAAAGGACCGCCCCCATGGTCAGTAACCTGTCAGTGCTTATTAAAAAGGTTCAGACAGGAAAAATGGCTCATCACTAATCTTTCGCCTACACACCTTTCCTTTCCCAAAGATGTCAGGAATAAAACAAGTTCGGTATAACAGGCAGATTCTACATGAATGAAGTCATTCCTCTTTGCTTTAACCTTATCTTTATCCTTCCATAGGTTTCCCACCATTTCTCAGCTGAAAATAGGGTCATGCAGCTAGTTATGTTCTGAAACCCAGCGATTGGAAGATGCAAATCAATGCCTCAGAGTGACTCACTCCTTGAATCTCTCTTTCTTTCTCTCTCTGGCATCCTCCTCTGGATAATACCGTAGTTTATGCTTTGTGACGAATTGGTACAAACCCAAGTCTCACCATTTCATGGCACTGGGCAGCCAATGGAATTATATGTTTTGTGACCTAAAGAGTCATAAATATAGAGACTATTTTTTTCTATTTTTTGGCAATGAGTGGCCCAGGAGCATGATATGTTGGTGCATCAATCAGCTTTGCAATGGAATATTGAGATATGCGTCCATGGCCACACTCGCTATATGTTCTTTGAGGAGGAGTGATATGAAGGCACGGTACTTTCCTTCAGTGAAGGGGTTAAAATTGGACGTTGAGTCAATTCAACCTCGTCTCAAAGACAGCCTAGTGCCAAGCTTAGGATCCGCAAGGCCTGAGGCCTATGAGCAGCAGGCTGTCCACCAGCTTGTATGGAATATGGGAGAACCAATAAAAAGGGGTGATAGTAACTTCAAAATAAAAGAAAAACGATAAACAGCGTATTTTTTAATAGAAGATTTACACAATTTTCTTCTCTCTTCTGGTACTGATAATATTGACTCATGCTGGCGTACAGTTCCATGGTGCGAAATATCTACAGTACCTTTCTCAAGTGGCCATTTGTTATATATCAATCCAGACAGAGTGTGTTGAGAGGCTATTTAACTTCTGGGGACACCATAGCTGAGCTCAGTCCTGTCCTCACCTAACATCCATACACACATACTTCCCAGCAGGGGTCAGTTGATAGTAATCGGGAGGCGAGAATGCTTTTTGATTTTCCCCTCATCACCAAACAGGCGGTGAACCTATTTGTAGCAACTCCGCTTTTACCATGGCTGAGATTAACTAACACCACAGACTGGGGATCAGATCTTTGTACGGAATTTGAGGTAACCTTGTGACATTGGTTGGTAGGTGGGATACAGAGAGCAGGGATAAAGGGAACGTTCTCTGAATGGCAATATATGACAAGTGGTGTCCCCCAGGGATCTACTGGGCCCTCAACTTTTCATCATATACGTTAATGACTTGGATGAAGGAATAGAGAGTTGCATATTCAAGTTTGCAGATGACAGTAAGTTGTATAGATGGAAGAAGGAAGGTACAAAAGGACATAGACAGACTAATTGAGTGCACAAAACTATGGCAGGTGAAGTTCAATGTGGGGGCGTTCATCTACTTTGGAACCGAGAAAGACAAATCGGAATATTTTCTTAATGGTGACAGTTGAGGAAGTCTGCAGGAACAATGGAACTTGGATGTCCAAGTACACAAATTACTAAAAGCTAGTGCACAGGTACAAAAAATAATCAAAAGGACTAATGGAATGGTGGTCTTTATCTCAATGGGGTCTGAATATAAAAGTGAGGAAGTGATGCTTCAGTTGTACAGAGCCTTGGTCAGACCCCATATTGAGAACTGCATTCAGTTTTAGCACCAAACCTCAGGAGATACATATTGGCCTTGGAGGGGCGACAGCGCAGATTCACCAGATTGATAACAGAGCTTAAATGGTTAAATTATGAGGACAGGTTGCATAAACTTGGTTTGTATTTCCTTGACTTTAGAAGGTTGAGGGGTGATCTAATTGAGGTCTTTAAAATGATAAAAGGATTCGATGGGGTAGATACAGAGAAGCTATTTCCTCTGGTGGGGGAATCCAGAACAAGGGACACAATGTTCAAATTCGAACTAAGCCATTTAGGAGTGAAATCAGGAAGCACTTTTTCACACAAAGGGTAGTGGAAATCTGGAACTCTGTCCCCGATGTGGATGTGGTCATTTAAAATTCTCAAGACTGAGATCGATAGATTTTTGTTGGGTCAGGGTATCAAACGATATGGGGCAAAGGCAGGTAAATGGAGTTGAGGTACAGATCAGCCATGATCTAATTAAATGATGGAACAGGCTCGAAGGGCTGAATGGCCCACTCCTGTTCCTATGTTCTTTTTCTGTATGGTTCAGCTCCACGTGAGGTGATGGATTTATCAACTGATCCATTGGGCAGGCAAATGATTATTTTCAGGTTGTCAGCACTGTCACATATTGTACATCGAATAATTGAATTGTATGATTTCAAAATAGCCCAATTTGTGATTTTATCATTTGAGTTACAATTTGGTGCATTCTTTTGCACTCCATCAATTATTGGTGTTACATATATCATCATTGTAGATAGATTTCAGAAGAACAATGAAAAAGAAACTGTGCTGATGAGTAATTCAGTGATGGAACAGTTTCCCAATTTTCAACTCCAATTTCAAAGGTGCATTCTACATGAGTAATGTAACCAACAGAATAATGCACGATTGTCATATTCAGTGTGGGTGATGATATATAGATTAGCAAGCACATTGCAGATGCTGTCTTGTAATTTAAAGTCAAAATGAACTTGCATTCATTTACATCCTCAGGACATCCCAAAGCATTATGTTATTATTTACGGTTGCTTTTTGAAGTGTAGGTAAGTGTACCAGCCAATTTACACATAGTAAAGTCCCACAAACAGCAATGTAATAAATGATCAAATAATCTGGTTTCCTGATATTGGCTGAGGAATAACCAGGGCACTGGGAGAACGACCCTCCTGTTCTTCAAACAGTGCGGTGGGATCATTTACATCCACTTGAACAGGCAGAGAGGGCATTGGTTTAATGTCTCAACGGGAAGATTGTACCTCCGACAATGCAGCACTTCCTCAGTAATACATAGAAGTTACAACATAACAACAGGCCGTGTGCCTCAACCAATTTGTGCAATCCGTGTTGCATCGACCCTCCACGTGGGCAAATAGTTCGAATCACACTTACCCAGCCTGTTCCCATAATCCCTTCAACCACTGCACTGAAGTGTCAGCCTAGATTATGTGCTCAAGTCCTGCAATGGGGTTTGAACAACAACAACAACTTGCATTTATATAGCGCCTTTAATGTAGTGAAACATCCCAAGGCGCTTTACAGGAGCGATTATCAAACAAAATTTGACACCGAGCCACATAAGGACATATTAGGCAAAAAGAGGTAGGTTTTAAGGAGCGATTTAAAGGAGGAGAGAGAGGAAGAGAGGTGGTGAGGTTTGGGGATAGAATTCCAGAGCTTAGGGCCTAGGCAGCCGAAGGCACGGCCTCCAATGGTGGAGTGATTAAAATCGGGGATGTGCAAAAGGCAAGAATTGGAGAAGCGCAGGGATCTCGGAGGGTTGTAGGGCTGGAGGAGGTTACAGAGATAGGGAGGGGGCAAGGCCATGGAGGGATTTGAAAACAAGGATGAGAATTTTAAAATCAAGGCGTCCCACCACCTTCCATGTCAAGAGGTGACAGGGCTCCCACTGAGCCATGCTGTCTTAGGGTGGAAACAATAAATGAAAGTTGTTGTTGCAAATATTTCCATTTACAGGGCTTCACTGTGGAGCTCACTGGGAACTGAAGCCGGTGAGACAGTCCATGATTGGTCAAACAGAAACATCACTATTGTCAGCAATGTCAAGGTGTTTCTCCACTGTCTAATTTTACTGTTCTTTTCTATGGAAAGTGGCCTCTGTACGTCACTCGGTCCCATTTTCCTTTTAGGTTAGTTGATTGTTCTGGGCTCTGTTGAGTATTGGGTGAGTCACTTGCCTATATTACATCATTGCACTTCAAATTTTCTTATTGGATGTAAAATCATTTGAGGCATTGCTCAGAGATGTGATGAGGGACTAGAATATATGCAAGTTTTTTTTTTCCTGAGCAAATAACTGGCTGATGTTATGGGTCCAAATTGTGAGGTCGGACTGATGCTTTGTAGCTTTGCTTGATTGCCCTGAGATAACATTGAAGAAGTTTCCCAAAGTTTTATCTTCTTGGAGATTTGCCTGTTGTTGTTTGTCTTCCTTAGAGAAATGGATGGGGTCAATGATGGATCAAATCAATTCTGGTCTCTATGAACACAGTTTTATCCAACAGTTAACAGCACGGATTCCAATCACCTCCATGAGCCACTCTCCCCAACTTACATTGTCATTTACAACCATTCCTAAACGAGTGCAATTCATATGTCTGTAGATCCAACCACTGCACAGATGTGAGATCATTTTAACTGGCAAGTGTTATGTCATGATGCACAGAAAGGCTCACTTGTATTTAAAAAAAGGACTTAGATTTCATTGTAGATTAAATGAATTAAAGCTCCCAACACGGAGCTTGTCGTGACAGGAGCACGTACTTGGAATTTGGGCCTGCCTTGCATAGCTTCATTGGAAAGAAAGTCGTACGATGACTTTGACTTCTGTTCCAAAATTCCTAATATGTGCTCCCATCGTGCGAAGCTCTGTGCTCAAAGCACTAAATCAGAAAATTTAGCCTTAAGTTTTTTTAATATATAAAATAAAGTGGGTCAATCACCCAGAAAGATATTGCTGCTTAAAATTCTGTCTGCGGGGAATTCACACAATCAGCTCCTTCAGTTTAGTGGGACAGCCAAGGAAGTAGATAATCCAATGGCAGCTTGAAAGAAAGACTTGCATTTATATAGCGCCTTTCACGACCTTAGGACATCCCAAAGGGCTTTACAGCCAATGAAATACAGCGTGGAGGAATCACGAGGAAATGACGGTTGCGCTCTTTACGTTTGAGAGTTCTGTTGACAGTGACAGAAACCCACTTCTACCATTGTTGGCACTTCCTGGGGTAAAACCACCTTGATTCAACCAAATGGGTTTTAAAAATGCACCACTCTGACATTTCTATTTCCCATCCCAGCTCCCCTAGTGGCCCTTGATTGAGAGTACAGGTGGAGTGCAGGTTTTGTGCTGAAACGGTGGGCACTTTGAACGAGTGGCTCAGCTCCCTTTTGCCAATGTAAAAACAATGCAATTGGTTAAGAAAAAGCCAACTTGGACAAAATCCACTTTTTTTTGACAAAATACAGCTTTTGACTTTGTTTTCCTGCTTTATAAATGCAAAAATAATGGCTGCCATCAACATTTCTGATATATACTAATGACGTGGACTTGGGTATATAGGGTATAATTTCAAAGTTTGCAGATGATGTATTAATGACTTAGATGAAGGGACCGAGTGTAATGTATCCAAGTTTGCTGACGATACAAATCTAGGTGGGAAAGTAAGCTGTGAGGAGGACAGAAAGAGTCTGCAAAGGGATATAGACGGGTTAAGTGAGTGGGCAAGAAGGTGGTAGATGGATTGTAATGTGGGGAAATGTGAGGTTATTCACTTTGGTAGGAAGAATAGAAAAACAGAATATTTTTAAAATGGTGAGCAACTATTAAACGTTGGTGTTCAGAGAGATTTGGGTGTCCTCGTACAAGAAACACAAAAAGTTAACATGCAAGTACAGCAAGCAATTAGGAAGGCATATGGCATATTGGCCTTTATTGCAAGGCAGTTGGAGTAAAAGAGTAAGGAAGTCCTTACCTGGACCACACCTAGAGTACTGTGCACAGTTTTGGTCGCTTTATCTAAGGAAGGATATACTTGCCTTAAAGGCGGTGCAACAAAGGTTCACTAGATTATTTCCTGGGATGAGAGGGTTGTCTATGAGGAGAGATTGAGTAGAATGGGCCTATACTCTCTGGAGTTTAGAAAAATGAGAGGTGATCTCATTGAAACATGTAAGATTCTGAGGGGGCTTGACAGGATAAATGCTGAGAGGTTGTTAAAAATGGTATGTCAACACTCCTGGATGTCCGAGCTGGTGGGTTCGTGGCGGGGGGGCTCCGAAAATCGGGGATTCCCGGGGCAGGTCCGGAGCCCGGCTCCAACCCGCCCACTTCTGGGTTCCCCAATGACGTGCTTAGATGCGCGAACAGCCCCCACATGCAGGACTCCCACCGGCAATTAAAGCCGGCAGGATCCCAATTAAACCAATTAGGAGACCTGATTGGGAGGATATTTTAGGAGGGGTGGGATTTTCATCCAATCTGAGCGTGTTTCCCGTACTGTGGGAAACACACCCAGTTGAAATGGACGTGTTGCAGCTGTCAGCCTGTGGCAGCTGCAAAGGTCCATTTGACAGGTGGTGGGGGGAGACCCTCACTCATTGCAGGAGGCCACTCTGTCACATTGGACAAAGTTTGGCCTCCACCACCCTCCTCCTAACAATAAAATTCACAAACTTGCAACCTCAACCCCGGTGAGCAGACACATTTACCTATCTTGCGGACCCCCTCAGATGTACATTTTCCGGATGGGGGCTGCCATCCTCGGAGGGCGAACAGCATCACCAGCCTCGCCGGCCATGCCGTCCACATCTGACACGTGGAGCTCCACAACACAGTGCTGTGACACATCCACCTGCACAGCAGGAGGGAGGGCAACCACAGAGAGAGATGCGTCGCAGAAGGCACTACCCTCGCCACAGGGTCCACAGACCGAGGCTCAGCTTCCTGGACCTCTCTGAGCAGCAGTGCACACGGAGGCTCAGAGTCACTCGACTTGTAGTTGCGAACATCTGCAGCCTCCTTCATGCCGAGCTGCTCCCGGCTGGCCCGAGCACCATCTTCTTACCTGTCGCTGTCAAAGTCACCACTGCCCTCAACAACCTCTCCTCCGCATCCTTCCAGGGTGCCACCGGGGACATCGCCAACATCCCTCAGTCGTCTGCACAAAAGAGCCCTGCAAATACACCTACACCAACTCTGCAGTGACACAATGGGTGGCATCAGTTGTGGGTCTTCATAGTGATCCTCAGGAAAGGGCATTATTGCACAAACCAGACAAGATTCGCAAAGACATGGCAGTAGTGGTGTCAATATAATATGTAATGTGAGTTGATCAGAAATCAAATATAAGTAAAAACCATGACAAACCCTCAAACACCCTTGTGCATCCCCTTAATGCTCACAACACGTTTGCCTTACGCTTCCTTCTGCACATATGTGATGCATGCCCCGTGGCTGCAGCACAGGTAGTGGCAGGTTGAGTGAGGCTGACCGTGAAAGAGATGCATGAGAGGGTGAGTATGAAACTGTCGAAAACTTAATTACCTATTATAATCAATGCATTAACTCCAAACACTTATTTTCAGACAAGTAAGAATTTATTAAAAGAAGCTTGTATATAAGGGAAGTGTACCTCAAACAATGGTTGAGGCTACGTCTTCCTCGAACAAAGAAAGGAGTTACCTTTTATACAGTTAATTCAGTAATGTCTGTCTATCATTTAATATGGGCGTACATGTACACTCTCATTGGTTCAAGTGGTTAGTCAATCAAAATAGGGAACCCACCCTCTATTCTCTCATGTCTGTCTCGTGGCCCCTCAACAGGGTCTGGGAGAATACGTTGCCTTAGCAACACTGCTCCTTATCAGTAGAAACTGTTCCTAGTCTCAAGGCTTTATGGTCATTAATTTCTGTTAGTTAGACAGTTATCTCATAAGCAGACAATAGGTCTTCTGTGTGTCTTTGGTGAGAACTTAAAACATAAGCTTCCCAATATATTCAGCTGGCCAGCTAACATGGTCAACTTATCCATCATGCTTTGCTTCTTTTATGGTCAAGCAACTGTTCAGTATTTCTACATTAATATGGTCAGCTTTATGGTTTAGATGTATTAGAAAGTTAATTTAGTCAGGCATTTCTTTATGGTTTTCCACAAGACAGAGCCATGAGATTGTATGAGGATTGGGTTGAGTGGTAGTGGCGGGATGAGTACTGGCGAGGTGAGTAATTGCAGGTAAGATGAGGATGAGGTTTGAGTGGGTGTGAGGGGTGATGTGATAGATTAGTGTTGGCTGTGCAGAAGGAGATGTAGGGTGGGGGCGGTGATGTGGCAGATGGAGTGTCGGGGAATGAGTAAGTGTACTCACTTTGGCTGACCTACTGAGGTCATTGGAGCGCCTCCTGCACTGTATGCAGGTGGACGATATGTTGGTGGTGCTGGTGACCTCCTCTGTCACCTCAAGCCAGGCCTTCCTGGTGGCAGAGACAGGCCGCTTCCTCCCGCCCGCCGGGGGGCAGATCTCTGTCCTCCCCCTCCTCCTCACCCCATCCAGTAGGACCTGGAGTGAGGCATCATTAAACCTGGGAGCAGCCTACCCCTGGGCTGCTCCATGCTGTAATTTTAGCTCCTTTCTGCAGCATCAGTCAGTGGAGGACTGCCCCTTTAAATAGGGCTCCTCCAGCAGACTGCCCTCTGCGCAGCTTTCCAGCGCAAAACCCGGAAGCCAAGGTAAGTACCTTCAACCAGGCTGCGATCGCATGCGGAGCACCCCGAATTCACTGGGCACGTTACCCACGCGCCCAGTCAACCCCCCGCTGCCAACACGCCTCCCTCCTAATATCGAGCCCGATGACCCATCCCACCTGTATGCACTGACACATTTGTAACACTAGGGCTCCTTTATTGATATTTCCAAAGTTTCTCGGAGAAAGCCACTGAGGTTTCTTGTTACAATCACCATGGAAACACTTGGTTACCATTGTTATATCAAGTATGATCATTGTTCTGTAATGTTTTCAACACCAATGAAGGTCCTGTGGGCATTACAGCAAATTAGTTTTTTTTTAAAGCCTTCCCATCCTAGAAAAGTCATGACAAACCCGATCAAACATTGATTTGTAGTGGAATGGAAGAGCCCGTCTGGTTTCCACTGCATTTCAGCAACAAATGTGCCCTTGCATGGTCTTTTACCAAGGCTACATGCACAGCAAAGGCACATGGAGTGTGCAGATATCCACGATATCCCTCCCGATATCCCCACCATCACAGAAGCCAGTCTTCAGCCAATTCAATTCACTCCTCGTGATATCAAGAAACGGCTGAGTGCACTGGATACAGCAAAGGCTTTGGGCCCCGACAACATCCCGGCTGTAGTGTTGAAGACTTGTGCTCCAGAACTAGCTGCGCCTCTAGCCAAGCTGTTCCAGTACAGCTACAACACTGGCATCTACCTGACAATGTGGAAAATTGCCCAGGTATGTCCTGTCCACAAAAAGCAGGACAAATCCAATCCGGCCAATTACCGCCCCATCAGTCTACTCTCAATCATCAGCAAAGCAATGGATGGTGTCGTCGACAGTGCTATCAAGCGGCACTTACTCACCAATAACCTGCTCACCGATGCTCAGTTTGGGTTCCGCCAGGGCCACTCGGCTCCAGACCTCATTACAGCCTTGGTCCAAACATGGATAAAAGAGCTGAATTCCAGAGATGAGGTGAGAGTGACTGCCCTTGACATCAAGGCAGCATTTGACCAAGTGTGGTATCAAGGAGCCCGAGTAAAATTGAAGTCAATGGGAATCAGGAGGAAAACTCTCCAGTCACTGGAGTCATACCTAGCACAAAGGAAGATGGTAGTGGTTGTTGGAGGCCAATCATCTCAGCCCCAGGACATTGCTGCAGGAGTTCCTCAAGGCAGTGTCCTCGGCCCAACCATCTTCAGCTGCTCCATCAATGACCTTCTCTCCATCATAAGGTCAGAAATGGGGATGTTCGCTGATAATTGCACAGTGTTCAGTTCCATTCGCAACCCCTCAGATAATGAAGCAGTCCGTGCCTGCATGCAGCAAGACCTGGACAACATCCAGGCTTGAGCTGATAAGTGGCAAGGAACATTTGCGCCAGACAAGTGCCAGGCAATGACCATCTCCAACAGGAGAGAGTCTAACCACATCCCCTTGACATTCAACGGGCATTACCATCACCGAATCCCCCACCATCAAAATCCTGGGGGTCACCATTGACCAGAAACTTAACTGGACCAGCCATATAAATACTGTGGCTACAAGAGCAGGTCAGAGGCTGGGTATTCTGTGGCGAGTGACTCACCTCCTGACTCCCCAAAGCATTTTCACCATCTACAAGGCACAAGTCAGGAGTGTGATGGAATACTCTCCAGTTGCCTGGATGAGTGCAGCTCCAACAACACTCAAGAAGCTCGACACCATCCAGGACAAAGCAGCCCACTTGATTGGCACCCCATCCACCACCCTAAACATTCACTCCCTTCACCACCGGCGCACTGTGGCTGCAGTGTGTACCATCCACAGGATGCACTGCAGCAACTCACCAAGGCTTCTTCAACAGCACCTCCCAAACCCGCGACTTCTACCACCTAGAAGGACAAGGGCAGAAGGCACATGGGAACAACACACCTGCACGTTCCCTTCCAAGTCACACACCATCCCGACTTGGAAATATATCGCCGTTCCTTCATCGTCACTGGGTCAAAATCCTGGAACTCCCTTCCTAACAGCACTGTGGGAGAACCGTCACCACACGGACTGCAGCGGTTCAAGAAGGCGGCTCACCACCACCTTCTCAAGGGCAATTTGGGATGGGCAATAAATGCTGGCCTTGCCAGCGACGCCCACATTCCATGAATGAATTTTAAAAAATCGTTAGCTCCCTCCAAGACGGGCTGAACAAAGATATTTATTTTTACATCTGTCACTATTTGCACTTCACAAAGAGTTTCACCTCTTGGATCTGTACTCGTAAACTGTTTGAACAGCAGAGGTGCTCCAGTTTCTGTCAGCGCTCTTGGGCTGGGGAAATGAAAACTGAGCCAGGGCTCCTGCTCCTAATGGAAAATGTCTGCAGGGGGTGGGGACAGGGCTGGCCTCCATGGGGAATATAGTCTGCCGTACTCGGTGACAGCTGAGGGTCCTTATCCCAACCTGAGTCAGCACCCTTCAGAGAGGAGGGGAGAGAGTTTGTGAAGAAAGAAACATTTGAACAGCATAAATCTCTTAGCTGGTGTCTGGCGAATACAGTGTTGCTTCCTTTAATATCTGGCCCTTCTTTGGAGATCGGTAATCCAATCCTGATTGTGACTGTGATTCTGTGTAGTTTTTTCAGTGAATTAAAGTGGATGGAGGTGTGGGTGATGATTTAACTCTGGGCCTCAAACGTGCAAAGCAAACACTCGATCACTGAGCTCCATCCCCTGAAATTCAAAATCTAGACTTTAACTTTGATTATGTGCTGATTGGATTTTATCCTCATGAGCACAATTCATAGCTTTAAGCAAAAGAATTCAAAAACCATCACACCCCATCTGTTTGCAACACTGTGTAATTATTTACTGAACTGAAAATGTTTCCACTAAACTGTAAATAACTGACAGCTGAAGGAGTGGACTTTACAGTTCCTTTTTAACTGGTTAAATGCTCCATTGTGCCAGTGAGAAGCTCCATTGCCCTCTTGGTTTAATCATCATGTATGTCGCTAGGTAGACACTGTAGATCACATAATTCGAGCAACTGGTGAACTCTTGTGTACTTTGAATGTGGGTTGGGTAACTTTTTCAGGCTCCCTGATTCCAGCAGAAGAGGCAGATAGGAACTCAGTTTAATGTCTCATCTGAAGGAATTCCTTCTTCAATGTCCAAATGCAGATGGGGGTGTTGTGGGGGGTGATGGCCAAGACCTGGTCTCCAGGTCGAATGCGACTTGTGAGTTCCTTTAGTTCGGCCCATGAAGCCCCTGCTGGATTCATGTGTGACGCCGGCTTCAGGAGCTTTGGACTTCAGCTCATTAAAGCTCCCGGATCCTGGAGGACTGGAAAAGACTGATTCCTGATCGGTGGATTTTGACCAGCCAAGGAACAGCCTCTAGCAGTCCTCCAGACCCAGGAATATTAATGACCTGAAGCTCCCAAGGTATCAGGCTTTGGGGGAGAGGGTGACAGGGGGAAAGGAGAGAGGGGATAAAAGGCGAGGAAAGGGGAGGGAGGATGAAAGAGCCTTGCTATTTTTGTGTATGAGATTGCACTTTTTTTTGAACATGGAGGTCTTGCTTTCTGTGTGTACGGAGGTCACGGTTTTCCATAGAAAGAATTTGGAAAAAAAGAGTCACTTTTAACTGTTGGGATTTTAAAGCAAATTGCACAGAAATTTTTTTTAAAAGTCACTGGTATTTAAAATGCTAATGAGCTCTGTGTTGATGTTGTTTCTCCAGAGACTGTGAACTATAAATAATTCATTAGCCTGTCTCGATAAGGAGGAGGTCGTAGCGATATTGGATTGGATAAAAATAGATAAAGAGGAGCTGCTTAAAAGGTTGGCAGGACTCAAAGTAGAAAAGTCACCGGGTCCAGAGGGGATTCATTCTCGGTTACTGAGGGAAGTAAGGATAGAAATTGCAGAGTCTCTGGCCACAATCTTCCAACCTCCTTAGATGTGGGTGCAATGCCAGAGGACTGGAGGATTGCAAATGTTACATCCCTGTTCAAAAAAGGGAAGAGAGATAAACCCGGCAATTACAGGCCAGTCAGCCTAACATCAGTGGTGGGGAAGCTTTTAAAGACAATAATCTGGGACAAAACTAATAGACACTTGTAAAAGTATAGGCCAATAAATGATAGTTCGCACGGATTTATTAAAGGAAAATCGTGTTTGACTAACTTGATAGAGTTCTGATGAAGTAATGGAGAGGGTTGATGAGGGTAGTGGGGTTGATGTTGTGTATATGGACTTTCAAAAGGCGTTTGATAAAGTACCACATAATAGACTTGTCAGCAAAATTAAAGCCCATGGGATTAAAGGGACAGTGGCAGCGTGGATTCAACATTCACTAAGGGACAGAAAGCAGAGAGTAGTGGTGAAAGGTTCAGATTGGAGGGAAGTATACAGTGGTGATCCCCAGGGCTCAGTATTAGGATCTTTTTGATAGATATTAATGACCTGGACTTGGGATTACGGGGTATAATTTCAAAGTTTGGAGATGACATGAAACTTGGAAATGTAGTAAACAGTGAGGAGGATAGTAACAGACTTCAGGAGGACATAGACAGACTGGTGAAATGGGCAGACACATAGCAGATGAAATTTAACACAGAGAAGTGTGAAGTAATTCATTTTGGTAGGAAGAATGAGGAGAGGCAATATAAACTAAATGGTACAATTTTAAAGGGGATGCAGGAACAGAGAGACCTGGGGGTGTATGTACACAAATCTTTGAAGGTGGCAGGACAAGTTGAGAAGGCTGTTAAAAAAGCACGTGGGATTCTGGGCTTTATTAATAGAGGCAGAGAGTACAAAAGCAAGGAAGTTTTACTAAACCTTCATAAAACACTGGTTAGGCCTCAGCTGGAATATTGTGTTCAATTCTGGGCACCACACTTTAGGAAGGATGTCAAGGCCTTAGAGAGGGTGCAGAAGAGATTTACGAGAATGGTACCAGAAATGAAAGACTTCAGTTATGTGGAGAGATTGGAGAAACTGGGGTTGTTCTCCTTAGAGCAGAGAAGGTGAAGGGGAGATTTGATCGAGGTGTTCAAAATGAACAGTTTTTTTTTATTCGTTCACGGGATGTGGGCGTCGCTGGCGAGGCCGGCATTTATTGCCCATCCCTAATTGCCCTTGAGAAGGTGGTGGTGAGCCGCCTTCTTGAACCGCTGCAGTCCATGTGGTGACGGTTCTCCCACAGTGCTGTTAGGAAGGGAGTTCTTATTATGACTTTTCGTAGCAAGATTTTTTTTACAACTGAGTGGCTTGCTCGGCCATTTCAGAGGGCAATTAAGAATCAACCACATTGCTGTGGGTCTGGAGTCACATTTCGGCCAGACCAGGTAAGGACGGCAGGTTTCCTTCCCTAAAGGACATCAGTGAACCAGATGGGTTTTTACAACAATCCGGTAGTTTCATGGCCATCATTACTGATACTAGTATTTGAATTCCAGATTTTTATTTAATTAATTGAATTTAATTAATTAATTGAATTTAAATTCGCCAGCTGCCATGGCAGGATTTGAACTCATGACTCTGGATTTTAGTCCAGATCTCTGGATTACTAGTCCAGTAACATAACCACTATGCTACCGTACCTAGAGTAAATAAGGAGAAACTGTTTCCAGTGGCAGAAGGGTCGGTGACCAGAGGACACAGATTTAAGATGATCGGCAAAAGAGCCAATGTGACATGAGGAAACATTTTTTTACGCAGCGAGTTGTTATGATCTGGAATTCACTGCCTGAAAGGGTGGTGGAAGCAGATTCAATAACTACTTTCAAAAGGGAATTGGATAAATACTTGAAGGGAAAACATTTACAGGGCTATGGGGAAAGAGCAGGGGAGTGGGACTAATTGGATAGCTCTTCCAAAGAGCCGGCACATGCACGATGGGCCGAATGGCCTCCTTCTGTGCTGTAACATACTATGATACTATGATAATCGGTAAACACCTTGCACCTAATATGGTGGGAAGTCTCTGGCCCTGGGTGCTTGGCTGGTCTTCCCTTCAGGTGATAAAAACAGAGACAGAGAGGGTAATTTTAACCCCCAAGAACGGGTGGGTTGGGGATGGGTGGGCAGTGAAAATAGTTGATTCCAGTTCCAACGCGCCCATTTCCGGGTTTAACCCAGGCGCATTAGAATGCGCGAATGCACCCGAAACCTGGAAGTCCCATCCCCACTTAAAGCCGGCGGGACGATAGGTAAAGGGGTAATTTAGGTACTTTCAACTCTTGAGGTACTTAACTTTTTGTGGATTCTGCAACAGAAATGGATTTAACTTCAACTGAACAAGTCTCCCATGGCTTCTGAAACTCGCCATTGAAACAGAGGCAAGATGCAGCCGAAGCTCATTTGGCCCTTTAAACCAGTGATTGACACATCTTAATAAAAAGTGAGGGATTGCAGGTTGGCACTCAGTTCTCTCAGGCAAATGTTTGGTTGGGAGTTCTCTTGTGTTTAAACTGAGAGTTCTTTGTCGAGATTGAGAATTCTTGTGTTCATACAAATTTACCAACATTTTGGAGCCCTGCAAACTGACAACATCAGGATGGGGGCACAATGGATCTATTCACAGTCCATCTGAGGGGGAGGACCATCACCATCCACGGCACGCACGTCGTGCAGTTCTGGGATCTGCAATTGCACAAGACAGAGGCGCACAACAAGGACCTGGAGAAGAGCAGAGAGGGGATCAATGGAGGGGCCGATGTCGCAGGAGGCACCACTCACGTGAGAGGGTCTACAGGCAGAGGCTGAGCTCCCTGGTCCTCTCTGAGGAGCAGTGTCTTCACAGGCTCAGATTGAGTCGCCAGGTGGTCGCAGACATTTGCAGCCTCCTCCAGGAAGAGCTGCTCCCGGCTGGGACTGGTGGCCACGCATTGTCCGTCGCAGTTAAAGTCACAACTGCCCTCAATTTCTTCACCTCCGGATCCTTCCAGGGCACCACTGGTGACATCTCCAGGGTCTCTCAGTCGTCTGCACATAAGTGTATAAGATAGATGACAGATGGCTTGTTTGCCAGGTCATCTGACTACGTGAACTTCCTCTGCAACGGCATTAGTCAGACTGAGAGGGCAGTGGGTTTCCACTCTCTGGCTGGCTTCCCACGGGTGCAAGGTGCAATCGATTGCACACATGTAGCAATCTGAGGACCTCCACATGAGTCAGGAGTATTCATAAAACGAAAGGGCTATCACTCCATCAATACACAGCTGGTGTGTGACCACTGGAAGAGATTGCTGCAGGTGTGTGCCAAATTCCCTGACAGCTGTCATGATTCATTCATTTTGCTTGAGTCCAACATTCTGGACCTCTTCCAGACAGGAGGCAGACTTAAGGGCTGGCTCCTTGGAGACAAGGGATACCTCCTGCAGACATAGCTCATGACACCCATGAGAAACCCCACCAACAAGGCACAGCAGCGGTACAACCAGAACTACAGCACCACCAGGAGTGTCACTGAGCGAGCCATAGGTATGTTGAAGATGTGCTTCAGGTGTCTGGATAGATCTGGGGGAGCCCTTCAGTACTCGCCAGTGAGGGTGTCCAGAATAATCGTCGTGTGCTGCGTCCTGCACCAGAGCAGCCACGCACGTTGCTGCCCGTGATGCCAGGGATGCCCTCACCTCGAACAAGTTCTCACAATGGGATGTGCAATGTGAAGAATCTGACCTACTCAGACCACCTGGAACAACCACCACCCTCACCCCTCCCTCCACTTCCACCCCCCATCTTCCTTTGCACTAAACAGTCCTTCAACCATGCATACACCTATTGCAGTCCCGCTCAATGGGAGTCATCATGTCTAGGCTTCACGATGAAGCCAATGAAAGGGTCTCTTCACAGATGGGATGCAATAATGGCCAAGACTTGGAAGTGGTGAGAATGATTAAATTTAAGGTGGCGTAACAAAAAAATATATAAATGACATTTCATCAAACAGCCTTGTGCAGACCTTCAGTGAATTGCAATTGCTTAACCTGTCACTTTCTGTCGCTTCTACATGTGGCTTCAGCAGAGGTAGTGGCAGGTTGCTCAGATACCTGCCCTGACTGCTGAGATGCTCTCGGCCTAAACCCTCTCGGTTTTAGAGCCCTTGAGGGCCCCGCCAAAGACTGCTCCACCTGCATCTGTGCAGGGGCAGACTCAGCCACCCGGAGAGGAGGCAGCATTGCGGGTACTGGTTGAAGGGGGCAGTGAGATGTGGGAGCGCTTTGAATGGAGTCCCCACTTCCATGTCCCCTTTCACCATCATCCCTCTCCCGGGCCAGCGCAACATCACTCCCACCACTCTGTTGGACAGCAGGTTGGTGAACAGATGTGCCGTGTTGTAAGGCCATGGATAAGGTATCTGTCATCCTGTTTAAGGCGGCAGACATGTTGCCATCCAGAGTCTGCACGGCCGTTGTCATGGCCTGCACAGACTCATTTGAGAGCCATGCTTGAAGCTCAGTGGAGATTGCCACTTTCTACTGCAGACATTCTCGTACTTATCTACGACAACAATCCACTAGTGATGGAGTTGGACTCCTCCATCCTCTCCGCTATTGTGGAGAGTGTGCATGGCACATTTTCCAGTACCTCACAAAGGTGCAGCTGTAACTCAATCATTGTCCTTCTCAACGATGGCCCCCAGGGTTCAGCATCTGTGTCCAGCTGAGCAGAGCTCGGAGAGGAGTACGCCCCCCCCGACAATGCGGACTCTCCACCAGTGTCTGCTCGTACACACTTGTGAGTAGTGAATCACCAGGTGACAACCCAACTATCTGTCTAACAGGACCCACTGAAGTGTGAGTATCTGCACTGATGTATTGCTCTATGTCCTGTGATGTTGCACCTTCAGAAGGAATGAGCTCCTCTGAGGAATCGATGTCTTCTATTTTCCCAATTGTTCTTGAAGTCGTGAAGGCCGTGAAAGACAACGGAAAGCAATATGAATTATTCAACGGGAAAGTGACAATCTTTCAAAAGACCATAGAGGCCTGGCACAGTTCATTCATTGATAAAATCAATTCATCATGTGTGTGAAAGATATTGAAGTTCTGTCACCAGACATCTGCGGGTTCCCAATCTCCATCTCCGATGGATAGGGATGCAACTGTCCCACTTATTTCCATGGCCTCCTCCTCCACATCTGTTAGCTCCACTATATGGGTTGGACCACCGCCAGTTCTGGTCCCCTCAATTGCGTTTTACGTTCTCTTCTCCGACGAGACCTGTGAGTGCCTGAAGATGACGTGTTAACCCGATGGATGGATTGCTTTGGTTGAGGCTGACAATGGAACAGGTGCATCAGAGGGTGAATATCAGACAAATTCATCACATTGCATCAGGATTGGGGTGAGTGGCAGTGGTGGGTGCATAAATGGGGAGTTGAGGAAGTACATAGAAAGTGAAGGATGGGTGATGCTGAAACTTAACTGGATGTGAGGAGTTTAATGATGGAGTTGGCGAGCCAACACAGAGTGAGGTGGGGGGATGTTGCACAACACAGGATGTGGGTGGATCAGCAAAGGTACTCACTTTTCCTGACCTGGTTAGGTCATTAAAATGCTTCTTGCACTGCAGCCAAGACCTGGGCACCATGCTCCTGCTGCTGACTCTTCTGCCACCTCCAGCCGTGCCTTCCTGGTGGCAGAAGCAGGTTTCTTCCTCCTATCACCTGGGTGTAACACATTCCTCCTGCTTCTCACAGCAGCCAGTAGTACCTCAAGGAAGGCCTCTGAGAACCTGGGTGCTGCCTTTCCTCAGTATCCTCCATTTCACTTTATACTCCTTTCTCCTTCAAAATCCATTTTTGCTTTGGCCCTTTAAATAGTGGGCTTTAAATCATGTTGTGTGAGTGTGCAGTATGTTCGCTGCTCAGCTTGGAGACGCGAAACCCAGAACTAACATTAAGTGCCTTCAATTGAGTTGCGATCGGACAATCCGATGCACACAAGTTACTTCCGGGATTCCCACGGAATTATTTACCTACCTGCTGAGTTCCCACCTCTAAAATCAAGCCCAGAAAGAGATACAATCAGTCAAGTTTTTAAACAGAAAGCTGCGAGGCCAACCTTTGGCCAGGCTCAGAAGTTAGATGAATGCAAGAGGTTCGATAGAAGTTATTTTGTTTAAGTTGAGTAAGAAACCTACTGATATGGGGAAGCACAATGTGTTTATTATTTTGTATTATTACGCAAAGACAAATTGTACTGATTGAATTAAGTCAGGATGATCATAACTAATCCTATATATGTTCGCTTGCTATGAAATAAAGCAGCTTAACGATTTGTATCTGGCTTTGTCTTACCAGGTGTTCTCTCAGTCCACCTTTGAGAAGATTGGAGAGGCACATGGGAGCACAGGTGGAAGACATGGATATGGGTAAGAGGGTACTATTGTTACACGCCTGGGTTCCACTATTGTATCGTTAGATATTGGGCATTATGTGCACAATCCTAAATGTACGACACTCAGACCACTTGTGGGAGTGACCAGCACCCGAGAGAATATCGAAGGTAAGGCCCTAAACTTAGAACAAGGCTTTTTTTGTATATGAGCATCTTGTGTTTTTGTGTACAGTGGTCTCACTTTATGGGTACATGGTGGTCTTGATTTTTGTGTCCATGGAGGTTGTGCATTTTTTGTGTACGGGAGTTCACATTATTGTATAATTGTATGCAGCCCACTGGCTGGTTTCGACATGTGTATCCAGCTCCCAGTTCCAAAACATAGGACATCCTTGGCCTAGGGGGTAAAGGACAGACCCATACAGACCAGATGCTCCAGTGTTTGCTTCCTGCTCTGTTCTGAGATAGCTGATCTCTGCCTGGGGAGCAATTGAGTTGGTCCGATTGGCCCAGCACTCATGGGCTACGGAGAGGAGAATCAGCCAGGGTTCCTCCTCCCGATCGTTATCCAGTGACTGAGGGGGGACATGATTGAGGTGTACAAAATTATGAGGGGCACAGATAGGATGGATACTAAGGAGCTTTTTCCCTTCGTTGAGGGTTCTATAACAAGGGGGCATAGATTCAAGGTAAATGATGGGAGGTTTAGAGGGGATTTGAGAAAGAACTTTTTCACCCAGAGGGTGGTTGGAGTCTGGAACTCACTGCCTGAAAGGGTTGTGGAGGCAGGAACCCTCACAACATTCAAGAAGCATTTGGATGAGCACTTGAAATGCCATAGCATACAAGGCTACGGACCAAATGCTGGAATATGGGATTAGATTAGACAGGGCTTGATGGCCGGCGCGGACACGATGGGCCGAAGGGCCTCTATCTGTGCCGTATAACTCTATGACTCTCTATGACTCTATGACTCAGGTTGGAGAGTGAGATTGTGGAAATGTTGGGTCAGGGCTAGATTGGGCTCAGCTGTGATGTTGCCAACAGTATAGGTTGACGCATGAAGAATTGCCACATTTGCAGTACTGGCGATATGCTCGTGCTCCAGCAGCAGTCAATGCCTTTAGGAGAGAAAATTGGGCCAAAAAACACTCTCAAAGATGGGATTCCATATTTATTGGATGGTCAATGTGTGAATTCTGTTTGTTTGTGTTAATTTTTTTCTGGCCTCTATGGGAGTCTCCAAAGCCTCATGATTTTCCATTAACCCCACAGTCAAACTTCTTTAACCTGTCTCCTGCTCCACTTTGACAAGAGCACAGTTTTATATTTTGCAGTTTCTGCTTGCAGATTTGCTTCTTTCAAGTTTCACTTCTTTGATCTGATCCTGAGATACATTACACACATCCTCAATTCTTTTCAACTATGTGGTTGTTTACTGCAGATGTTTTCAACTTAGGAGTTTGGCAAGAGGCAGAACAAAGGGTTGGGAATAAAAACAATCCATTTGGAAGAGGAAGTCCCAGGTTCAATCCTTGGATCAGCTGGATGGTGGCCGACACACCCACAGACTGGGGAGGGACAAAAATCAATGAGTGACTCCTGCTGGAATTTATAATTATGGATGTCATTTGACAAAAAAGCTGGTTGTGATGCCCCACAAGGTTGAGTGAGCTGCTGAGGCTCGGTGTGCAGGGTCACACATGATGAATGGTTACTTGGATGAGGTGCTCGAGGGCGGCCAACACTCAAAGAACGGTTCCCAGCAAGAGTCACTTCCTTCAGGACAAAACGGGAGTAAATTAGGGAAGAATATCCATAAAGGTCTTCCATATATAGGTTAAAAAAATTACATTTTAATTTGAGAGAAACCTTTGTTTACAGGCTCGTCTCCAACCAACCTGGAAGTAGCAAATCCACTAAGGAGACATTAGTCAGGGGGATCCCCTTCAGTCCACTCACTGCAGGTAATAAAACTCTGAAGTATGAACATTGAGATTTTAGGGGGAAAAGTGGGAATGTTAAAGTGTGACCGGCCAAACAGGATCTCCATTCCGTAGAAGTCGACATATTGAAGGGGATCCCAGGGCTCATCGTACCCTAGGGTTTCTGGCTCCGCTGAAATGGAAGTTTTCAGACCTGTAGATGAGAACCAACCTCTATCCTAAACTACCCTTCACCAGTCAGGCTTCAGTAATATTACACAAATTGATGGAAAGCAGCAAAAGACAGACATGAGTTGCCTCATTAGCATTCCAACCGAGCCTTTTTGGTCATCTGACTGCACTGCTCCATCTATCTGAAGGTGACAACCACATTTGACTTTTATGTCATAGGGTCATTATTTCAGGCAGCCAAGAGGGATCTCTAATCAGTAGTGGCCTCCCCAGCCTACAGACACCAAGGCCAATTTTACCACAGGGAAATCAGCTCCTTCAGATCTTGCTTGTCCATACGCTCCACACTAAGCAGAGTAGTTATCAACTGAGCCATGGGGTGAGCCCAGCAAAATACATCTTCACAGTGGGAAACCAATGACACGATGCATAAGGAGGGTAACATATTTAGAGATGAAAGTCCGTTTGTTTTCTCATCAAGCTACACCCTGATTGCGGCCGAGCGGAAAGAGTAAAGAAAAAGAAGATATATTGGCATTTAGATGGCACTTTATCACATCAAAACATTTCAAAGCACCTCACACCACAAATTGCTTTTTGAAATGTAGTGACTGTTGTGTAGACCAATGCAGAAGCCATTTTTCACCATCAACGCTCCATGGAGCACAAACCCACAGTTCTCTGACCCAGATGTGAGCCAAGTTGACACATCTGTCAATCTGCACCTCCCCACAGCAATGCAGACAAGTAACCCGGCACATTGAGGTTTTTGAGGTACTCAATGCTGCTGCATCACTATGCACTGATACTCAGATGTACTATCTATCACATTGCCCCTGCGTATTATATAGCTGTGTATGGAAGCTACAGCTCCCGTATCACAAACCCCAACAAGGAGCCACCGTCTTTAGGATGAGATGGTGAGAAAACTGGAAACAAAAATCATGCAGTGTGTCAGGAAGGACCACAACATAATGAACTACTCTGTCAGTTTGTCCCTCATGAGTTATGAGATCAAGTTCCTTTGTGAAATATTTTCCACATTTACTGTGTAGGCCAGTTTAAAAATGATTAATTAAAATATTGTAATAAAACAAATATGATTTATTTAAACCCCTGTAAGCAGCATGTTCTTATTGTGAGATTGTGGTGTAATTTCACGAGTTCCTGCTCCCTGCAGAGAGCTTCGTGCAATGGGAGCACGTCAGGAATTCTTTGCCAGGTTCAAGATACTTGATTTATAACCTGCACGATATTTCATCCATTAATTAATTAAATCTTGTAAGGCATTTGATTGATTAAAAAAAATCACTGGAAAATTGGGAGTTCCCTGATTCAGGTGTCTGTTTCTCCAAACTCCCTTCCTATCGAGCTACACTGCACAACAGTAGTGGAGCCCAGCAAAATTTATCCTTGTATCCCGAAATACCCTCGCTTCCTAAATTAGAATCTAACTCCTTTTTTAAACACCTTGTTTATGGCTTGAAATAGAATAGAAGGCAATGATTTTTTTTGTGATAAACATCATTGGGTGGAAAAAATATCACTTAAGCAGCTGAGTGTATCCCCACTGGTGTACCTTAGTCTGTCTGCCCATTTATTACCTGTCTGTCTAGCTATCGATCTACCTACCGAAGTGTTTGTAGAATCATAGAATCAAACGTACTTTTTAAATGAGTTGAGGGTTTCTGCCTCTCCCACCCTTTCAGGCAGTGAGTTCCAGACCCCCACCACACTCTGGGTGAAGAAACTTCTCCTCAGCTGAAGGGTTCTCAAAATTCTCACATTTTTCATATCATCAACGAGGATATGACTTTTGGACTTTTATGGCAGAGGACCCAACTGCTCGGTTAAATGTGAATCCCTGCAGACAGGAGGTTAGGCCCATGAGGGCCTGGGACTGGACATGCCCGGGCTTGTTGGGTGCTGTGTGGATTGTTGCCTGAAAACCAGACAATGAGAGAAGACAGAATACGCATTCTTCCCTTTAAAACAATCTACCCAAAGAAAGACTTCATCTTACACGAAACGAAAGCCCATCAAAACCTTGCATAAATTATCGCTACTAACTATTAAAGCAGGAAGGTAGCAATCAATGCAATTATGCAAACCCATCAATACTTCACATTTACAACGGCTTTCAGTTCAAGATTAGTTACGGGGACAGGAAGCCAACAATCACCTGAAGAAGCCCACCATAATCAGACAAAGAACTAACCTTGTTTTGGATTCAGATATGAAATTCGAAAAAACAGTATAACTGGGCCACCAGTTACGAAGCACAGGGGGTTTGTTTTGGAGCAGGTTCTAAGCAGTTCAGTTTTGGAGCAGGTTTTAAGTTGGTTTTGGAACAGGTTTTAAACAGCAGTTTTGGAGCAGCAACAAGGCGCAACGGCAGCCCTCCACGAAGATCGCCCACCCACAACTGCACCTTACCACACCAACAGACTCTATCCAACTGAAGAACCTTCGCAGATTCCACAGACCAGGACCACGTGGGGACGGCAGGGCCCAGAGGACACAAAGAGCATACCCCAAAACTGCAACCGGCTGACCTGGCTGGATTTCGAACTGTCAAGGAACCCTGGTTGGTGAGCATGATCCCTGATCTCTCCTAGTTCAATTTAGGTTTTGGGGGTGGGACAAGGGTAAGGGGATTAGTAGGGTGATTTTCCCTCGTTATGCCGTGTGTTCCCCATTCTTAACTAAGTGTACTTTGTATGTCTGTATAATCTCAGTGTTATCCTAATGTTATAAGTTCTTTTGTGACTTCAATAAACCCAGTTTTTTTTCTTGCACCAAAACCAGTTGTCTGCTGCACTTTGTCACAACCCCCAAATAAGTCCAAGGTCTAGAACCCAGGGAGTGGGAGCGATTTGCACTGCTCAGAAGTCAGAGGTGAAGCTGACACACACCACCACCCCCTACACAGCTCCCCTCTAATCCTTCTACCAATCACTTTAAATCGATGCCCCCTGGTCACTGATCTCTCTGCTAAGGGAAATAGGTCCTTCCAATCCACTCTATCTGGGCCCCTCATAATTTTATACACCTCAATAAAATCTCTCCTCAGCCTCCTCTGTTCCAAAGAGAACAACCCCAGCCTATCCAATCTTTCCTCATAGCTGAAATTCTCCAGTCCTGGCAACATCCTCGTAAATCTCCTCTGTACCCTCTAGTGCAATTACGTCCTTCCTATAATATGGTGACCAGAACTGTACCCAGTTACTCAACCTATGGCCTAACCAGTGTTTTATACAGTTCCAGCATACCCTCCCTGCTCTTATATTCTATGCCTTGGCTAATAAAGGAAAGTATTCCATATGCCTTCTTAACCACCTTATCTACCTGTCCTGCTACCTTCAGGGATCTGTGGACATGCACTCCAAGGTCCCTCACTTCCTCTACACCTTTCAGTATCCTCCCATTTATTGTGTATTCCCTTGCCTTGTTTGCCTTCCCCAAATGCATTCCCTCACACTTCTCCGGATTGAATTCCATTTGTCACTTTTCTGCCCACCTGACCAGTCCATTGATATCTTCCTGCAGTCTACAGCTTTCCTCCTCACTATCAACCACACGGCCAATTTTTGTATCATCTGTAAACTTCTTAATCCTGCCCCTTACATTTAAGCCCAAATCATTGATATATATCACAAAATCAAGGGACCTAGTACAGAGCCCTGTGGAACCCCACTGGAAACAGCCTTCCAGTCACAAAAACACCCGTCGACCATTACCCCTTGCTTCTTGCCACTGAGCCAATTTTGGATCCAACTTGCCACTCTCCCTTGGATCCCATGGACTTGTACTTTTTTGACTAGTCTGCCATGAGGGACCTTGTCAAAAGTCTTGCTAAAATCCATGTAGAATACATCAAATGCACTACCCTCACCGACCCTCCTTGTTACCTCCTCAAAAAATTCAATCAAATTAGTCAGACACGACCTTCCCTTAACAAATCCATGCTGACTGTCCTTGATTACTCTGTGCCTTTCTAAGTGACGGTTTATCCTGTCCTCAGAATTGATTCCAATAATTTGCCCACCACCGAGGTTAGACTGACTGGCCTGTAATTACTCAGTCTATCCCTCGCTCCCTTTTTAAACAGTACAATGTTAACAGTCCTCCAATCCTCCGGCACCACGCCTGTATCTAGCTACCTACTTATCTGTCTGTCAATCTACCTGCATGTATGTCTGTCTGTCTATCTATCTCTGCCTGTCTGTCTGTTTATCTATTTCTGTCTGTCTATCTATCTCCGTCTGACTGTCTGTTTATCTATTTCTGTCTGTCTGTCTGTCTATCTATCTATCTCTGTCTGTCTGTCTATCTATCTCTGTCTGTCTATCTCTGTCTATCCATCTCTGTCTGTCTGTCTATCTATCTCTGTCTGTCTGTTTATCTATCTCTGTCTGTCTGTTTATCTATCTCTGTCTGTCTGTTTATCTATCTCTGTCTGTCTATTTATCTATCTCTGTCTGTCTGTTTATCTATCTCTGTCTGTCTGTCTATCTATCTCTGTCTGTCTGTCTATTTATCTATCTCTGTCTGTCTGTTTATCTATCTCTGTCTGTCTGTTTATCTATCTCTGTCTGTCTGTCTATTTATCTATCTCTGTCTGTCTGTTTATCTATCTCTGTCTGTCTGTTTATCTATCTCTGTCTGTCTGTCTATCTATCTCTGTCAGTCTGTCTGTTTATCTATCTCTGTCTGTCTGTCTATCTATCTCTGTCTGTCTGTCTATTTATCTATCTCTGTCTGTCTGTTTATCTATCTCTGTCTGTCTGTTTATCTATCTCTGTCTGTCTGTCTATCTATCTTTGTCTGTCTGTCTATTTATCTATCTCTGTCTGTCTGTTTATCTATCTCTGTCTGTCTGTCTATCTATCTCTGTCTGTCTGCCTATTTATCTATCTCTGTCTGTCTATCTATCTATCTCTGTCTGTCTGTCTATCTATGTCTGTCTGTCTGTCTGTCTATCTCTGTCTATCCATCTCTGTCTGTCTGTCTATCTATCTCTGTCTGTCTGTTTATCTATCTCTGTCTGTCTGTCTATTTATCTATCTCTGTCTGTCTGTTTATCTATCTCTGTCTGTCTGTTTATCTATCTCTGTCTGTCTGTTTATCTATCTCTGTCTGTCTGTCTGTTTATCTATCTCTGTCTGTCTGTCTATTTATCTATCTCTGTCTGTCTGTTTATCTATCTCTGTCTGTCTGTTTATCTATCTCTGTCTGTCTGTTTATCTATCTCTGTCTGTCTGTCTATTTATCTATCTCTGTCTGTCTGTTTATCTATCTCTGTCTGTCTGTTTATCTGCTTATTCGTATCTGATACCTTGTTGTTGAGAAGATCATAATCCCTTTGGCCATTCAGCACATAGAGATTCCATAGTTAAGTGACTGTATGTTTATCAGAGTCTGCACAGTCATTCATATCAAAGTGAAACATGTGCTCCCATGGAGATCACCAGGCTGCTTTGCTGCTGGTATCCTTCATGGTGGCGAACCACTTCCGCATGTTATCAGTTAACAGCTTGAGGCAACACTCTTCAAGGTACTGATGGAACTTCTTAACAGTCTCTACTGGACTCTTAGGCCCTCACAACAACATACCTTCTTTTCTGTTTCCCCCTGATACTTTCACCCAGCTGCTGGAGGGCTTCTGCTCACGTGAACTAAGGGCTTGAAAAGTTACATCTGAGGCTTCCTGTGGGATTTTCTTTCAGTTCCTGAAAAGGCTCGTTTACTGCCTTTATCTGTTTTCTAGTGCCTTTTACATAAGTAAAGCAGTACTGCTGTTGGCTCTTTAGTATCTATGAAGCACCTGCACTGATTTCATGTCTCCGAGAACTGCTACACATCGATGGATCTAGAGGATGAATTTTCAGGTAAAGTTCCAAGACGGCCTTTCTAATTTTAAATGATATATATAACAGAGGGCTCCCCTATTTTGGTGAAGGCACCGTTTGGTATGGTACTGAGCTATACAGGTCAGGAAGGCTGCAAGTTCAATCCTAGTCTGTATTGATCGCCATTGAAGCAGCAGTTGGGCAAGGTTCCTGCTCCTGATTGGTAGTCAGTGAAACAGGTAGATGTCGGGCGAGGACCCATGGGCTGTGATGCCCACTGTAGTTGGATAGACTGCCGACACATGCTGATTTTACACTAGGGGTGCATGTGTGCAAAAACAGGCTGTCAGGAAGACCTGGTGCAAATGGGTCCGTGGTCTTGGCAAATCCAGCAGGTTTACATAGGGGTTGCCAGTGGGTGTATGAGGCCTGCATTTTGGGAACCAGCCACACAAAATGGCCTCCAAGGTCAATGTAAAACAGCTATTGCCTGTCCAAGCTACAACATGAAGATTAACCACAAGAGTGAAGTACCTGAAGGAAACTAGTTCCCCCTTTTCGGCCCAGAAACATATTCCACTGTGAGTCAATACCTTCGGGGGATGAGGGGAGAAAATTATCCAGAGGCTTCACTTTGTCTTTGTGAAGTTTTTCAACATTACAGGTGGGTGCATGAAGTCGCGGGTTTGATCACACTGCCTGTCAGTGCGTAAAATAATTACCCACCCCACAGGACCTGATCCATAAATCTTTGGAACATGGCGAGAGTTCCTTCCCCATCCCAAACGTGGTGACTTGTGGGATATGGTTCCATGGGTGCTGGTGGCACACTCCTCTCTTGCCCAAGTGATCATTTTTCGTGTGTGAGCCTAGAAGGCTTTCTGATCCTGGAGAGCATCGCAGTCGAGTTTTCTTCCAATCCTCGGATATGGAGGCCAACTGACATGTCCCCACTGCTGCCCCAGCAGGGATCAGCTAACTCAGCACAGCCTGAGTCCGTCCTGGTGCATGTGGGTGAGTGCCACATGACGCTGTGTGTTCACTAACAGAACTATCAAGAGAGCCATAGACCCTAAAGGGTTTCTTTTTAAGGCCAAATTCTGAATTAAGAGGGGATCAGGCAGGTAATAACAACTGTACAACAACGTCAACTCTGGAAGCAATCGAAGAGAAAAAGAAAAGAAAAAGTTATATCCGGGCAAATCCTTAAGCGCCAGTGAGCACAGCTGCCTGCTTTGCAGACCGTAAACCTGTGCCAGCTATAACAAGACCTAACAATGTGATGCCGAGTGCATCGTTTGCATATATACCACATTGAGCCAGTACAGCAGTCTCTCGCAACGGAAAATGATTTCACTCTGATATGATGACAGCTTCATATTAATAGGTTTTCAAACACATCTGTGAGGTGTTCTGTCCAGCTGGGTCTGGGCAATCTATGTGCTTCCCCTTCTCCCCAGCCTGGCCTCCATTTTAGAAGCGCACAGGGTTCACTGACTCTTGCTGTGGTATGATAAACACAGGCACTGGCAACTTTATAGATGGATAGTCTTTCCTCATCCGAACTTGAGTTAATTTTTTTAAACGCATACGTTGAATTTTGAAAGCAAACAAAGCCCCTGAAGGAAATGGGTGAGAGGAGGTAAAAGGAGGAAGAGAGACTGGAAACAGTCTATGGGTGAGAATGCCTTTGGCGTGACACCACCCACTCGAGGTGAGTGAATCGGATGAAGAATTAAGTGAGGTGATTGACAGCAGAGCAAGGGGACAGCAGGGCATGGGGGTTGCGCTGGTAGTTCAAAGCAGAGGGGGTAGGGATATCGATGAGAATGAGTAGGGATAGCAATGGGACTGTGAGGGGTCGTATGATGTGGAGGGGGTAATGGGAGGGTGAAAGTATTGGATGTAATGGGACTGTGAGGGGCGGTATGATGCAGAGGGGGCAGTGGGAGGGTGAAATTATAGGGGTGTAACGGGACTGTGAGGGGCGTTATAATGCGGAGGGGGTAATGGGAGGGTGAAAGTATTGGGGTGTAATGGGACTGTGAGGGGCGTTATAATGCGGAGGGGGTAATGGGAGGGTGAAAGTATTGGGGTGTAATGGGACTGTGAGGGGCGTTATGATGTGGAGGGGGTAATGGGAGGGTGACAGTATTGGGGTGTAATGGGACTGTGAGGGGTGGTATGATGTGGAGGGGGTAATGGGAGGGTGACAGTATTGGGGTGTAATGGGACTGTGAGGGGTGGTATGATGTGGAGGGGGTAATGGGAGGGTGACAGTATTGGGGTGTAATGGGACTGTGAGGGGCGGTATGATGTGGAGGGGGCAGTGGGAGGGTGACAGTATTGGGGTGTAATGGGACTGTGAGGGGTGGTATGATGTGGAGGGGGTAGTGGGAGGGTGAAATTATAGGGGTGTAATGGGACTGTGAGGGGCGGTATGATGTGGAGGGGGTAATGGGAGGGTGAAGGTATTGGGATGTAATGGGACTGTGAGGGGCGGTATGATGTGGAGGGGGTAATGGGAGGGTGACAGTATTGGGGTGTAATGGGACTGTGAGGGGCGGTATGATGTGGAGGGGGTAATGGGAGGGTGAAAGTATTGGGGTGTAATGGGACTGTGAGGGGCGGTATGATGTGGAGGGGGTAATGGGAGGGTGACAGTATTGGGGTGTAATGGGACTGTGAGGGGTGGTATGATGTGGAGGGGGTAGTGGGAGGGTGAAAGTATTGGGGTGTAATGGGAGCAAGGGCAGCGAAACACGAGTCGTGAGGGGAGGGAATGGAAAAGCAGCCGTTCAGAGCTCCAGAAATGTGTTCTGTGGCTTGTAAGGAAAATGAACATAAATCAAGGGTTCTTCCAGATGTGATTCCCATTCTGTTGGTTGTAAATTTGAGCTCTTTGTAGCTGGAATTGATTAACTGGAGGCACTTGTGCTCACCTTATTCTGTACTGAGACATCGCATTCAGTTTGAGCTGGGAGATGCTTGAAGTCTATGTATTGTGTTTCAATCTGTACTTTGAGGACAATCAGAGAGATGCCCAACAATTGGGAGTCTTTGGAATGGAAACCCAAACCCTGGCCGTCCATTGCAATATAGTACATTGTCTGTAAAATGTGCAGTGACAGCTAAGGGAAGCTTTGTAAGGCTAAAGTTAAAGGAGAATCCAAACAAAGTGGGTCTGAATGGGACATGTTAAGGCGGCTTGTTCTTCTGCTTTAGGGTTTTGATACTGTGGGTTGTTGGCCAGTGGCTGCAGAAAACTACTGAGTTTATTTCGAATTGCTAACACTCAGGCAAAGAGACTAACTTTTGAACTGAAGTGACCTGGAGTTCAGTCACTGGTCTGAGCTGGCCGGAACCGGTTTGAATTCACTACGCTTCTAAGAGACAAAGGGGCTGTGATGAGACACCAGTCCTTATTTGGAAAAGGAGTAATGAGGTGATGCTACCTAACCCCTTGGAACAGAGCCAATCAGGGGATGACACCGACCACTCGAGGAAATCTAAGCCAACAGGAGAAAGACAGCATCATTCGAAAAGACAGGCTTGGAGTTAAAACTGGAGAATTGCAGGCTTGGTGCCAGTGTGTGTGCGAGACTCCGGAGACTAACCATCGCGAAAGTGGGAGACCCTACGTCAGGGACGTAGAGACGACGTCAAGAGAGAGAGAACGGAACGCCTGGCCAGCGTCAGCTCTCTTTTCCGGGTAATATAATATCCTTTCTATTCTGTGACCACTCAGGGAGTGTCAAAGAAAGCTCGTGGGTGTGCGTTTAAATCCTAGTTTGGGTATAAAACTGTCTAACCTGCTGTAAACTGCATGCCTATATCTAACCAGACGTATAAGCTATATGTACATGATCTAACAACGTTAATAAAGCGAGTTGAGAATTAAGAGAGAATTGACTCTTCTCCTCTTTGTACTAAGCCAATAACCGTAACTGGTGACCTCCGGTCAACAGGGTGATTTACGCTGACTGCACAGTGTGAGGGAGGGGAGGGAACAACAGAATACCTGGGTTTGCAGAGGCCACTGTGTGCGGCATTCATCACTGTAATATGATAAGATGATTATATATGAAACAGACTCTCATATCTATGTATCGATTAACTCCTTTAAAAGGGTCTGGAGAAAGATGTGGTTTGGAACAGAGTTTCATACTGTGAGGATAAATAGATGGAGATGGTCATAAACAGTATAGAACATGAATGGGTTAATTTTCAACTTCACTGCCTGGGCAGTAACCCAGTGGAGCAGATCGCGCCCCCCTCCCATCCCCCTTTGTAGAACCCACCCGATGTTTGTCCATTTGAAATCAATGGGATGTAAATCAGGGGGTTCTATAAAGGGCGAGCAACCTGCTTCACCAGATTACTGCCCAGGCCGTGAAGTTGAAAATGAACCCAATGGTTCTTGAATTGGTTGGATCATGTAAAGGCCATACGATGGAAATCAACAACTCAAAGATGAATGATGTTGGCTGTATGATTAGAGAGACACAGTGGTGTCTTGCTCAGTTACCTTTGGGAGAAACTTTTCAGCACTTTCCCTCAGGAGATTGAAATCGCATTCCCAGCGCTGAGCCCTGCTCTAAGGGAACCTGGATTGGGAATAAGGGCCAGAGTGTTGCTGCCTGTCTCTGACTATTGCTTCCTTCAAGCATGGTTCAACGCTGGGAATGCAGGATTGCTGAATTGACCTGTAAACAAAATGGGGTGGAATCCATGATACGGCAACTTGTGATGTTCTGTGGGAGGTCAGATGAGCTGAATTGTCTTTTCTCATCTCTGCTTTTCTAATGTTCCTTATATGGCTGTGCAAACAGGACCTTTATAATGGGTTTATAATGTGTGGTACAAGGGAGCACTATTAAGGTCAACAATAGACTAAATAAATAAATAAATACTTGCATTTAGATATCAACATTTTCAGAGTACGCTCTGGTGACAAGGGGCTTCACTTTATCACCCGCTATCGGGTGCGTTCCTGGCGGGGCGGGGGCTCCGAAAATCGGGGAATCCCGGAGCAGGTCCGGAGCCCGGCTCCAACCCGCCCACTTCCGGGTTCCCCACAGACCCGCCGGCGTGCGCGCGCAGCCCCCGCATGTGGGACTCCCGCAGGCAATTAAAGCCGGCGGGGTGCCACTTAACAGTATTTATCGAGCTATTTCAGGTCATTAACAGACCTGATTAAGGGAATATGTGAGGAGGGGTGGGATTTTAGAGACAACTGGGACTGTTTCCCATACTGGGGGAAACACTCCCAGTTGAAATGGACGTGTTGCAGCTGTCAGCCTGTGGCAGCTGCAAAGGTCCATTTGACAGGTGGAGGGGGGGAAGACCCTCACCCATTGCAGGAGGCCACTCTGTCACTTGGGACAAAGTTTGGCCTCCACCACCCTCCTCCTGACAATCAAAGTCACCAACCTGCACACTTACCCCGGGGTCCGGAGACATGTACCTACCTTGCGGACCCCCTCAGATGTACATCTTCCGGATGGGGGCTGCCGTAGCTGCAATCATGACCTCCTCGGAGGGTGAACAGCATCACCAGCCTCACCAGCCTCGCCCTCCACCTCTGACACGTGGAGCTCCACAACACAGTGCTGTGACACATCCACCTGCACAGCAGGAGGGAGGGCAACCGCAGAGAGAGATGCGTCGCAGAGGGCACTACCCTCGCCACAGGTTCCACAGACCGAGGCTCAGCTTCCTGGACCTCTCTGAACAGCAGTGCACACGGAGGCTCAGAGTCACTCGACATGTAGTCGTGGACATCTGCAGCCTCCTTCATGCCAAGCTGCTCCCGGTTGGCCCGAGCACCATCTTCTTACCTGTCGCTGTCAAAGTCACCACTGCCCTCAACAACTTCTCCTCCGCATCCTTCCAGGGTGCCACTGGGGACATCGCCGACGTCTCTCAGTCGTCTGCACAAAAGAGCCCTGCAAATACACCTACACCAACTCTGCAGTGACACAATGGGTGGCATCAGTTGTGGGTCTTCATTGTGATCCTCAGGAAAGGGCATTATTGCACAAACCGGACAGGATTCGCAAAGACATGGCAGTAGTGGTGACAATATAATATGTAATGTGAGTTGGTCAGAAATTCAATATAAGTAAAAACCATGACAAACCCTCGAACACCCTTGTGCATCCCCTTCATGCTCACGACACGTTTGCCTTACGCTGCCGACTGCACATATGCGATGCATGCCCTGGGGCTGCAGCACAGGTAGTGGCAGGTTGAGTGAGGCTGATTGTGAAAGAGATGCACGAGAGGGTGAATATGAGATAGAGCCATGAGATTGTATGAGGATTGGGTTGAGTGGTAGTGGCGGGATGAGTACTGGCGAGGTGAGTAAGTGCAGGTAAGATGAGGATGAGGTTTGAGTGGGTATGAGGGGTGATGTGACAGAGTAGTGTTGGCAGTGCAGAAGGAGATGTGGCAGATGGAGTGTAGGGGAATGAGTAAGTGTACTCACTTCGGCTGACCTACTTAGGTCACTGGAGCGCCTCCTGCACTGTATGCAGGTGGGCGATATGTTGGTGGTGCTGGTGAACTCCTCTGCCACCTCGAGCCAGGCCTTCCTGGTGGCAGAGGCAGGCCGCTTCCTCCCGCCCGCCGGGGGAAGATCTCTGTCCTCCCCCTCCTCCTCACCCCATCTAATGATACCTGGAGTGAGGCATCATTAAACTGGGAGCAGCCTTCCCCCTGGGCTGCTCCATACTGTAATTTTTTCCTATTTGTTGCAGCATCTGTCAGTGGAGGACTGCCCCTTTAAATAGAGCTCCTCCAGCTGACAGATCTTACTGCACATGCGTAGCCCGCCCGATGCGCAGCTCAGCAGTGGGGAACCCGGAAGATCAGGTAAGTGGATCCAATTAGGCTGCGATCGCGCGGGGGGCAGACTAATTTCACCGGGCGCGTTACACACGCACCCAATAGCCCCCCCGCCGCGAACCCGCAGCCCTGGTAACATCGAGCTCTTTATTTCTCTTTCTGTACCTGTCCTTTTGCTGTTTATTCACAATCCTTCACTCTGATTGGTGAAGGAGATACCCAGTTTCTTGCCCTGTTCACTCAGGTCCCAGATGCCCTGTTCCCCTCACTGTCCCGTTACCAGCTCGCACTTTCAGCAACTTACCACGCAAAAAATTTAAAAACCTAAACCTGCGAGGGCCAGTCTAACTAACGGCAGACGCTGTTCGATGCCCTGCTACAGTAAAATGGGGCCCAATAGGTTTCATTTTGGATATATTTAACTCTCATTACATCGAGTCTACAGCACAGAAACAGGCCATTCGGCCCAACTGGTCTAGGCTGGCGTTTATGCTCCACACGAGCCTCCTCCCTCCCCACATCATCTAACCCTATCAGCAAACCCTTCTATTCCTTTCTCCCTGGTTTGCTTATCGAGCTTCCCCTTCAATGTATCTATACTATTCACCACATGACTTGCCAAAAAACAATTGGATTTACTTTCAATCACAGATGTTAAAGTTACAACCACTCAGGGCAGTGTTAACCCTTCCGTACCCAGAAGAGTGAAGAACTTTAATTTTCAATTGGAATTGAGAATTACTTTTGGGGCCACCTTCCCAGGTTTAGCTGAAGAATTTGCACAAGGTACCGTGTGTTTATATAGCACCGTTCACATAGTAAATGCCCCAAGGCACTTCAGAGAGGAGGAAGAGATGCCAAATAGTAATAGAAAGAAACAATAGACTCTAATAACACCACCTTCACTGGACAGCTGCTCGAACTCGAACCTTCAATCTGCCTCAACAGCTATCAATCCAGCTCCTTCTTTCAGGTGACAATTGACCCTGATGAGAATCCCCAGATTCATTCTCCTTTTTCTTTCTTTTCCTGCTCCCAGCATCAAATTACTTTCTTTTTTCCAACATCTTCCATCTGTCAACGTGAGCTCTGGAGCTTGATCGGCAAACCTGCTCCCTCGGTTTAATTTCTCATCCGAAAGACTGCACCTCTGACAGTGCAGAGAAAATGGCTTCAATCAGAGTTCAACGCTGATTTAAAGCGATAGACACCATTTTGGGACTTAACACTCGACTCAACACAGTCTTAACCCCGACCAACTGAATGTGTCTTAGAGTGCCTGGAGGAACCCCACCAGTGCTATTTAAAGGGACCATGCAGGATTTACAGGTTAGTGGCTGGATTATTGCTTCTGGCTGCCGAGACATTTGTAAATGTTTTTGGAGGTCTCCTACACTTGAATACGAGGACGCGGGGACATAGTCTAACATTTAGAGCCAGGACCTGCAGGAGTGAAGTTAGGAAATGCTTCTACACGCAAAGGGTGGGAAACGTGTGGAACGCTCTTCTGCAGACGGCAGTTGATGCTCGCTCAATTGTGAATGTTAAATCTGAGATTGATAGATTTCTGTGAACCAAGGATATTAAAGGAAATGGGGCTTAGGTCACAGGTCGACAATGATCTCATTAAATGATGGAACAGGCTCGAGGGGCTAAATGCCACTGCCACTTGTTGCCTCTTGATATGCGCCATCTTCTCCTGCAAGAAAGCGCAACCTGTACCTGTCATGGTTGAATAGCTGCCAGTGTGTGTGGCCTGTGAGTTGTGGATGGGCGGCTTGATACAGTGGTAATGTGTAGAGTGAGCAGAAGCATCTGGTTGGAAGAGTTGAGTACTGATGGAAAGAGTTTGTTGGTATGTGGGTGATGGGGGGCTGTAGTGCGTGGAGCAGTTGGTAGGAGACGCCACTTGACAGTTGACCTCACTCACCTTGACCACTCATGTCAAAGCATTGAACTTCTTCCTGCACTGCTTCCATGTTCATGATGCTGGGCGCCTGGCATTGACTTCGTCCCCCGCTGCCTCCCACTGCCTTCAAGAGTTTTCGAAGAAACATCCTCCCTTTAAGAGATTGAGCTCCCCCTGGGGGTGGAAAGTGTGAATTGCATTGATTCCCCGAGCAAGGCCCGGAATGGAACGCTGATTGCAGGGAAGTCCTCCAGTGAGCTCAAACTTGCGTCCTGCCTGCGCAGGGGCCATTGGGCGTGAGGTAATAGCACATCACGCTACCTACGCCCAAAAACAGCCCTTATCCAATTTATTCCTCAAGTTCTTTCAAGAGTGACTAAATAAATGATGTCGTTATTGTTCACCTCACACTACTGCATTATTGAACCTCTGTATGCAACTCTTCCTCAAAAATATCAAACTAAAATGCAGTCACTGGCCTCACCGAGTGTGAAGGATATTTGCACACTTATTGTCGGGATCACAAATACACAACTTCTGACTTCTGCTGAAATGGAAAGCATCTCTCCCTCTCCAATTAATCCCCTCCACTCCTCTCCTGAAGGGAATGATTCACACTGTACAGTTTGGTTCCACCATTTAAAAATAGAATTGCATTTATATAGCACCTTTCACATCCTCAGGACGTCCCAAAGTGCTTTACAGCCAATGAAATACATTTGAAGTGTAGTCACTGTCATAATGTAGGAAACGGGGCAGTAATTTGTACACAGCAAGATCCCACAAACAGCAATGGGATAATGAACAGAAAATCGGTTTTAGAAATAATGCAATGGGATCTTTTATGTCCACCTGAGGGAGCAGATGGGGCCTCAGTTTAACATCACATCTGACAGTGCAGCACCGCCTCAGTACTGTACTAGGGTGTCAGCCTGGATTATGTGCTCGAGTCTCTGGAGTGAGACTAGAACCCATGACCTTCTAAACTAACTCAGTACAGACCAACGATCAAACCCAAGTCCTTCGACTCAATACGACCAAATATCCTCCTGATTTCCCCACCATCACAGAAGCCAGTCTTCAGCCAATTCGATTCACTCCACGTGATATCAAGAAACGGCTGAGTGCACTGGATACAGCAAAGGCTATGGACCCGACCACATCCCGGCTGTAGTGCTGAAGACTTGGGCTCCAGAACTAGCTGTGCCTCTAGCCAAGCTGTTCCAGTACAGCTACAACACTGGCATCTACCCGACAATGTGGAAAATTGCCCAGGTATGTCCTGTCCACAAAAAGCAGGACAAATCCAATCTGGCCAATTACCGCCCCATCAGTCTACTCTCAATCATCAGCAAAGTGATGGAAGGTGTCGTCAACAGTGCTATCAAGCGGCACTTACTCACCAATAACCTGCTCACCAATGCTCAGTTTGGGTTCCGCCAGGACAACTCGGCTCCAGACCTCATTACAGCCTTGGTCCAAACATGGACAAAAGAGCTGAATTCCAGAGGTGAGGTGAGAGTGACTGCCCTTGACATCAAGGCAGCATTTGACCGAGTGTGGCACCAAGGAGCCGTTGTAAAATTGAAGTCAATGGGAATCAGGGGGAAAACTCTCCAGTGGCTGGAGTCATACTGAGCACAAAGGAAGATGGTAGTGGTTGTTGGAGGCCAATCATTTCAGCCCCAGGACATTGCTGCAGGAGTTCCTCAGGGCAGTGTCCTAGGCCCAACCATCTTCAGCTGCTTCATCAATGATCTTCCCTCCATCATAAGGTCAAAAATGGGGATGTTCACTGATGATTGCACAGTGTTCAGTTCCATTCGCAACCCCTCAGATAATTAAGCAATCCGTCCTGGCATGCAGCAAGACCTGGACAACATCCAGGCTTGGGCTGATAAGTGGTAAGTAACATTCATGCCAGACAAGTGCCAGAGAATGACCATCTCCAACAAGAGAGAGTCTAACCACCTCCCCTTGACATTCAACGGCATTACCATCGCTGAATCCCCCACCATCATCAACCTGGGGGTCACCACTGACCAGAAACTGAACTGGACCAGCCACATAAATACTATGGCTACAACAGCCAGTCAAAGGCTGGGTATTCTGTGGCGAGTGACTCACCTCCTGACTCCCCAAAGCCTTTCCACCATCTACAAGTCACAAGTCAGGAGTGTGATGGAATACTCTCCACTTGCCTGGAAGAGTGCAGCTCCAACAACTTTCAAGAAGCTCGACACCGTCCAGGACAAAGCAGCCCGCTTGATTGGCAACCCATCCACCACCCTAAACATTCACACCCTTCACCACTGGCGCATGTGGCTGCAGTGTGCACCATCCACAGGATGCACTGCAGCAACTCGCCAAGGCTTCTTCGATAGCATCTCCCAAACATGCGATCTCTACCACCTAGAAGGACAAGAGCAGCAGGCACATGGGAACAACACCACGTGCACGTTCCCCTCCAGGTCACGCACCATCCCAACTTGGAAATATATCGCCATTCCTTCATCGTCGCTGGGTCAAAATCCTGGAACTCCCTACCAAACAGCACTGTGGGAGAACCTTCAAAACACAGACTGCAGCAGTTCAAGAAGGCGGCTCACCACCACCTTCTCAAGGGCAATTAGGGATGGGCAATAAATGCCGGCCTCGCCAGCGACGCCCACATCCCGTGAAGGAATAAAACAAATGGTGCAGTTACTCACTTAGCCACTGGAGGAGCCCTACCTGGTGGAATATTAAAAAAACAGATCAAGCTGCATTTTCTTCGACCTCATTCACAAAAATCAGCAAGAACCACATTGAAAAAGTGCTCAGCAGGGAAGCTGGGGGTGGGGTCGGGGTGGGAAAAGGGCAATTAAGCAGATATTCTAACTATTGCCCATATAATGCAGCAGGAACAGGGCTGCAAACATCACACAGAATCACCGTGGCACAGAGTAAAAGGGATTATTTTAATTATTCATATTTCTTAAATTATTAAAAACAAACTATGAAAATTGAACACCATTACACAGACTTTCCTATTGCCAGTTTAAAGATTAAACACCAGGGATAAGAACAAGATAGTCTAACCTACATAAACAGAGCCCACCTTTCAGAGCTTCCTTCGCCTCTGAACTACATTTGGACACATAATGGGGTAGAAATTGGTCTCGGGCTGTAGTGTGAAACGGGCGATCGCCAATCGGCCGCCCGTTTTTACACTCCGCCTGATTTTCTTTTCCATTCAAGTCAAAAATCAGAATCGTATTTCTGATTCGCTATTGGCCGTTTCACACCATCGTCCGAGGCTCATTCCCAGCCCCACAGGGAGGTGAAATCAGTCTCCGCTCATCGGGCTCGTCGCCAAATCGGCAGCCCCTTCTCCACCGCGGCAGAACGGGAAAGGAAACCGGGTGTGGTGTGAAACGGGCTGGTGATTCGCGATGAGCTCATTTCACACTCCCGGTGTAGATCAGTTTCACTCCCGCAGTACGTTCACATTTATAACAACAACATCTTGCATTCATATAGTGCCTTTAACGTAGTAAAACGTCCCAAGGTGTGTCACAGGAGCAATTATCAAACAAAATCTGACTCCGAACCACATAAAGGAGATATTAGGACAGGTGACCAAAAGCTTGGTCAAAGAGGTAGGTTTTAAGGAGTGACTGAATGGAGGAGAGAGGGAGGTGGAGGGTTTAAGGAGGGAATTCCAGAGCTTTGGGCCGAGGCAGCTGAAGGCACGGCAGCCAATGGTGGAGCGATGAAAAGGTTACAGAGATAGGGAGGGACAAGGCCATGGAGGGTTTTGAAAACAAGAATAAAATTTTAAAATCGCGGCGTTGCTGGACCGAGAGCCAATGTGGGTCAGCGAGCACAGGGGCTGATGGGTGAACGGGACTTGGTGCGAGTATATACACATGTACACACACAAAATGTGACATAACACGCATGCACGTCCCCTCAAAGAAAAAGGGGGGCACGGCCAAATTTACAGCCCCCGGTTGTCTAGAAGTATACGGGGCAAGATAAAGCAGAAAAAGAAAGCTTATGACTGTCACAGAAAACTAAATACTGCAGAAAGCCGAGAGGAGTATAGAAAGTACAGGGATGACTTAAAAAAGGAAATAAGGAAAGCAAAGAGAGGGCATGAAAAAATATGAGCTAGTAAGATTAAAGAAAACCCAAAGATGTTTTATCAGTACATTAAGAACCAGAGGATAGCTAAGGAAAAGGTGGGACCTATCAGGGATGATAAGGGTAACTTGTGTGTAGAAGCAGAGGATGTGGGTAGGGTTTTAAATGAATATTTTGTCTCCGTATTCACAAAGGAAAGGGATGATCCGGACGTAGTAGTTAAAGAGGAGAGGTGTGAAATATTGGATAAGGTAAACATAACGAGAGAGGACGTACGAGAGGGACTGGAATCCTTGAAAGTTGATAAGTCACCAGGGCCGGATGGATTGTTTCCTCGGCTATAGAAGGAAGCCAGGGAGGAAATAACGGATGCACTAAGGATCATTTTCCAATCCTCACTAGATACAGGGGAGGTACCGGAGGACTGGAAGACTGCAAACGTAGTACCATTATTTTAAAAGGGAAAGGCCGAACAATTATAGGCCAGTCAGTCTTACCTCGGTGGTGGGCAAACTATTAGAATCAATACTGAGAGATAAGATAAACTGTCACTTGGAAAGGCATGGTTTATTCAGGCACAGTCAGCATGGATTTGTTCAGGGAAGGTCATGCCTTACAAATCTGATTGAATTCTTTGAGGAAATGACAAGGAGGATTGATGAGGGTAGTGCAGTGGATGTTGTCTACATGGATTTTAGTAAGGCATTTGACAAGGTCCCACATGGCAGACTGGTCAGAAAGGTAAAAGCCAGGGAAATGTGGCGAATTGGATCCAAAATTGGCTCAGTAACTGGAAACAAAGGGTAAAAGTCGATGGATGTCTTTGCGAATGGAAATCCAGGGCTCAGTGTTGGGTCCCTTTCTGTTTGTGGTATATATTAATGATCTGGACTTGAATGTAGGGGGCATGATTGGCAAATTTGCAGACGACACAAAAATTGGCCGTGTCGTTGATAGTGAAGAGGATAGCTGTAGACTCCAAGAAGATATCAATGGGTTGGTGGAGTGGGTGGAAAAGTGGCAAATGGAGTTCAACCTGGAGAAGTGTGAGGCAATGCACTTAGGGAGGGCAAACAGTGAAAGGTCATACGCAGTAAACGGGAATATATTGAGAGGGGTAAAGGAAGTGAGAGACCTTGGAATGCATGTGCACAGGTCCCTGAAGGTGGCAGTACAGGTAGATAAGGTTGTGAAGAAGGCATACGGAATGCTCTCCGTTATTAGCCAAGGTATAGAATACAAAAGCAGGGATGTAATGATGGAACAGTATAAAACGCTGGTAAGGCCACAGCTGGAGTATTGTGCGCAGTTCTGGTCACATTACAGGAAGGACGTAATTGCTCTGGAGAGAGTGCAGAGAAGATTTACAAGAATGTTGGCATAGCTTGAAAATTGCAGCTACGAGGAGAGATTGGATAGGCTGGGGTTGTTTTCCTTGGGGCAGAGGAGGCTGAGATGATTGAGGTGTACAAAATTATGAGGGGCCTCAATAGAGTAGACAGGAAGTACCTGCTTCCCCTAGCGGAGAGTTCAAGAACGAGAGGACATAGATTTAAGCTGATTGGCGGAAGGATTAGAGGGGACATGAGGAAAAACTTTGTTACCCAGAGGGTGGTGGGTGTATGGAATTCGCTGCCCGAATTGGTGGTAGAGGCAGGGACCCTTAACTCTTTTAAGAAGTACCTGGACCTGCACCTAAAATGCTGTAAGCTGCAGGGCTATGGACCGGGTACTGGAAGGTGGGATTAGAATGGGCACCTGGTTGTTCTTTGAGCCGGAGCGGACACGATGGGCCCAATGGCCCCCTTCTGTGCTATATCTTTTCTGTGGTTCTGAGGTATTTTGGGGGGAGGGAGGGGTGCGGGAAAGAGTTTGTAGCAATTCAAGGCGTGAGAGGAGAGGGGAAGGACTTACTTCCCTCTGCATTCAATTACAATCAAAGGAACGCAGTATGAAAACCACAGTGTTCTGATGATACAGTGTTTAATAAATCTAGCACCAAGCCAACAAGTAATGTAATTTAAACAGAGCAACAACCGACACTGCGAGAACACAAGAAATAGGAGCAGGAGTAGGCCACATGGCCCCTCGAGCCTGCTCCGCCATTCAATCAGATCAAGGCTGATCTTTGACCTCAACTCCACTTTCCTGCCCGATCCCCATATCCCTTGATTCCCCGAGAGTCCAGAAATCTGTCTATCTCAGTCTTGAATATATTCAACGACTCAGCATCCACAGCCCTCTGGGGCAGAGAATTCCAACGATTCACATCCCTCTGAGTGAAGAAATTCCTCCTCATCTCAGTCTTAAATGGCCGACCCCTTATCCTGAGATTGTGCCCCCTGGTTCTTAGACTCTCCAACCATGGGAAATAACCTCTCAGCATTTATCCTGTCAAGCCCCCTTATAATCTTATATGTTTCAATGAGATCACCTCTCATTCTTCTGAACTCCAGAGAGTATAGGCCCATTCTACTCAGCCTCACCACGTATGACAACCCTCTCATCCCAGGAATTAATCGAGTGAACCTTCGCTGCACCGCCTCGAAGGCAAGTATGTCCTTCCTTGGATAAGACCAAAACTGTACACATGACTCCAGGTGAGGTCTCACCAAAGCCCTGGACAATTTGAAAGCCCTGAGAAAAATTGATGTCCTTTTTTAAGTTCATTGAATCACAGAAAGGTTACAGCATGGAAGGAGGCCATTCGGCCCATCGAGTCCGAGCTGGCTCAATGCAAGGGTAATCCAGCTAATCGCACTCCCCCACCCTGCAAATTTTTTCCTTTCAAGTACTTATCCAGTTCCCTTTTGAAAGCCATGATTGAATCTGCCTCCACCACCCCCTCAGGCAGTGCATTCCAGATCCTAACCACTCGCTGTGTATAAGTTTTCCTCATGTCACCTTTGGTTCTTTTGCCAATCACCTTAAATCTAGGTCCTCTGGTCCTTGACCGCTCTGCCAATGGGAACAGTTTCTCTCGATCTACTCTGTCTGGATCGCAACCATCTCAGTTCCAAGGAGAACAAGCTCAGCTTCTCCAGTTTATTCACATAACTAAAGTCCCTCATCCCTGGAATCATTCTAGCAAATCTCTTCTGCACCCTCTCAAAGGCCTTCACGTCTTTCCTGAAGTGCAGTGCCCAGAACTGGACTCAATCCTCCAGTTGTGGCCGAACCAGTGTTTTATAAAGGTTCATCATGACTTCCATACTTTTGTACTCTATGCCTCTATTTATAAAGCCCAGGATCCCGTATGCTTATTTAACCGCTTTCTCAAACTGCTCTGCCACCTTCAACGATTTGTGCACATATACCACCAGATCTCTCGGTTCCTGTACCCCTTTTAGAGTTGTGCCCTCTAGATTATATTGCCTCTCCTCGTTCTTCCGAACGAAATGTATCACTTCACATTTTTCTGCGTTAAATTTCATCTGCCACATGTCTGCCCTTGCCACCAGCCTCTTGAAGTCTATCACTATCCTCCTCACTGTTCACTACCCTTCTAAGTTTTGTGTCATCTGCAAATTTTGAAATTGTGTCCTGTACTCCCAGGTCCAAGCCATTAATATATATCAAGAAAAGCAGTGGGCCCAGCACCAACCCCTGGGGAAAACCACTATACACCTCCCTCCAGTCCAAAAAACAACCGTTCACCACTACTCGCTGTTTCCTGTCACTTACCCAATTCTGTATCGGTGTTGCTACTGCCCCATTTATTCCATGGGCCATAGTCTTAATAGCAAGCCTATTATGCAGCACTTTATCAAATGTCTTTTGAAAGTCCATACACACTACATCAACCGCATTGCCCTCATCAACCCTCTCTATTACCTCATCAAAAAACTCTAGAAGGTTACTTAAGCATGATTTACCTTTAACAAATCCATGCTGGCTTTCCCTAATCAATCCACACTTGTCCAAGTGACTGTTAATTCTGTCCTGGATTATCGTCTCTAAAAGTTTCCCCACCACTGAGGTTAAACTGACTGGCCTGCAGCTGCTGGGTTTACCCTTACACCCATTTTTGAACAAGGGTGTAACATTTGCAATTCTCCAGTCCTCTGGCACCACCCCTGTATCTACGGATGTTTGGAAGATTATGGCCAGTGCCTCTCCAATTTCCATTATGGAGGTGCCTTCCCTCAGATGATGCTTTAAACTGCGGCCCTGCCGGCCTGTTCAGGTGGATGGTAAAGATCCCAGGGCATTATTTGAAGAGCAGGAACGTTTTGTGTCCCGAATAACATCCCTCCCTCCAGCAACACCAGGAAATGATTGGTCATTGATCTGAATGCTGGTTATGGGATCTTGCTGTGCACAAGGTGGTGGCTGTTTGTGACAAGTCATTGCTTCCACAGTAATTGATTGTAGGTGAAGCACTTTGAGACACACAGACAGGCACCGTATCGATGCAAGTCTTGCTGTGAATTTGCAGCGTTTCTGTGTGTTTGAGGTTTCTCCAGTTGTTGCCAGTTGTGGACACGGCTTTTCTCGGATTAGATTTTGAAATGCCGGTGTTTTGTATTTAAAGGCCGAGGAGGTGAGTCCGCCCTGAGTTTCTCTGCCCTGAGAATGGAGAAGAGCCGTGACTGTGTGCGGGAGGTGCGGACAGGCTGTGCGGATCTCCATCAGCAGCGACAAGGTGAAGGTGGCGACTCCCATCTTGTCTGATGGGCTCATTCCCCCCCGAGCTCAGCCAGTCCCACATGTTGGAGCCGGGAAGCTGAAGCCCAATCGCTCACCGGCACTGAGTGAAAACGGCAACACCTGGAACTGGCGGCAGACCTGCCGGGCCCGGGATCGTCTCTAAACCCCGCCGTTCCCACACGGACTGTCCGGGCCGGGCCCGGGATCGTCTCTAAACCCCGCCGTTCCCACACGGACTGTCCGGGCCGGGCCCGGGATCGTCTCTAAACCCCGCCGTTCCCACACGGACTGTCCGGGCCGGGCCCGGGATCGTCTGTAAACCCCGCCGTTCCCACACGGACTGTCCGGGCCGGGCCCGGGATCGTCTCTAAACCCCGCCGTTCCCACACGGACTGTCCGGGCCGGGCCCGGGATCGTCTCTAAACCCCGCCGTTCCCACACGGACTGTCCGGGCCGGGCCCGGGATCGTCTCTAAACCCCGCCGTTCCCACACGGACTGTCCGGGCCGGGCCCGGGATCGTCTCTAAACCCCGCCGTTCCCACACGGACTGTCCGGGCCGGGCCCGGGATCGTCTCTAAACCCCGCCGTTCCCACACGGACTGTCCGGGCCCGGGATCGTCTCTAAACCCCGCCGTTCCCACACGGACTGTCCGGGCCGGGCCCGGGATCGTCTCTAAACCCCGCCGTTCCCACACGGACTGTCCGGGCCGGGCCCGGGATCGTCTCTAAACCCCGCCGTTCCCACACGGACTGTCCGGGCCGGGCCCGGGATCGTCTCTAAACCCCGCCGTTCCCACACGGACTGTCCGGGCCGGGCCCGGGATCGTCTCTAAACCCCGCCGTTCCCACACGGACTGTCCGGGCCCGGGATCGTCTCTAAACCCCGCCGTTCCCACACGGACTGTCCGGGCCGGGCCCGGGATCGTCTCTAAACCCCGCCGTTCCCACACGGACTGTCCGGGCCGGGCCCGGGATCGTCTCTAAACCCCGCCGTTCCCACACGGACTGTCCGGGCCGGGCCCGGGATCGTCTCTAAACCCCGCCGTTCCCACACGGACTGTCCGGGCCGGGGCCGGGCCCGGGATCGTCTCTAAACCCCGCCGTTCCCACACGGACTGTCCGGGCCGGGCCCGGGATCGTCTCTAAACCCCGCCGTTCCCACACGGACTGTCCGGGCCGGGCCCGGGATCGTCTCTAAACCCCGCCGTTCCCACACGGACTGTCCGGGCCGGGCCCGCCCGCCATTTCCTCCTCTCGAGGGCGACAGTTGCTCTTTGAATCTCGGGAACCGCCTCTCTGACTGACGCGCATGCGCGGGGCTCCCCCCGGCCGGCCGCGCCTGCGCACCGCGCTGCCCTTCAGTGAGCGCGGCCCCGGGTTGTGTTTTTATTGAAAGCCCCGAGCCCCGCAGCGCTGAAGATCATTGATCCCCAACCATGGAGAGAGAGAGTGTAGGGGGAGGGAATGGAGAGAGAGAGAGTGTAGGGGGAGGGAATGGAGAGAGAGAGAGTGTAGGGGGAGGGAATGGAGAGAGAGAGAGAGTGTAGGGGGAGGGAATGGAGAGAGAGAGAGTGTAGGGGGAGGGAATGGAGAGAGAGAGTGTAGGGGGAGGGAATGGAGAGAGAGAGTGTAGGGGGAGGGAATGGAGAGAGAGAGAGTGTAGGGGGAGGGAATGGAGAGAGAGAGTGTAGGGGGAGGGAATGGAGAGAGAGAGAGTGTAGGGGGAGGGAATGGAGAGAGAGAGAGTGTAGGGGGAGGGAATGGAGAGAGAGAGAGAGTGTCGGGGGAGGGAATGGAGAGAGAGAGTGTAGGGGGAGGGAATGGAGAGAGAGAGAGTGTAGGGGGAGGGAATGGAGAGAGAGAGAGTGTAGGGGGAGGGAATGGAGAGAGAGAGAGTGTAGGGGGAGGGAATGGAGAGAGAGAGAGAGTGTAGGGGGAGGGAATGGAGAGAGAGAGAGAGTGTCGGGGGAGGGAATGGAGAGAGAGAGTGTAGGGGGAGGGAATGGAGAGAGAGAGAGAGTGTACGGGGAGGGAATGGAGAGAGAGAGTGTAGGGGGAGGGAATGGAGAGAGAGAGAGAGTGTAGGGGGAGTGAATGGAGAGAGAGAGAGAGTGTCGGGGGAGGGAATGGAGAGAGAGAGAGAGTGTCGGGGGAGGGAATGGAGAGAGAGAGTGTAGGGGGAGGGAATGGAGAGAGAGAGAGAGTGTACGGGGAGGGAATGGAGAGAGAGAGTGTAGGGGGAGGGAATGGAGAGAGAGAGAGAGTGTAGGGGGAGGGAATGGAGATTGAGAGAGAGTGTAGGGGGAGGGAATGGAGAGAGAGAGTGTAGGGGGAGGGAATGGGGAGAGAGAGAGTGTAGGGGGAGGGAATGGAGAGAGAGAGAGTGTAGGGGGAGGGAATGGAGAGAGAGAGAGAGTGTAGGGGGAGGGAATGGAGAGAGAGAGAGAGTGTAGGGGGAGGGAATGGAGAGAGAGAGAGAGTGTAGGGGGAGGGAATGGAGAGAGAGAGAGAGTGTAGGGGGAGGGAATGGAGAGAGAGAGAGAGAGAGTGTAGGGGGAGGGAATGGAGAGAGAGAGAGTGTAGGGGGAGGGAATGGAGAGAGAGAGAGTGTAGGGGGAGGGAATGGGGAGAGAGAGAGTGTAGGGAGAGGGAATGGAGAGAGAGAGTGTAGGGGGAGGGAATGGAGAGAGAGAGAGAATGTAGGGGGAGGGAATGGAGAGAGAGAGTGTGTAGGGAGAGGGAATGGAGAGAGAGAGAGAGTGTCGGGGGAGGGAATGGAGAGAGAGAGTGTCGGGGGAGGGAATGGAGAGAGAGCAGGGGGAGGGAATGGAGAGAGAGAGTGTCGGGGGAGGGAATGGAGAGAGAGCAGGGGGAGGGAATGGAGAGAGAGAGAGTGTGTAGGGAGAGGGAATGGAGAGAGAGTGTAGGGGGAGGGAATGGAGAGAGAGCAGGGGGAGGGAATGGAGAGAGAGAGAGTGTCGGGGGAGGGAATGGAGAGAGAGAGAGAGAGAGTGTTTGGGGGGAGGGAATGGAGAGAGAGAGAGAGTGTAGGGGGAGGGAATGGAGAGAGTGTCGGGGGAGGGAACGGAGAGAGAGAGTGTAGGGGGAGGGAATGGAGAGAGAGGGTGTCGGGGGAGGGAATGGAGAGAGAGAGAAAGTAGGGGGAGGGAATGGAGAGAGAGAGAGTGTAGGGGGAGGGAATGGAGAGAGAGAGAGTGTAGGGGGAGGGAATGGAGAGAGAGAGAGAGTGTAGGGGAGGGAATGGAGAGAGTGTAGGGGAGGGAATGGAGAGAGAGAGAGAGTGTAGGGGGAGGGAATGGAGAGAGAGAGTGTAGGGGAGGGAATGGAGAGAGAGAGAGTGTGTCGGGGGAGGGAATGGAGAGAGAGAGAGTGTAGGGGGAGGGAATGGAGAGAGCGAGAGTGTCGGGGGAGGGAACGGAGAGAGAGAGTGTAGGGGGAGGGAATGGAGAGAGAGGGTGTCGGGGGAGGGAATGGAGAGAGAGAGAAAGTAGGGGGAGGGAATGGAGAGAGAGAGAGTGTGTCGGGGGAGGGAATGGAGAGAGAGAGAGTGTAGGGGAGGGAATGGAGAGAGAGTGTAGGGGGAGGGAATGGAGAGAGAGAGTGTGTAGGGGGAGGGAATGGAGAGAGAGAGTGTGTAGGGGGAGGGAATGGAGAGAGAGAGTGTGTAGGGGGAGGGAATGGAGAGAGAGAGAGTGTAGGGGGAGGGAATGGAGAGAGAGAGAGTGTGTAGGGGGAGGGAATGGAGAGAGAGAGTGTGTAGGGGGAGGTAATGGAGAGAGAGAGAGAGTGTGCCGGGGGAGGGAACGGAGAGAGAGAGAGTGCCGGGGGAGGGAACGGAGAGAGAGAGTGCCGGGGGAGGGAACGGAGAGAGAGAGAGTGAGTGCAGGGGGTGGGAACGGAGAGAGAGAGAGTGCCGGGGGAGGGAACGGAGAGAGAGAGAGTGCCGGGGGAGGGAACGGAGAGAGAGAGAGTGCCGGGGGAGGGAACGGAGAGAGAGAGTGTAGGGGGAGGGAATGGAGAGAGAGAGTGTAGGGGGAGGGAATGGAGAGAGAGAGAGTGTAGAGGGAGGGAACGGCGAGAGAGTGTAGGGGGAGAGAGAGAGAGAGAGTGTTGGGGGAGAGAACGGAGAGAGAGAGTGTCGGGGGAGAGAACGGAGAGAGAGGGTGTCGGGGGAGGGAACGGAGAGAGAGGGAGAGAGAGAGAGAGTGTAGGGGGAGAGAGAGAGAGAGAGAGTGTAGGGGGAGAGAGAGAGAGAGAGTGTAGGGGGGGAGAGCGAGAGAGAGAGAGTGTAGGGGGAGAGAGAGAGAGAGAGAGTGTAGGGGGAGGGAACGGAGAGAGAGAGAGAGTGCCGGGGGAGGGAACGGAGAGAGAGAGTGCCGGGGGAGGGAACGGAGAGAGAGTGCCGGGGGAGGGAACGGAGAGAGAGAGAGTGCCGGGGGAGGGAATGGAGAGAGAGAGAGAGAGTGTAGGGGGAGGGAATGGGGAGAGAGAGAGTGTAGGGGGAGGGAATGGAGAGAGAGAGAGAGAGAGTGTGTAGGGGGAGGGAATGGAGAGAGAGAGAGTGTAGGGGGAGGGAACGGAGAGAGAGAGTGTCGGGGGAGGGAACGGAGAGAGAGAGTGCCGGGGGAGGGAACGGAGAGAGAGAGAGAATGTAGGGGGAGGGAATGGAGAGAGAGAGAGTGTAGGGGGAGGGAACGGAGAGAGAGAGTGTCGGGGGAGGGAACGGAGAGAGAGAGTGCCGGGGGAGGGAACGGAGAGAGAGAGAGAGTGTAGGGGGAGGGAATGGAGAGAGAGAGAGTGTAGGGGGAGGGAACGGAGAGAGAGAGTGTCGGGGGAGGGAACGGAGAGAGAGAGTGCCGGGGGAGGGAACGGAGAGAGAGAGAGAGTGTAGGGGGAGGGAATGGAGAGAGAGAGAGTGTAGGGGGAGGGAACGGAGAGAGAGAGTGTCGGGGGAGGGAACGGAGAGAGAGAGTGCCGGGGGAGGGAACGGGGAGAGAGAGAGAGAGAGACAGAGAGTGTAGGGGGAGGGAATGGAGAGAGAGAGTGCCGGGGGAGGGAACGATTTGCAGGGCTATGGGGAAAAAGCGGGGGAATGGGACTAACTGGATTGCTCATACAAAGAGCAGGCACGGGCTCGATGGGACGAATGGCCTGCTTCTGTGCTGTTACCATTCTGTAATTCTATGAGCTCAAACGCCGAGCCCCAGCAAGTCGCACAACTCTCTCGTCACGGAATGGAACATGGTACCAACTGAGCTCTGCACAGGTCAGTCAGCATCTGAGGATCAATGGTTTGGGTGGGATCCTGAGTCAGTTCTGCTGTGTCTTGTCAGCAATTTGTTTTATTCAAAGTGCAGAGGCTATTTTGTCAACATTTCTTAAATTTAAAACTGAGAAACTGTGTACACACACATAAGGAATTTAAGGTGAAATATTAGTGAGCATTCCTGACACATTGTGTCAAGGACTATCTGGAAAAAATATACAGCTGGATACCCAGACAAGAATAATCTCCACCGTGTGGAACAAGAGGAGAGGGAGGCATTTCAATGTGTTTACTTGGGCAGGTGAGTATTTGATGCAGTGAAACCAATCACCATGTTTCAGTCTCCAAACCAAACTGAGAAATCCATAAGAGATAGGAGCAGGAGGAGGCCATTCGGACCCTCGAGCCTGCTCCGCCATTTAATGAGATCATGGCTGATCTGATTTTTACCTCAACTCCACTTTCCCGCCCTTTCCCCATATCCTTTGACTCTCTTGCGAATCAAAAGTTTGTCTAACTCAGCCTTGAATGTATTCAATGACTCAGCCTCCACAGCTTTTTGGGGTAAAGAATTTCAAAGATTCACAACTCTGAGAGAAGAAATTCCTCTTCATTTCCATCTTAAACAGGCAACCCCTTATTCTAAGACTATGCCCCCTCGTTTTAGATTCCCCCATGAGGGGTAACATCCTCTCAGCATCTACCCTATCGAGTCCCCTCAGAATCTTGTATGTTTCAATAAGATCTCCTCTCATTCTTCTAAACTCCAATGAGTATAGACCCAACTTGTTCAATCTTTCCTCATAAGACAACCCTTCCATACCCGCAATCAACTGAGTGAACCTTCTCTGAACTGCCTCCAATGCAAGTATGCCCTTCCTTAAATAAGGGCACCAGAACTGTACGCAGCACTCCAGGTGTGGTCTCACCAGCACCCTGTACAGTTGGAGCATGACTTCCCTGCTTTTATACTCCATCCCCTTAGAAATAAAGGCCAATATTCCGTTTGCCTTCCGGATTACCTCTGCACCTGTCTGTTGACTTTTTGTGTTTCATGTACGAGAACACCCAGATCCCTCTGTACTGCAGCATTTTGTAGTATTTCTCCATTCAAATAATATTTTGCTTTTTTATTTTTCCTCCCAAAGTGGATGACTTCACATTTTCCCACATTATATTCCATCTGCCAAATTTTTGCCCATTCGCTTAACCTGCCAATATCCCTTTGCAGACACTTTGTGTCCTCATCACAACTTGCTTTTCTATTCAAGTGGGCTTTTTAAAGAGACAGTAATATTCACACAGGCTTTTTAAAGAGACAGTAATATTCACACGGGCTTTTTAAAGAGACAGTAATATTCACACAGGCTTTTTAAAGAGACAGTAATATTCACACAGGCTTTTTAAAGAGACAGTAATATTCGCACTGGGTTTTTAAAGAGACAGTAATATTCACACGGGCTTTTTAAAGAGACAGTAATATTCACACAGGCTTTTTAAAGAGACAGTAATATTCACACGGGGCGGTGAGCGGGAGCGCGCAGGGCGGGGAGCGGGAGCGCGCGGGGGCGGGTGAGCGGGAGCGGGTGAGCGCGCGGGGGCGGTGAGCGGGAGCGCGCGGGGGCGCGGGGCGGTGAGCGGGAGCGGGCGGGGAGCGGGAGCGCGCGGGGCGGGGGGTGAGCGGGAGCGCGCGGGGCGGGGGGTGAGCGGGAGCGCGCGGGGCGGGGAGCGGGAGCGCGCGGGGCGGGGGGTGAGCGGGAGCGCGCGGGGCGGGGGGTGAGCGGGAGCGCGCGGGGCGGGGGGCGGGAGCGCGCGGGGCGGGGAGCGGGAGCGCGCGGGGCGGGGGGTGAGCGGGAGCGCGCGGGGCGGTGAGCGGGGGCGGGGTGAGCGGGAGCGCGCGGGGGGTGAGCGGGGGCGCGGGGCGGTGAGCGCGCGGGGCGGGGCGGGGAGCGCGCGGGGCGGTGAGCGGGAGCGCGCGGGGCGGGGTGAGCGGGAGCGCGCGGGGCGGGCCCGCGCTGCGAGTTGTGAGCTGAGAGTCAATGCCGTTGATTGTGAGTAAATTGTAATCGGCTTCTGATCAGATCCCCCGACATGGAGCGCGGTCAATCCCCCGCTCACTGGGGCAGTGACCCGAATAGACCGCGAATGGCCCAGATTTGATCCCGGGCTTCTGATCAGTTCCCTTGAGGTTTTGGGCTTTTGGTGTGAGGAGGGGAGGGGAGGGGAGCGGGAGAAATGATCCCGGGCCTTGCTCCTGATCACTCTCATTATCCAGGGACTCCTGCCGGAAACCAGGCCTGTCTGGATGTTCCCCGAGGCCGGCAATGATGCCTCGCCCCCCTCCCCCAGACATCCTGCTCAAGTCTCCTGTCTCCACTCCCCGTCGAGGCTCATCCATCAGCGCTCATTTGGATGAGGTGGGGTCGGACTGCCGGGGCCTCGGGAACCAAACCCCAGCCTCTGTCCACCTTGTCTTCAGGGAGAAAGGATTAGGAGAGAAATCCCATTCTCTTTCCTCACATAACAAACCCCAATCCTGGCCCAGTATTATAGTCCAGGGACTGTCATTACACACAGGACTCATGCAGCAAACCAAAGGCACTTTCACCAACACCACCTTTTATTAAACAACCGTCTCACAGGATTTAGAACCACATTTTGTACAAAGGATCATAAATAAAACAGCACAAACTGAATCTGTTGAAGTGTTTCCCTCAGTAATGAATGTGGGTGTGAGCCGGGGCTCAGTGTGAGCACTCTCGCCTCGGGAGTCACAATGTGATGGTTCAAGTCCCACTCCAGGGACTGGAGCACTAAATCTAGGCTGACACTCCAGTGCAGGACTGAATACTATTTATCCCTCAATCAACACCAGGAAAACACATTATCTGCTCATTATCACATTGCTGTTTGTGGGATCTTGCTGTGCACAAATTGGCTGCTGTGTTTCCAGCTCACAACATTGACTGCACTTCAAAACATTCCACGGGTTAGATGATGAGGAGAGATTACATGAACTAGGCTTGAATTCCCTGGAATATTGAAGGTTAAGGGGTGATTTGATTTAGGATTTGATCAGGTAGATAGAAACTTTTTCCGCTGGTGGGGGAGTCGAGGACAAGGGGACATAACCTTAAAATCAGAGCCAGGCCATTCAGGAGAGAAGTTAGGAAACACTTCTTCACACAAAGGGTGGTGGAAGTGTGGAACTCTCTCCCACTAAAAGCAGGAGATAGTCGCTCAATTAGTAATTAAGGGATATGGAGCCAAGGTGGGTAAATGGAGTTAGGATACAGATCAGCCATGATCGGATTGAATGGCGGAACAGGCTCGAGGGGCTGAATGGCCAACTCATGATCCTGTGAGAGAGAGAAATAAAAAATGGGCTTGGGCTGAGCTGTGATGCTCTCCACAGTCAAATATCCTAATCCTGTGTTTCTGATTTTATTTCTGAACTGCTGCTGCAGGCCTGAAAGGGTTAATCTTCAGACAGAGTCAATCAGGAAATGAAACGAACATCGTCACTCCCTGCACTGAGTGTTTATAACAATTTCACTTCCTGCTCTGGTTCCTCGCTCTCTCTTGTGCTGTGTGAAAGCTGCTTCAGGTGCTGTTGGAATGGAGCCTGGAGCTTTCGAGGATGAATTAACCTGTGCTGTGTGTCTCCAGGTGTACCAGGACCCGGTGGTGTTGTCCTGTCAGCACAGTTTCTGTTTGAAATGTATTGAGGGAGTTTGGGTCCAGACACCAGGCCCAGAGGGGTTTGAGTGTCCTCAGTGTCGCCAGAAATTCAACCCCAGGCCCAGTCTGAAGAGAAACTTCACGCTGTGTAATATAGTGGAAAAATACAAGCGGTCACAGCCTCCTGCTGATTCAGCCCGTGTCATGTGTGATACGTGCATCGAGAATCCATCCCCAGCTGTCAAGACGTGTCTGAAATGTGAAGCTTCCTTTTGCTCCCTTCATTTAAAACCACATTTACTGAAAGGGGCCTACAAAGATCACACCCTAATCGAACCTGTGGCTGATCTGACAGACAGGCAGTGCGTTGACCACAAGAAGGTTCTTGAATACTACTGTAAAGATGATGCAGATTGTGTGTGTGTTTCCTGTACAATAATAGGGAAACATAAATCCCACACACTGCTGAGCCTGGATCAGGCACAAGCTGCAATTAAGGTGAGTGACACAATTCCTGATATTAAATACAGTGAGGGAGAGTTTTTCTGTGAATGACCAACATTAATTAGAACTGATTGCAGACAGTTCTGATTTAGCCCAGTGTTTTCTTGTTGCCTGGGTCTAGGTTTCCAGCTGTTTGTTTTTAGAGCAGAGCATGTTGTTGCCCTGTGCAACACTGGGGTATTCTGCCATCTGACCAGCAGGGAGAGGACCATCACCGGTGGGGGGAGTGAGGGACACCCACGGGGGGAGACTCAGGGGCTGGGGGGAGAAACTGTTTCTCACAACAAGAGGGAATTGGTGTTTGAGAAATGCTGGTGTGACTGAGTCTGTCTCCCTTTCCCCTCGGCTGATTCCTGGAAATGGAGGAGCTGAGTCCATGTGAAAATGCAGCACACGGTGAGTCAGTGTGAAAAGAAGCCGGTGTGTGTGTGGTTCCTCAGTTTATACAGGGCAGGGAGCGCCTCTTTACTGAGAGCCACAGAAGGGAATATTTCTGCTCAGGGCCCAGACACTGAGAATCCCCCAAACCACTTTCTATCCACATCCAGTGGGGTCACTCCTGGAACGGAATCATTTCCCTTTTACATTCCAGTTTCAATCCCTTTTAAACACTTTCCAATCACCTTCACAGGAAGAATTGGAGAGAGAAATCGAGAGGCTTCGGGGAGTCCAACAGAATTGTTCCAGCAAACAGCGAGACTTGGAGAGATCAGAAGCTGAAATAAAGGTGGGTAAAGTGGGACTGGATTTAGAAAGGGTTTCTCTCCCCGCTGAGTCAATGAGCACATCAGAAACAGGCCTTCCAAACCAGGCTGGTTGTGTTGGGGCCGAGTCACTGATTACACTGAGTTCCCCGTGTGTTTGATGTGAGGGGGAGCTGCTTAACTCTCCCTGCACCTCCCAGGGAATATTATTACATCACTTGGGCACTGGATTTCCTGAAACAGACACAGTCAGAGGCTGGGAGTTGGAGACTTGCCCTGAAGCCTGTATCAGATGAACATAGAAAGGAAGAGGAAGAAAAGACCATTAGCCCCAGCGAGCCTGCCCCATGCAGACAGGGTTCAATCACACACACCACTGATCCACCCCGAACCATGTACTCACCTGGGAATGGCAAACAGAAGAGAGAAAAAACACCTGCAGACAATTCAGGACAAACTCTGGGAAATTCCTCCCCAGCTCCCTTTTAAAGGGTGGGAGTGACTCCATACCCCCAACATGTTCAGGGAGTCTGTTCCAGAGATCGAGGACTCTGGGGTCTAACCAAACTCTGTGCCTATGGATTTCATACACAGGCCCTCTAGTCCCACCATCCCGATCCATCTCAAGTACCTCACCCAACGAGTGAGTCCAATAATCCCTCGATCATTTTAAAAACCTCAATCATGTCCCTCTCGGCCTGCCTTTCTCTAAATCGCCCTCCCTCTTGGAGCCGATTTTCAGAACTAAAATCCATCAGACTACGTGTCATTCTGGCCACCGTCCTCTCCAGAGTCTCAATCTCCTTCACCAGGTGTGGGCACCAAAACTGGACCCATCACTCCAGGTGTGGATGGACCAGGTGGCAGTGCCATACACAGTCTAAATACAGTGCTCTTTCTATTAAACTCAAGGCTCAAGGCAACACTCGGTAAACTCTGTTTTCTCTCCCAGTGGACCCTCCCCTCACTGCTTGTCTATCTTTAACGGGTGATCGAGTAGTGATCGAAACAAACTGTCCCGTCCCTGGAAAGTGCCGTGTGCTCAGGGTAAGAGCTGTGTGGAAGGGCCGTTTGTAATGAGAGTTGGTTTGGGTTTCAGACACGAATCGATGAGCTGAAAGGAAAGCTATCGAAGAGCTTCTCTGAATGGAGGAGACAGCTGGAAGAAGATGAAGAATATGCACTGAAACTGATCGATGAGGAGGGGCTCCGAGCTCTCTCACAGATAAGAAGCTGTTCTGAAGCATTAAACAAGAGGATGGAACAGATTACATTAATAGATGGAGAAACCCAGAGTCTGGTACAGAGGGACCATCTCTCCTTTATTCAGGTACATCTTCAATATAAACAGGGCCATGTCTGGGGAATGGGGCGTTTCTGTGAGGCTGGTGAGAGGACTGAATTGTTTGAAGATTGTTGGTGGGGCCCAGCATTGGTGCTGCCCCCTCAGCCCTGCCCTGGGAGTGTTGGCGCTGCCCCCTCAGCCCTGCCCTGGGAGTGTTGGCGCTGCCCCCTCAGCCCTGCCCTGGGAGTGTTGGCGCTGCCCCCTCAGCCCTGCCCTCAGAGTGTTGGCGCTGCCCCCTCAGCCCTGCCCTGGGAGTGTTGGCGCTGCCCCCTCAGCCCTGCCCTGGGAGTGTTGGCGCTGCCCCCTCAGCCCTGCCCTCGGAGTGTTGGCGCTGCCCCCTCAGCCCTGCCCTCGGAGTGTTGGCGCTGCCCCCTCAGCCCTGCCCTCGGAGTGTTGGTGCTGCCCCAGGATGGAGTGCAGTGAAATGTGGGATTATTGCCCATTCCTGTGACTGGCCCCACCTACTGTTATACACTGAACTCTTTACTCTCAATCCCAAATTCACTCTTTGGTTCCATTGGGTGTTGATTTGTTCGTTGACTGATTTGATCTCCTCTCTTTATTCACAGAACTCGAAGCAGCTCCTTTCCAGGTAAGTTCCTCTCAGTCATACAGTACCTGCTGCTGATAGGGAACCTTCCCCTGTATCTGGGAGAAGAGTGAAAGTAGAATCACCGCTTGGAAAACTACCCAGATAAGGTGCTTTCAAATGGTGGGAATATTGAGTGATGTTTAACTGTGGCTTGAGGGGTTATTGGCTCAGGCAGCCTGTGGGAAATGGGAGATTCCACATGTACACTGACAACACCCAGCTCTACCTCACCACCACCTCTCTCGACCCCTCCACAGCATCCGATTTGTTACGCTGCTTGTCCGACATCCAGTATTGGATGAGGTGAAATTTCCTCCAATTAAATATTGGGAAGTTCGAAGCCATTGTCTTCGGTCCCCACCACAAACTCCGTTCCCTAGTCACCGACTCCATCCCCCTCCCTGGCCACTGTCTGAGTCTGAACCAGACTGTTCCCAACCTCGGCGTTCTATTTGACCCTGAGCTGAGCCTCCGACCCCATTTCCTCTCCATCACCAAGACCTCCTACTTCCACCCCATAATATCACCTGTCTCAGCATCTGCTGCTGAAACCCTCATCCATGTTATTGTTACCTCTGGACTCGACTTTTCCAATTCTCTCCTGTCCGGCCTCCCATCTTCCACCCGCCATGACCTTCAGCTGATCCAAAACTCTGCTGCCCGTATCCTAACTCGCACCAAGTCCCGTTCACCCATCACCCTCTGCTCACTGACCGACATTGACTCCCGGTCCAGCAACGCCTCGAATTTCAAATTCTTATCCTTGTTTCAAATCCCTCCATGGCCTCGCCCCTCCCTGTCTCTGTAACCTCCTCCAGCCCGACAGCCCCTGAGAATCATACAATCATAGAATGATAGAAATTGATGGCACAGAAGGAGGCCATTCGGCCCATTGTGTCCGTGCTTGCCAAAATAGAGCAATTTAGCCTAATCCCACTTTCCAGCTCTTGGTCCGTAGCCCTGTAGGTTACGACACTTCAAGTGCATGTCCAAGTACTTTTTAAATGTGATGAGGGTTTCTGCCTCTCCCACCCTTCCAGGCAGTTGTTGTTGTTATTGAGTGACCTGGGCTGTTCCATCGGTGTGTCGAGCTTCTCAGGAACCTGTTAGACAGGAAGTGAGAGAGAGAGAAACCTGCAGTGACCTGTATCTAACCGAGGCTTCCGAAAGGCTCCATGTGTGTCAGTGACAGCTTTATTCCATTGGGTCAGTAAGTGCTGTGTGATTGGCTTGTTCCATCAACCAGCCCATGGAGAAATGAGGAGAGGGGCAGGTCCCAGTGTCAGAGTGACAGTAAAATGTGTTGTGATTGGCTCATTCTATCCACTAACAGAGAAATGAGTCAGTGCTGAGATTTCCCAGTAATGTCACTGTGATTGGACCCTCGGGCCACGATTTTATCTCCGAGGTCCGGGTGGGTTGGGGGCGGGAGGCAAACAAAATCGGGGATTTCCGGAGCGGGAAGGAATCCCGGCTCCAACCCGCTGAAAAACACGTCCGACCCAGAGCCACCTGGGTGCGTGGGGTTCAGGAAGCTGGGACGGGACGATATTTAAACCCACAATTAACGGAGTTAAAGTCCTTGGAATTGTGATTTACATTTTATTGATGCAGGGAAACGATATCAACGCTGCCTCAACGTGTTTCCTGTGCTGTGTGAAGCACGCCATGGAAACGGAGGTGAGTTGCAGCCGGCAGCCATTTGGCCATTGAAATCCCTGTTTGACAGATGGGGATAAAAGGTGAGTTATTGCAGCAGGGCACTCAGTTCTCTCAGACAAACAATTGGCTGGGAGTTCTTTGTGTTTAGTCTGAGAATTCTTGGTTCACACTCAGAATTGGTCTGTTTACACATATTTACCTACATTTTGGACCCCCTCAAACTGGTAACATCAGGATGGGGGGCGCGATGGCTGCATTCACCAGTATATCCGAGGAGGGGGCACATCACCATCCTCGCCAGGCACGGCCTGCAGATCCACCACTTGCAGCTCCACAAGACAGAGGTATGTCACAGGGACCCGCACAAGAGCAGAGAGGGGAACAACAGAGGGCCTGACATCGCAGGAGGCACTACCCTCGTGAGAGGGTCTACAGACCGAGGCTGAGCTTCCTGGACCTCTCTGAGGAGCAGTGCATACGGAGGCTGAGAGTGAGTCACCAGGTGGTCGCAGACATCTGCAGCCTCCTTCATGCAGAGCTGCTCCTGGCTGGGCCTGGTGGCATCGCATTGCCCGTCGCAGTTAAACTCACCACTGCCCTTAACTCCTTCACCTCCGGATCCTTCCAGGGTGCCACCAGTGACATCATCGGGGTCTCTCATTCGTCTGCCCTCAAGTGCATAAGACAGGTCTCCGATGGTTTGTTTTGCAGGGTGTCTCACCACGTCAACTTCCCCATGGACGATCTCAGCCAGACGGAGAGGGCAGTGGGTTTCCACTCACTGTGCTGGCTTCCCACGGGTACAGGGTGCAATTGATTGCACACACGTAGAAATCCGAGCACCTCCACACGAGCCAGGACTGTTCACCAACAGAAAGGGATATCACTCCCTCAACACGCAGCTCGTTTGTGATCACCGGAAATGATTTCTTCACGTGTGCACCAGATTCCCTGGCAGCTGCCACGATTCCTTCATTCTGCGGGAATCCAACATCCCGGCCCTCTTCCACGCACCAAACAGACTTAAGGACCGGCTCCTCGGAGACAAGGGAAACCTCCTGCAGACGTGGCTCATGATACCTGTGAGAAACCCCATCAGCGAGGCACAGAGTCAGTACAACGACAGTCACATCACCACCAGGTCTGTCATTGAACATGCGATGTGATGGGCTTCAGGTGCCTGGGTCGATCTGGGGGAGAGCTTCAATACGCACCAGCGAGAGTGGGTAGAATTATAGTCGTCTGTTGTGTCCTGCACAACATCGCGCAACAGAGAGGATTACCAGTGGATGAGGCCCCAGCAATCAACATTGAGGAGGAGGAGCAGGAGGACGAGGATGAGGACGAGGAGGGTGGCTGCTCGTGAGGCCAAGGAGTCACTGATATTTGACCGATTCTCATAAGGACATCTGCAAAGTGAGGATAGTCCAGTCCTCAGACCACCTGGAACGAGCACCACCAACACCAGGACCCCCGGCCCACACAAAACAGTCCAACAACCACACATACACCCACTGTAAACGCACCCACTGGGTGGCATCAAGTCTCACCGTTCATGATGAAGCACATGAAAGGGCCCGATCACAAAAGGGACTCAAGAATGGGCAAGATGTGGCAGTAGTGGTGAGAATGATAATATTTAATGTGACTTCAACAAAAAACAAATATAAATGATAAACCTGACAGTCTGTCAGACACTCTTGTGCAAACCCCCGGTGATCACAAAACCTTCGCCTTCCTCTTCCTCCCACTTCTACCTGGTGCATCCCCTGTGGCTGGAACAGAGGTAGTGGCAAATTGCTCAGATTCATAGCCTGACTGTTAAGATGCTCTCGGCCGACGCTCTCTGGGTTTTGGAGCCCATGAGGGTCCCTCCAAAGACTGCTTCACCTGCACCTGTGCAGGGGCAGACTCGGCAACCTGGAGAGGAGGCAGCATTGTGGGTACTGGTTGAGAGGGGGGCAAAGGGTGAGACATGGGAACGCTTTGAGTGGTGTCCCCATTTCCATGTCCCCTTTTGCCAACATCCCTCTCCTGGGTCAGGGCCACATCACTCTTACCACCCTGCTGACAACAGTTTGGAGGACATGTGTGATGCCTAGTAAGGCCACTTCCAAAGTTTCTGTCTGCCTGTTTAAGGTGGCAGACATGTTGGCATCCAGAGTCCGAAAGCCCATTGTCAGGGCCTGAATGGACTCATTTGTGAGCCGTGCTTGAAGCTCAATGGAGGCTCGCCTTCTCCATCGCAGACGTTCCCGCACGTACCTGTGACACTGTCTCAGATATTCCCTCCTGTACCTGTGAGTATCTCAGAGATTCCCTCCTGTACCTGTGACACTATCTCAGAGATTCCCTCCTGTACCTGTGACACTATCTCAGAGATTCCCTCCTGTATCTGTGCCACCATTCCACTCATGCAGGAGTTGGACTCCTCCATTCTCTGCGCTATTGTGGAGAGTGTGCGTGGCACCTGTTCCAATACCTCGTAAATCTGCTGCTGTCCCTCGATCATTCTCTTTTTAAAGGATGGTCCCCGGAGTTCAGCATCTGCGTCCAGCTGAGCAGAGCCTGGAGAGGAGTGCTCCCACCGACACGGACTCTCCACAGCTGCCTCTGCGACCAGTGCCTGCTCGTGCTCACTTGTGTGTGGTGATTCACCAGGTGCCAACCCAACAAACTCACTGCTGGGACCCATCGAGGTGTGAGTATCTGTGCTGGTGGATGGCTCACTCAGATGTGACGGTGCACCCTCAGAGGCCGGGAGCTCCTCTGAGGAATCGCCCTCTGCCGTCACTGCAGTCATTGAAGGGCCTGTGAGAGAACAGAAGGCAATATTAAGCATCATCACAGATGTGTCATGTTGCGATGAGCATACTGAGGTGTTCAACATGCCAATCGTTGTTAACATCAATTCATGTTGTGTGTGATGAATGTTAAAGTTGTGTCACCAGATGTTTGTGGGGGGCCAGTCTCGCCGTCCCCGATGGACAGGCACTCGAGGGTGCGTCTGATCTGCGGGGCCTCCTCCTCCACCTCTGTGAGGACCACTATTAGTTGTGGCCCCCCCTCCAGTCCTCACCCTCTCCCGTGTATTTTGCTCTTCTCCTACGAGGGGAGAAAGTACAGACGTGTGAGTGAGGGAGGGTGAAGTGGTCAGCCAATGAATGCATTGCGTTGGGTGAGGCTGACCGTGAAAGAGGTGCATCAGAGGGTGAGTATCAGACAGAGACATCACATTGGATGAGGATTGGGTTGAGTGGTAGTGGTGGGGGGACTAATGGGGAGGTGAGGAAGTGCTGAGGAAGTGAAGGTAAGTTGAGGATGAGCCTTAAGTGGGTGTGAGGAGTGATGTGATGGCAGTGCAGAGTGAGAGGGGGTGAGGGTGGGGGAGTGATGTGCACCACGGATTGCAGGAGAATCAGGAAGTGGACTCACTTTTGCTGACCTGGTTAGGTCATTGAAACGCTTCCTGAACTGCACCCAAGTGCGGGAGATGTTGCTCCTGCTGGTCACCTCCTCAGCCACCTCGAGCCAGGCCTTCTTGGTGGCAGAGGCAGGCCACTTCCTCCTGTCCGCCGGGTAAAATATTTCCCTCCTCCTCCTCTCCCCGGCCAGCAGCACCTCAAGTGAGGAGTCACTAAATCGTGGAGCTGCCTTGTCCCTCTGCTGCTCCATTCTGCCTGGTTGTTCCTTTGTGCAGCAAAAGTCATTGCATCAATGGCCCTTTAAATATGGACACTCCAACTGACAGCAGGTCATGTGGGTGCGCAGTCCGCCCGTTGCGCAGCTTTCAGACGGCAAACCCGCCACCAACGTTAAGGGCCATCAATTAAGTCGCGATCGTGTGGGGAAAGGTGGGGATTAATTTTTCGGGTTTCCCGCGGGCCCCTTGACCCCCCGCTGCCATCCCACAGGCAGATTAAAATCATGGCCTCTGTGAGGGAATCCCACCGATCCCAGGTCCCTGGGAGGCTGTTCCTTCTTCTCTCCTCACTTCACATGATTGTAGAGAGTGTGATCCTGCAGAGAGGTGGGAGCACAGACTGGAGACTCTCAGGATAATAATAATTATTAACAATGGAAAGATGAGGGCTCCAGTACAGAGAAACTGGACTGAACACAGACGGCTTTGAAAATCACAAACTGAGCTGAAGTGGCAGCAAACCAGGATCCCACTGCACGTGTGGAGATCAGTGTGAATGCAGGGAGACTGCAAATCCCGGGATTCTGCCATTTTCAGGATGGGTTGCTGCGGGGTCTCAGTACGAGCATTAGAAGGGGTGCAGGTTGTTGCACTGATCACTCGTTCCCCTTTGGGTTTCTGATCTGAAATGTCCCCACTGATAAAAACATTCTCTCCTCTTTCATTCCAGAGTGACTGAGACTCAGAGAGTCACAGACCCAGATGTTCCAGCGCTCACCCTGAACCTGTCCAATATATCTCAACTTATCCAGAAGAGGCTGAATGGATCGGAAAAGTATCACTCAGACATATTGGGAATCATTGGTGAGAACGTGCAGCTTTTCTCCAATATAAGGGACTGAGAGCAGGTCGGGTTAGTTGTGTTCAGACAGCTGGGAATATCCAAAATAATTCAGCAAAGACACAAACACACACGCCCTGCCACAGAGACTGGCACAGACACGCCCGCCCTGCCACAGAGACTGGCACAGACACGCCCGCCCTGCCACAGAGACTGGCACAGACACGCCCGCCCTGCCACAGAGACTGGCACAGACACGCCCGCCCTGCCACAGAGACTGGCACAGACACGCCCGCCCTGCCACAGAGACTGGCACAGACACGCCCGCCCTGCCACAGAGACTGGCACAGACACGCCCACCCTGTCACAGAGACTGGCACAGACACGCCCGCCCTGCCACAGACACACCCGCCCTGCCACAGAGACTGGCACAGACACGCCCGCCCTGCCACAGAGACTGGCACAGACACGCCCGCCCTGCCACAGAGACAAAGACAATCAATATATACACAAATATAAACAGATAGAGAGAGAGAGAGAGAGAGATTGAAATCAATGGAGCTCCTGATACTGACTGATTTCAGGAACATTGACTGTTCCCACAGTTTGCATCAAAAGGATTTATTTATTGAATTGTTCCCATCCCTGCCCTGTCTGTTTCACTCTCTGTATTACTGTGATTCTCTATTCCATTCCCTTTAATACCCGCCCTATCTGTTCCACTCTCTAATACTTGACTGATCTGTTTCACTCTGTAATTCCCACCCCGTTTTCCTGTCGGTTTCACCGACTGTAATACCTGCCCCGTCAGTTTCACTGTGTTAGGGTCTGTCACACCCGTGCTGTCTGGTTCACTCTACACAATACACAGTCGGTCTGTTTTGTTCTCTACGGGTGAAAAATAGTAATTGAAATTTATCAAGAAGCAAAACTATACAGATGCAAGAGCCAATCAGTGGATGAGATGACAAAACAGGACTTAACTTGTTCCCACACATCGATTGGCTTCCTGGGTCCAACAGAACAAGTGTTTTTGAGTATTTGCTGCCCTTTTCTCAGAGTCTTTATACCTCACTGGGTCACAATTCCCAATCACCGTGTGCTTTGTTTACAGTGCCAGCTTCCACCGAATACAGGGGCCCATCGAACGTAACTCCTCCCCCACACAGCTCCTCTGGGGCAGCCCCTGTCCCTTGGAACGTCCTCCAGCTGTCGACTGGGATCACGGGAAGAGCGGGAATATCCCAAGGTCTGTTTATAATCTTACACAAGGATCACGGGGGCAGTGATTCATTTCTGTTTAACTCTTTGTTTTTCTCTGGTGTTTCTTCAGTCAGGGTTTAGCTCCGAGGATTCGAGGGTCGAGTTCCTGCACCTCTTTCCTCTCCACAACTCGGAATTGGTCCGAGTCTCAGACTCAGGGCTGGAGGGGGGTCCTGGGGAACTCACAGTGAACAGGGACTAACCGAAGGGACATAAGATTCATCCGAATTCTCAGGTCAATCCGCGGTACTGTTTGTAAACTGATGGAGGCTCTAATCAAGCTGTGGGCAGGATGGGACAGTAACAGGAGGGAGAGAGCCCAGGGCTCACTCCTGTATTCAGGATGGGACAGTAACAGGAGGGAGAGAGCCCAGGGCTCACTCCTGTATTCAGGATGGGACAGTAACAGGAGGGAGAGAGCCCAGGGCACACTCCTGTATTCAGGATGGGACAGTAACAGGAGGGAGAGAGCCCAGGGCACACTCCTGTATTCAGGATGGGACAGTAACAGGAGGGAGAGAGCCCAGGGCACACTCCTGTATTCAGGATGGAACAGTAACAGGAGGGAGAGAGCCCAGGGCACACTCCTGTATTCAGGATGGAACAGTAACAGGAGGGAGAGAGCCCAGGGCTCACTCCTGTATTCAGGATGGGACAGTAACAGGAGGGAGAGAGCCCAGGGCTCACTCCTGTATTCAGGATGGGACAGTAACAGGAGGGAGGGAGCCCAGGGCACACTCCTGTATTCAGGATGGAACAGTAACAGGAGGGAGAGAGCCCAGGGCTCACTCCTGTATTCAGGATGGGACAGTAACAGGAGGGAGAGAGCCCAGGGCACACTCCTGTATTCAGGATGGAACAGTAACAGGAGGGAGAGAGCCCAGGGCACACTCCTGTATTCAGGATTGAACAGTAACAGGAGGGAGAGAGCCCAGGGCTCACTCCTGTATTCAGGATGGGACAGTAACAGGAGGGTTAGAGCCCAGGGCACACTCCTGTGAGCTGTGTGTTCCCAGTACAGCCGGTGCTGAGATTGTGGGGCTGTAACTGTGAGTCTGTGGGATGTGTTGTGTGCCGGTGAATCCCCTCCATTGTGTCTGGGAGAACGTGAGCACAGTGCCAGGGGCTTGTGTGATTAAACTGACTGCTACTGTGTGTCTCCACTGCAGTGTTTGCACTGAGTGTCCAGCACTGGGACCCACACACTGCTATTTAACAGGGATTCTGATTGAAGGCCTTTGATTTAACATGGGATGAATCCAGTCTAAGAGGTAATATGGGGCTGACACTGTCTGGGAAATACTGACACTCCCACCCTGCAGCTGTCAATCATTGATCTGAGTGGAATAACCCTGTCTGACCAATCTCTTCTCTCCTCTCTAGGGCAAAGGTCACCGATGAGCCTGGATCCAAAGACAGTAAACTGGAACTTGGTTCTGTCTGATGATCTGAGATCAGTAACATGGACTGAACAGAAACAGCCCTACCCACCTCACCCAGAGAGGTTTAAAGACTGGGCCCAAGTCCTCTGCTCCCAGAGTTTCTCCTCAGGATCCCATTCCTGGTTTGTGGAGACTGATGGGAATTGGTGGGGAATAGGGATTGTGTGTGGGAGTGCAGAGAGGGAGGGGGACGAGTCTGAGCTTGGGGGCAACAGTAAATCCTGGTGTTTGGAGTTTTATGATGATGAATCTCTCACAGCCGCTCACAATTCCCAGTTCACTGCCCTCCCACCGATCCCGTCTAACATCAGGATCCGAGTTCAGTTAGACTACGAGGCCGGGACTCTGTCATTTCACCGGGTCACTGACTCACTGAGACATTTACACACATTTCAAACCACATTTACTGAACCAGTGTTTCCAGCATTTTATTGTGAGGACAAATGCCTAAAACTGTTAAATTAATCTGAGACTCGGATGACATGAATTCCTGTTTCTGGATCCTGTGGTGACATCACTCCTGGTTCAGCTCCTCTGATGACGTCTCTTCCAGGTCTGCCCCTCTGATGACATCATTTTCAGGTCTGCCCCTCTGATGACATCATTTTCAGGTCTGCCCCTCTGATGACATCATTTTCAGGTCTGCCCCTCTGATGACATCATTTTCAGGTCTGCCCCTCTGATGACGTCATTTCCTTGGCTGCCCCTCTGATGACGTCACTTCCGGGTCTGCGCCTCTGATGACGTCACTTCCGGGTCTGCCTCTGATGACGTCACTTCCGGGTCTGCCCCTCTGATGACGTCACTTCAGGGTCTGCCCCTCTGATGACGTCACCTCCGGGTCTGAGCGCTGATGACGTCACTTCCGGGTCTGGGCCTCTGATGACGTCACGTCCGGGTCTGGGCATCTGATGACGTCACCTCCGGGTCTGGCCCTCTGATGACGTCACTTCCGGGTCTGTGCCTCTGATGACGTCACTTCCGGGTCTGCCCCTCTGATGACGTCACTTCCTTGTCTGCCCCTCTGATGACGTCACTTCCTTGTCTGCCCCTCTGATGACATCACTTCCTTGTCTGCCCCTCTGATGACGTCACTTCCTTGTCTGCCCCTCTGATGTCACTTCCTTGTCTGCCCCTCTGATGACGTCACTTCCTTGTCTCCCCCTCTGATGACGTCACTTCCTCGTCTCCCCCTCTGATGACGTCACTTCCGTGTCTCCCCCTCTGATGACGTCACTTCCTTGTCTGCCCCTCTGATGACATCACTTCCTTGTCTGCCCCTCTGATGACGTCACTTCCTTGTCTGCCCCTCTGATGACGTCACTTCCTTGTCTGCCCCTCTGATGACGTCACTTCCTTGTCTGCCCCTCTGATGACGTCAGTTCCAGGTCTGCCCCTTCTGATGACGTCACTTCCAGGTGTGACACTGTTGTGTTCCAATTGATTGTATTCTTAAGTTGTATAATTTTACTTTAGTTCCATAATTGTCGTGGGATTAATCTCAGTAATGAATCGTAGTAACGGCCGGTGTGACTGTATTAATCTCAGTAATGAATCGTAGTAACGGCAGGTGTGACTGTATTAATCTCAGTAATGAATCGTAGTAGTGACAGGTGTGACTGTATTAATCTCAGTCGTGAATGATAGTAGTGACAGGTGTGACTGTATTAATCTCAGTAGTGAATGATAGTAGTGACAGGTCACGGTCCCTTCAAAGAGCTGCTCTGAAAATCTAAGGCTGGGGTTGAAATTGTTCTTTGGCCGTAGCTCAAAACAGCGATGGTGAATCGACAGCCCGAGTTACACTGACTTCAGTGGAAAGGAAAATCGTGCGGGGTGTAAAATGGGCTGTCCATTCACTATCGCCCGTGTTGCACTAACACCAGAGACTAATTCCACCCCCGGGGTCTCCTGGGCATCGCTGAGAGCTTCTGGGACTGCCCAGGGGGGTAACACATCTGTCCTAAACTAAGTAAATGTATTGATAGATTGGACCAGACTGGGAACTTTTAATCTATGGTTTATGGGGTAATGATTATTAGTTTATTGGACAGTAAGGTTCCTCCAGGGCTCACGACCAACATGAAATGGTAATATTATGGGATGTTTAACTTCATCAGACACGAGGAAGTGACTGAGTGTGTGAGGTATAAACAGGAAAATTGTCCCACCAATTGGGGTCTACAATCAGTGTCCCAGGTGACCATGGGTGATAATGGGACATTTTGTGATGACCAAAACCAGCGGGTCGGGAAAAAGATGTGTGAGTGACCGGTGAGAAACAAAGATCACCTGGGAACAACCCCCAAAGGACATCAATCAGGGATCAATGCACAATCCAGTGAAAGTCAGGGAAGGGCAGTTAAGAATAGTTCATTGACAGCTTTCTCTTGGAGATGGTTGTGTCCTTGCTTATACTGAACAGTGAGAAGAATATTTTATAACCTGGCCACTACCCGAGACATCGGGACCGTGCAGGGGGAGATAAGCAAAGACCTCCAGACACCCCCCGATCTGTTGATAAGACAGACTGAAAGTGCAGGAATGGTTTGTATTTGATGTCACGTTTGGGATGATTTTGGGAAACCGCTGTGTGTAAATGTGATATGTTGCGTGTGAGGCAACTCGTATGTGGAATGCATGATGAAGATGCCCTGAAGAACGGGTCTCAGACACGCTCAGTCACGTTGACAACATCACTACATGAAATGGTTAATGTGCTCAGGAGAGTGAGGACATCTACTGGGTCACTACTGATCTGAACTTTTTTTAATCAAAGCACTGACACAAACTCCATAAACCGAGCAGTTAATGAAACAATCAGGATCGAGTTAAACACACTGGTACCTGTCAGAGGGATTGACATTAAAGTAAAGAGGGACAGAGAATTTGGATTTCCAGAATTCAGGATTGGGTTTCTTTGAGTTAACAATGAAATTGGGACAACTGAGGGCCGGGGAGAAATAATACTTAGCCTGAATTATCCACAAGATGGATAATGGGAAAAAGGGGAGCTGGAGGATCTTTGAAGTCCAAGATTTCTTGATAATATGGTAGTATTTGGGGGAGCCGAGTTTCTGTAGTTTTCTGTACAATGTATTATGATTTTCTTTGTCTCTATCATGATGTGTAATATTAACCAAATGAAACTTCGATTAGAAGAGCAAATGGCTGGAGATCGGTCTGTGATGCTAACAAGATGAGGACCTTGGATAAGGCCCCCAGGATCCCACAAAGGAGGGGGAGGGAGGGGCTGTTGAAGATTGAGACTGAGAAGTAAGAAGGGAAACCACTTTCTTAGATTACTTCTGTAGTTTAAAACCCCTAATATTGATAGACTGACAGTGCACATGAAACAACGTAATGCTGAGATTGAAAAGGGGACCTCTCCCCTTGGGAATCATGAATGGTGGGAGCTCGTCTATAATGTGGGACAGCATCCTTGGGTGAAAATCATGTCTATACTTTTTGTTATTATACAGCTTGTTATGATTGGAACACGTTTCTTTCATTTCTCGTATTTGAAAGAACTTTTGTGTCGATGTCACGGTGATTAAACTTCTTGTAACAACAATTCTTAACCTTATCTGTGGTGAGTGCAATTCAGATTCATTGAATGATTTAAAGTCAGTTGTTCGATCGCTCACACTCACTGAATGATTTTGGACTTTTCAATCCCAGTTATTAATGACCTGCTAAAGGAGCTGAGTTTGGTTCAAAGTATTAATTCAACAAAGGAACTGTTAAACTGACTGTTCAAGGCAGCATGCTCGGAAGCATTTCTTCGAAAGCACCTCCCAAACCCGCGACCTCTACCGTCTAGAAGGACAAGGGCAGCAGGCACATCGGAACAACACCACCTGCACGTTCCCCTCCAAGTCACACACCATCCCGACTTGGAAATATATCGCCGTTCCTTCATCGTCGCTGGGTCAAAATCCTGGAACTCCCTTCCTAACAGCACTGTGGGAGAACCTTCACCACACGGACTGCAACGGTTGAAGAAGGCGGCTCACCACCACCTTCTCAAGGGCAATTAGGGATGGGCAATAAATACTGGCCTAGCCAGTGACGCCCACATCCCACGAATTAATTAAAAAAACACAATTGCTGGTAAGTGCTAAAGTCGGACACTTTGAATGGAAAACCCAGTGCAGACTCTGCCTTTTCTCCAGTTTCTTCTTGCTTTGATCTTTTTATTTTCACAATCCATACGTGGATGAAATGCTTTTCTGAATCTGAAAACTGAAAATTCTAAAAAGCTTCAAAAGATTGACCTTTTATTAAAATGCATTCACCTCCGGTATTTTTAAAAATGTCGATTTTTATGTTCTCTTTTTTTAAAGTTTGCTTGAATCAGACTCCATTCATTCTCTGGGCACGGGGAGAGTCTCTGCTTCATTTTCAACTAATGTAAAGTCCCCCCGTCCCAGGACCAGATTTTAAATCCGACTGTCAAATTTGATTGGTGCCTCAGATGTCTGCAGCTACATAATGTGGATTAGTGATTGTCTGGATTAGTTTTACTTGGTATTTTGTCAATATTGTCATCAACCAAATTTACAACAATCCAAATCACAGAACGTTTATTGAGGCAACCAGTTGAGAACAGTGAGCCTGAGAGAGGATCAAACCAACAGTGAGAGATAATAAGGTCTGGGCAAAATGAAGATCTGGAGGTCCTGCTGCAAAGGAATGGACAGGACTTGCATTTATATAGTGCCTTTCCCCACCTCAGGACGTCCCAAGGTGCTTTACAGGCAATGAAGTAGTTTTTTGAAGTGTAGTCACTGTTGTAATGGAGGAAACGCGGTAGTGAATTAGTGAAGGTGGCCCTATTTGGGTCTTATGGCCAGCGTCCAGTAAAAGCACAGATGCAAGTTGCATCAAGGAAGGTTCCCCACCATTCCCATGAAGTCAGCCAGGCCCCTCGCACCTGACTGCAAATGAAGAAATTTGCTGGTCTCAGCAGGAAGGCTGTGCAGTTACTTGTGGGGATCATCAGAGATGATGCAAACCTAAGATGGGAACTCCTGCATCTTCTGGGTGGTAGCATTTCAAAAATGGTACAAATGATTGACCTTTTGCACGCGCTCTTTCAAGGTGTCAAAGCTGGGTGACAGACTTCTCTTGTAGGCGGAGGTGACGTACATGAGACAACACACAGATGATCAGGCTTCCAGCCCAAGGGCCTTCTCTGCTGTTGGGGGCTTTCTCAGTGAGCTCAGCAGCCATGAATTCAGGTGATGAACTCTGGTTTTCTAACAGCCATTGCCTCCTCCTTTGTGTTTCTTCCAAAAATGCAGCCACTCTGATGCTGCTTTCTAATGACATAATGGCTGCTTCCTTGGTAATTGGCCTTAACGGTCAGAATTATGTTTCTGTGGCCAGTTATCATCTTAATATTAACTGAGTGCAAACCCTTTCTTTACATGTCGACCATAGGGCTGATACGAGGCACCCTGAGTCTGCCTGGGTGCCATCTTGCACTCAAGGAATGCCGACTACCCACTGAAAGCTCTGTGTCAGAGAGTGGTGAGAACATGGAACTCGCTACCACACGGAGTGGTTCAGGCAAATAGCATCGATGTATTTAAGGGGGAGCTCGGTAAGTACATGAGGGAGAAAGGAATAGAAGGATATGCTGATCGGGTCAAATGGCGTAAGGTGGGAGGAGGCTCGTGTGGAGCATAAACACCAGCATGGACCTGTTGGGCTGAATGGCCTGTTTCTGTGCTGTAAAATTTGATGTAATTCCTGTCCAGATGCTGCCTCCTTTCTCTTGTTAAAACAGCATCTGTCACTTGTTTGACTCTGTTGTTCACTGTCCCTGAGGGAGCTTGGAGGAATCTGCAAACATAAAAGCTTCACGCTGTGGGAACCTTCACCTCTACAGGAAGATGTGTCTGTTCCAGATGTTGTCTGCAGGTCACCCTGCAGCGTACGGCACAGCTGTGGAACAGTCTGTCTTGTGAAGCAGAGGTGGTGAAGACAGGTCTCTCTGACATCTCCAGGTGCAGGTAGGGGCAGCGAGAAATACTGGTCATGAGTAGTGATGGGGGCAGACAGAACATCTCAGGTGACATTGCACCTATATTTGGTGGCCCCTCCTGAACTCCTCCTCCTCCCCTGAAACATCCAGCACATTGGGAACCCAGTAAGGAATGTGATGTCCAGCACTTCAGATGGTGCCATTTAAATTTGTTCATCGTCACTGGGTCAAAATCCTGGAACTCCTGACCTAACAGCACTGTGGGAGAACCTTCACCACACGGACTGCAGCGGTTCAAGAAGAAGGCCCACCACCAACTTCTCCAGGGCAACTAGGGGTGGGCAATAAATGCCGGCCTCACCAGCGAGGCCCACATCCCCAGAATGAATTTTGAAATGCCGGCAGAAACAAAGAATACTGATGGAAAGCATTGGCAGCAAAATAAATCAGAACTACAAAAAATGGCAGAGTTCCCAGAAAAAGCAACTAATCCATCGGCCAAAATGCTGCCAAATTGACCAGAAAACACAAATAAAACTGTTCAGATAAGCACCGTATCTACTTTTCTCATAACGTATTTCGGATGAGACGTTAAACCGAGGCCCTGTCTGCCCTCTCAGGTGGGTGTAGAAGATCCCATGACACTATTCGAAGAAGAGCAGGGGAGATCTCCCTGATGTCCTGGCCAATATTTATCCCTCAACGAACATCACTGAAACAGATTATCCGCTCATTATCTCATTGCTGTTTGTGGGATCTTGCTGTGCGCAAATTGGCTGCCGGGTTTCCTACATTACAACAGTGACTACGCTTTAAAAAGTACTTAATTGGCTGTAAAGTGCTGTGGGAGGTCATGAGGTGGTGAAAGGCGCTATATAAATGCAAGTTCTTTCTTTCTTTCCTTTTTAAGAAGCCTGCTTGAGCAGGCGGGCCCTCAGAATCCCGGAAATTCCCGTGTGAAATGAACCAGCAGCATGTAGTGGCCAGTTTCTCACCTGTATTTGGGGATTCAGCCAAACAAACAAATTTAAATCAAAATGTCACCTACGTGACCCCATGTGTATCCTGGACACCTCGTCTTTGTCCCTAAATCATGTTCTGGACACGGCCATGGGATCAATTTCCTGACCAATTGCTGCCTCGACGGCTCGGTACCATTGGTTAAACCTCAGATAATCTGGGATTAATAATTTTACTTAATCATTTCTTAAAATTCTTTTGTATTTTTCCAGAACATAAGCCATTTCCCCATGTCGAAAACTTAATTACCTATTATATACAATGCATTAACTCCAAACACTTATTTTCAGACAAGTAAGAATTTATTAAAAGAAACTTGTATACAAGGAAAGCTGTGCTCAGAACAACCTCTTCACTGAACAAAGGAAACAGTTCACATTTATACAGTTTAATCAATAACGTCTACCTGTGTAGAATATGGGCGTACATGTACATTCTTTATTGGTTCAAGTAGTTAGTCAATCAAAATAGGGAACCCATCCTCTGGTTCCTCATGACTGCCTCGTGATTTTTGAACACTGTCCTGGGAAAATAATTTTCCTTAATAAACAGTCTTTCTTATCAGAGGGTCTGTACCTAGTCTCAAGGCTATATGGTCATTCATTTCTGTTAGTCAGTTATCAACATAAGCAAACAATAGCTCTTCTGTATGTCTTTGGTGCGAACTAAAACATAAGCTTTCTATTATATTCAGCTGGTCAGTTAACATGGTCAACTTATCCATCATGCATTTCTTTTTTTTTGGTTTTAAGGGTACTGGAAAATTAATATGGTCAAGTCCACATTTATGGTTTAGGTGTAATAGAAAGTTAATATGGTCAGGTATCTCTTTATGGTTTTCCACATTCCCCCCTTTTGTCCTTTATAAAGGACAATACTCGAATAGAGCATTATTCCATCCAGATGTTCAAACTCCTCCTGCACCTCATCCTGTGTCACCCCTACTTGCACCATCAAATTTGTGGGCGCTATATGTGTACCCAGATTGGACATCATAACACAGCAGCATTTGACAAAGCAATAGGCTATAAGAATTATAACAACAAATATGACTGGTCCCTGAACTAGAGAAGTCCCAATAGAACCCAGCCATCCTGTTGCCCAGCCCCAAAGAGTGAATGAAGGGGGCTGCTTGAATTTCTCAACTTCCCTTTGAATGTGATCGGCCAAATTAGTAATCTTCTCTGAACTATCAGGTATGTAGGTACAACATTCAGATCCAATTAGTGCGCATGTTCCTCCTTTCTCTGCCAATAGGTAATCAAGGGCCATACGGTTTTGTAAGGTGACCGTACGAATGGCTATCATTTCTGTGCTCATTTCCTTTAAGGCTTCTGCTGTATCATTAGCAACTATTTCCCAGATTTTGGCTAATTTAATAATTTCTCTGGTGGCCATGCTCACTCCCCACCTAGGGAAAGCAATGGCCCAGAATCGGTCGGCCTCAGTAATTACCCTCTTTACTCGTTGCCCAGCAGGATATTGAGGCAGGGATGATGAGTGTCAGATATATGGGATCACATCTCCCAAGTAACATGATCCGGTCCATCTTTGAGGCAACCATGGGTATGCCTTGTGGCCACAAATAAAGTAGGTTTCATTATATGCAGTAATTGCAGGGGAATTCTTTGTTTATTCTATCTATGTAAATTTGGCCACCTGTGCAAGGCTTCCATCTGATGGTACTACTGATGCTGGTTACTGTCATATTTATATACTGAGTGCAATTACTCCATCCCACTACATCACCCCCTACTGAATTCTTACTCAAACATATTGCTCCATTAGTTCTTGGTGTATTTGTAAGGATTAGAAAAGGAGGTTTATGGGTCTGATCGTAATTAGGTTGGTACCACCCCCGAAATCTGGTTTCACATTTTGTTGTGATTGTGTATTCCTTCCATTGCTTTATTGCTTTCTCACAAACATTGTCTTATTTGTCCTCGCACTCATCCAGCCACTATCTCGCATTCTGTTCCCATTAATTTCAATTTGATTTATTACCCACTCTGCTATTTCTTGGGAAGTTAGGGGGAATGGTCTGAGTGGAATGCCTCCCTTGGATTGAATTGGGATATGTGAGCACACCCAGCAACTAGAGATACCTTGACGCTTTGCATACATATATGACATGTATAAAAAAATATTGACATGCAGTTCCCTTGAAACACGATTGAGTCTGCTTGCAGCAGGGGTTGTAGCAGGTTTTATGCCAGTTTCCACCCACACGATCAGGCATGCCGAGCCAATTATTCCCAAATGATCGAACAGTTTAGGATATGCCATGCTGCAACAGTCTCTTATAACAGTTTAATTAATCAGTCAGTTTCTTTGGGGGATTGTACCCCACCGCTGGGGTCCTTGTATGGGGATTTGTGGGTTAATTAATCAACTACTCGGCCTGACCTTTGAACTCAAGATTGGGACCCACCCCTTTATATCCCTTAATCCAAATTTTTATCCCTATAATATCCTCTTAGATGCTGTACCTCATCTTAACCAGGTTCCCTTCGTGTTGGCCACCAGTGCGGGTGGAAGAGAGGCAGAGCATCTGATCATCCTATCAAACTATGATTGTCTTCTCTTTTACATGCAACTTACCCCAGCGGGTGCTACTCCCGGTACCATAAAGATGTGTTCTTAGTTGAAATCACAGAGACAATGGGGACATTCTCACCCAGGCTCTGTTTTACTATCTTTGCCAAACCCTTCATCCTCTGCTTACATTTATCACATGCCATGAAAATCAAGAATCATATTGCAACAAACTGCACGACTAATACATGTGAAATTAATCTAATCTGAGGATGGATCTGTATATTCAGTCCCCAATTCCAGAGGTCATCCCACCAAGTGGTGACTTTAATTTGGTCAATGTCATGCTTAATATTTTTATTGTCCTGTTGTAGGTTATAATAAACCTTCTGGGAGAGGCGTATCTCCATTCGCAATGCTTTCAAGTATTTAGGCAACAGGGGTGTCAGATACCCAAATGTGTCCTGATATTCTTTTAAGTCCTTTTTGACATCCTCAGAAACTTGTAAGGTGGTGAGATTATGCCGGTGTATCTCTACCAGTTCCTCGGGTCCAATCCGAACCGGGACTTCAGGAATGGAGCAGAACTCTGGACTTAAAATATCACAAGTTAGATTGACATATTTAAATGTTTTCAAATTGGTTGTAACACAGTATTCGCCCTCTCCGGCATATGCCACTTGAGTGAGTTTTAGATCCGCCTCTAGGGCCTCCATGGTACAGTTAATATCCTGATTGGTACCGGTATTGTTAAACCCACACTGTGCTTCTGGGCTGTGTCCAACACTATGTGGACACACAGTGACAGCATGTCTAGTAACACATCCCTCTAATTTTGTTCCAGCCAAATTCCCTTTAATTTTTTTTTTCAGCATGTGGTAACATATTGTGATGGGATATGTGCATTCCGTCCTTCACTACCCCAATATTCTGTACTTGGTACACCTCTCGTCCCTGAGTTTCGGGTGCCATCACCGGTATTACCAGTACCAACCCTAGGAGCCCTCCTCCGTCAGGTTTACACTCCACTTGAGTGGGGTACACCCGCACCATTGCCCTGAATTGGCAAGGGGTGATGTTCTTGTTTGCTAACAGCCGCTTGGAGGTACCACCTCCATCATGCCCACAGGTCAGGCTCACCCTCAGTTTGTTGATTTGTTATCCATGAGGGTATTTCCCCTGCCTGTATCTGGGCTAGATTCTCTCGTGTCTGTTCCACAGTCCAGTTACCATATGTACTGCAGATGTCATTAGCAGCCGCCTGCTAAGATACGTTATATTCCTCTTTTATTAATTTATTAATGGTTTGGGCATGTGTTTCTAGCACTGTAGCTATCCTTTGCAAATGTATGATCAGCATTTGATCCTCAGACAATTCCTTATCTGTATTTTCATTTATTTTTTAAATATATCTTTAATGCGAGACCCTAAAACTCTGACCTTTTGATCTAATGTTGCCAAATCAATGGTGTTAACAACTGAGGCACCCATATTAAAGGCAGTTGCTACATCACTTATCACAGTCCTTTTACGTCTCCACATTTGTCTATCTCTTTTACGATGTCCACCTCCATTCCATGTTGCGCTTTGTTTTAACACTTGAGTTAGGAGGTGTTGATATAATTGTTGAGTTTTCTTAGCATTCTCAATGCGAGTTATATAATTTGTCAGGGAAGGTCTCCCCCCTTTGGTCAGATCTTGTATTGGAGCTACTATTCGTGAATAGTTTCAAATAAAATTGAATAGCCCCAGAACTTGTCGAACTTCCTTATCATACTGTGGCGGAGTAAAACTGATAGGCGTTTAGTACCCTGTGTCAGTACATAGCTCAAGTAATGGACTTCCAATTGTCCAACCTATGCTTTCTCTTCATACGATTTGTTTTACCTTCCTTATTAATTTTTTTTCACTGTAGCATTGTCTGTGTGGAAACTTATATCTCAGTCAATTGTAGCCTTTGGCATTTCCGAGTAATTGGGTCAATTTTAATAGCATAACCTATACCAATTGTCACCTTATGTTCACCTGTGTTCTGGGCAAGCCTCAGACAGTTCTCAACCGACTGGGTCATTTCTATCTGTTTGAACTGCTCTTGGCATGACAGTCTGGCTTCTTGGGATGGAAGGGGTTAACATTAACTGGCTCTCGTGGTAGCAGTAATGTGATACTTCTCCCTCTGAGATTAAGTTTCCATATTCCACCCCACCCCGCCAGACACTCAGCAAATTGATTTTGGCTTCAAATTTTCTCCTCACACAGGTTTGACTGATATTTTTTTCACTTCTCACATTTGTGGATTGCTTTACACTATATATTTTGCACACTATTTTTGAGATTTATTTTAATCATAGTGTTTACTCCAATGTTTCTTATTAACCAACTTGTTTGCTTGCAGCTTCTTTACTTTCTTTTCAGACTCTGCTTTAACTTTGCAAACAGCCTTTTCCCTAATCTTATCCTTCAGACACCAATTAAAATCCAATAAGATCATTATCACCATCTCTTTTTTTTAATTCCCTCAGGGGAGGAGGATTCAAGGATCCTCACCATGTACCCTGACGAAAGAGGGTGTCTCCCTTCAAAATTCACAAAAATCATTGTTTTTATCAAGAGACAATAAAACTGTTTAAAACTGTTTAAACAGTACCTGCTCTTTCCACTTTCAGAATGCTGTGACTCCAAAGGTATCAGACCAACATCTTAAAAAAACTAGTGCAGTCCAAACTCTTAACTTCAACAATACGGAAATAAGGGTTAGTTATTTCTTGCTTGTAAAGAACCTTAAGGGGTAGGGGAAGAATCAATCACAATAGCACAAAATGCTTCGAAGATCAAATTAATTTATAACCAGAGATCATCCTGCAACTGTAACTTGTAATTCTTTAAAGCTGCACTTTATCTTTTCTTTTACAATTAAACCTCATTTTGTCAATTATTTTATATAAATGCAAAGGTTGTTACTGGTGAATTGAAAACAGATATCGGTGTCCTTGGAAGGGGTTAACTTTTTTTTTCAGAAACAAAACGACGGAGCCAGATATCAGATTCACGCAGCGTTCTCAGCATAGGTCAACGTAATTTTCACATAAATTCTTTTTTTTTGTTTTAAAATTCATACCGGGAAATAACATCTCCCATCGTACATTTTAGTTTATAGTTAGTCTCGTATTTCCAGATTGTTGTGATCAACTTTTGTTTAGGTCTCCCTCAATTGCTAATTGCTTCGCAAGTTTTATAATTTGCTGTCCAATTCATTTTCTTCCCACATACTTTTAGTGGGTATGATTATAACCAACTCTCCGAGCTGTTCCAGCTTTCCGACTTTTCCTATCACGGTGATACCAGATAGCTTTTCTTATATCTGTCCCCTTATTATTTTTTTAACCTTTTTTTTAAACCACAGCCAATCACAAGATAAAAATTCAAAATGCCAATTTTTTTTTGAAGATCCCATGTCTGGAATTTGACATGCTCACATTTTATAAGAACCAGAATTTAATAGGTCACTTAACCTCAATAACTCCAATTTTAATTCAGCAATCTCAGAATTAAACACAAGACAAAACAGATACATTACACAAAGGAAGAAAACACGTAAGACGCAGTAAGAAGGGGGCATGGCCCACAACACTGACAGAAAACACTCACAATAAGGACAGGATTTTTAAAGAGACAGTACACTGAAAACAAAAGAACCTTTCTTTTTCGGGTCTCTGTCTTTTAAACATTTTTCTAGTCACTTAATTCCATCCATATTAAATGTGCCGTCTTCGGGAAAAGGATATTTTCTAGTTCTGGTCCATTTGGACCAAACTATCAACTCGTCAGTTGTTTCTTTCCCAAAGTTTCTGTACATGTAAGCAGCAGGTGTTCCCTTTGGAGGGATTCTATTTACAATCGCTACAATATACTACACAACGATATAACGGTCTCCTATCCGCACTTGATAATTCAGCTGATCAGACAAGACGTCATGTGTTCTCTACACCTACTTTAGGGTCCTGGCCTTAAGAACCAGCTCAGGCCAGGAGCGTGAGAGAAACGTCTGCACTTAGTTGAATCAGCTGACTTACACAAGATTTTTTTCAAAAGTGCTTCTCCTTTTGAGAAGGGGGAACACTGTTTCCTATAAGTGCTTCTCCTTTTGAGAAGGGGGAACACTGTTTCCTTTAAGTGCTTCTCCTTTTGAGAAGGGGGAACACTGTTTCCTTTAAGTGCTTCTCCTTTTGAGCAGGGGGAACACTGTTTCCTTTAAGTGCTTCTCCTTTTGAGAAGGGGGAACACTGTTTCCTTTAAGTGCTTCTCCTTTTGAGCAGGGGGAACACTGTTTCCTATAAGTGCTTCTCCTTTTGAGAAGGGGGAACACTGTTTCCTTTAAGTGCTTCTCCTTTTGAGAAGGGGGAACACTGTTTCCTTTAAGTGCTTCTCCTTTTGAGCAGGGGGAACACTGTTTCCTTTAAGTGCTTCTCCTTTTGAGAAGGGGGAACACTGTTTCCTTTAAGTGCTTCTCCTTTTGAGAAGGGGGAACACTGTTTCCTATAAGTGCTTCTCCTTTTGAGAAGGGGGAACACTGTTTCCTTTAAGTGCTTCTCCTTTTGAGAAGGGGGAACACTGTTTCCTTTAAGTGCTTCTCCTTTTGAGCAGGGGGAACACTGTTTCCTTTAAGTGCTTCTCCTTTTGAGCAGGGGGAACACTGTTTCCGATAAGTGCTTCTCCTTTTGAGAAGGGGGAACACTGTTTCCTTTAAGTGCTTCTCCTTTTGAGAAGGGGGAACACTGTTTCCTTTAAGTGCTTCTCCTTTTGAGCAGGGGGAACACTGTTTCCTTTAAGTGCTTCTCCTTTTGAGCAGGGGGAACACTGTTTCCTTTAAGTGCTTCTCCTTTTGAGAAGGGGGAACACTGTTTCCTTTAAGTGCTTCTCCTTTTGAGCAGGGGGAACACTGTTTCCTTTAAGTGCTTCTCCTTTTGAGAAGGGGGAACACTGTTTCCTTTAAGTGCTTCTCCTTTTGAGCAGGGGGAACACTGTTTCCTTTAAGTGCTTCTCCTTTTGAGCAGGGGGAACACTGTTTCCTATAAGTGCTTCTCCTTTTGAGCAGGGGGAACACTGTTTCCTTTAAGTGCTTCTCCTTTTGAGCAGGGGGAACACTGTTTCCTATAAGTGCTTCTCCTTTTGAGAAGGGGGAACACTGTTTCCTTTAAGTGCTTCTCCTTTTGAGCAGGGGGAACACTGTTTCCTATAAGTGCTTCTCCTTTTGAGCAGGGGGAACACTGTTTCCTATAAGTGCTTCTCCTTTTGAGCAGGGGGAACACTGTTTCCTTTAAGTGCTTCTCCTTTTGAGAAGGGGGAACACTGTTTCCTATAAGTGCTTCTCCTTTTGAGCAGGGGGAACACTGTTTCCTATAAGTGCTTCTCCTTTTGAGAAGGGGGAACACTGTTTCCTTTAAGTGCTTCTCCTTTTGAGAAGGGGGAACACTGTTTCCTTTAAGTGCTTCTCCTTTTGAGCAGGGGGAACACTGTTTCCTTTAAGTGCTTCTCCTTTTGAGAAGGGGGAACACTGTTTCCTTTAAGTGCTTCTCCTTTTGAGCAGGGGGAACACTGTTTCCTATAAGTGCTTCTCCTTTTGAGAAGGGGGAACACTGTTTCCTTTAAGTGCTTCTCCTTTTGAGAAGGGGGAACACTGTTTCCTATAAGTGCTTCTCCTTTTGAGCAGGGGGAACACTGTTTCCTTTAAGTGCTTCTCCTTTTGAGAAGGGGGAACACTGTTTCCTATAAGTGCTTCTCCTTTTGAGAAGGGGGAACACTGTTTCCTTTAAGTGCTTCTCCTTTTGAGCAGGGGGAACACTGTTTCCTTTAAGTGCTTCTCCTTTTGAGAAGGGGGAACACTGTTTCCTTTAAGTGCTTCTCCTTTTGAGAAGGGGGAACACTGTTTCCTTTAAGTGCTTCTCCTTTTGAGAAGGGGGAACACTGTTTCCTTTAAGTGCTTCTCCTTTTGAGAAGGGGGAACACTGTTTCCTATAAGTGCTTCTCCTTTTGAGAAGGGGGAACACTGTTTCCTTTAAGTGCTTCTCCTTTTGAGAAGGGGGAACACTGTTTCCTTTAAGTGCTTCTCCTTTTGAGAAGGGGGAACACTGTTTCCTTTAAGTGCTTCTCCTTTTGAGAAGGGGGAACACTGTTTCCTTTAAGTGCTTCTCCTTTTGAGCAGGGGGAACACTGTTTCCTTTAAGTGCTTCTCCTTTTGAGAAGGGGGAACACTGTTTCCTTTAAGTGCTTCTCCTTTTGAGCAGGGGGAACACTGTTTCCTATAAGTGCTTCTCCTTTTGAGAAGGGGGAACACTGTTTCCTTTAAGTGCTTCTCCTTTTGAGAAGGGGGAACACTGTTTCCTTTAAGTGCTTCTCCTTTTGAGAAGGGGGAACACTGTTTCCTTTAAGTGCTTCTCCTTTTGAGAAGGGGGAACACTGTTTCCTTTAAGTGCTTCTCTTTTTGAGAAGGGGGAACACTGTTTCCTTTAAGTGCTTCTCCTTTTGAGAAGGGGGAACACTGTTTCCTTTAAGTGCTTCTCCTTTTGAGCAGGGGGAACACTGTTTCCTATAAGTGCTTCTCCTTTTGAGAAGGGGGAACACTGTTTCCTTTAAGTGCTTCTCCTTTTGAGAAGGGGGAACACTGTTTCCTATAAGTGCTTCTCCTTTTGAGAAGGGGGAACACTGTTTCCTTTAAGTGCTTCTCCTTTTGAGCAGGGGGAACACTGTTTCCTTTAAGTGCTTCTCCTTTTGAGAAGGGGGAACACTGTTTCCTATAAGTGCTTCTCCTTTTGAGCAGGGGGAACACTGTTTCCTTTAAGTGCTTCTCCTTTTGAGAAGGGGGAACACTGTTTCCTTTAAGTGCTTCTCCTTTTGAGAAGGGGGAACACTGTTTCCTTTAAGTGCTTCTCCTTTTGAGCAGGGGGAACACTGTTTCCTTTAAGTGCTTCTCCTTTTGAGAAGGGGGAACACTGTTTCCTTTAAGTGCTTCTCCTTTTGAGCAGGGGGAACACTGTTTCCTTTAAGTGCTTCTCCTTTTGAGAAGGGGGAACACTGTTTCCTATAAGTGCTTCTCCTTTTGAGAAGGGGGAACACTGTTTCCTATAAGTGCTTCTCCTTTTGAGAAGGGGGAACACTGTTTCCTTTAAGTGCTTCTCCTTTTGAGAAGGGGGAACACTGTTTCCTATAAGTGCTTCTCCTTTTGAGAAGGGGGAACACTGTTTCCTTTAAGTGCTTCTCCTTTTGAGCAGGGGGAACACTGTTTCCTTTAAGTGCTTCTCCTTTTGAGCAGGGGGAACACTATTAGTGTTTCTAGCTGAACACTTAATTTAGGTAAACCAGAATTTCACACTTTTCCGAATCCGCGACATTCACATCAGTCTGCGCTTGTCGCCACTACAGACTTGTAATTTCACACTTTTCCGAATTACGCAACATCTAGTCTGCGCTTGTCCAAATTACAACTTCACACTTAAAATTTTTTACACAAGTCTGTAACCTGGTTACCTTTCTCTTTTCCTGGCGCCTCTTTTTTTCTCACTAGCAGCTGACTGTCTGTCGGTCCTTACAGCAACCTCAACGTCACTCTAGTAATCACCAGTATCACAGATCGACTCCGTTATTGCTCTCTCTCAGCCCGTTACTACAACACCGCAGCTGACAATATCGAGTAATCTGTCTCTCTCTCTCTCTTTTTTTTTTCCCCTTTTTTCTCTCCTTGTCTATACGAAACACATTTCCTATGATCGCCTTCCAATTCCTAAAGGCAAACAAAAGAATTAGTCACGTCAGTTAATACATACACTTATCAATCGCAGTGTGACTGGGATCGCACAGACAACATGCGTCCGTACTTACCGGGGATCACAAGCGATCTCGGTGGGACCTCCAAGAATTGTCGAAAACTTAATTACCTATTATATACAATGCATTAACTCCAAACACTTATTTTCAGATAAGTAAGAATTTATTAAAAGAAACTTGTATACAAGGGAAGGGGGTTCTAAACAATGGTCAGAACAACCTCTTCACTGAACAAAGGAAACAGTTCACATTTATACAGTTTAATCAATAACGCCTACCTGTGTAGAAAATGGGCGTACATGTACATTCTTTATTGGTTCAAGTGGTTAGTCAATCAAAATAGGGAACCCACCCTCTGGTCAACTTATCCATCATGCATTTCTTCTTTTTTTTGGTTTAAAGGGTATTAGGAAATTAATATGGTCAGGCATCTCTTTATGGTTTAGGTGTATTCGAAAGTTAATATGGTCAGGCATCTCTTTATGGTTTAGGTGTATTAGAAAGTTAATATGGTCAGGCATCTCTTTATGGTTTAGGTGTATTAGAAAGTTAATATGGTCAGGCATCTCTTTATGGTTTTCCACAGATGTGATGGAATAGTCCTGACACTGCAGAATGAGTTGGGGGGGTGGTGATGTGGAACACGGAATGCAGGAGAATCAGTGAGTGGACTCACTTTTGCTGACCTGGTTAGGTCATTGAAACATTTCCTGAACTGGACCCAAGTGCTGCTGATGTTTCTGCTTCTGGTGACCTCCTCTGCTCCCTCAGGCCAGGCCTTCTTGGTGGCAGAAGCAGGGGCACTTCCTCCTATCGGCCGGGTAAAACAGTTCCCTCCTCCTCCTCACCCCAGCCAGGAGCACCTGAAGTGAGGCATCATTAAATCTTGGAGCAGCCGTGCCCCTGTGCTGCTACATTGTGTCGTTTTAGTCTTTGCTCCAGAAAAAGCCATTGGAGCAATGACCCTTTAAATAGAGACGCTCCAGCTGACAGCCTGTCATTCGGGTGTGCAGTCCGCCCACTGCGCAGCTTTCAGACGGCAAACCCGGAAGCCACGTTAAGAGCCACCAATGAACTCGCGATCGTGTGGGGGACGATAAGATTTTATTATCCGGGTTTGCCGCGTGCCCATTGACCACCCCCCTCCCCCGCTGCCATCCCACCACCATTTGAAAATCGAGCCCATGGTCTTTCTCTTGTCACTATTGACTTTGTGTTGCTCTTTCTCTCTCTTTGCTTCTATCTTTCTCTTCCGAGCTCTTTTTGCTTCTCTCTCAGTTCTCTTCTGCCTTCCTACCAACCCATAACCCGATCACAATCATTACCTCGTCCTCTCTGAAGTATCCATTCAATCTCTGTATTCTCTCATTCTACTTGTTCCACAGTCACTCAACTCACTCTTAACCCTCCATCTACTCCCATTTCATTCCCACTCATTCCCCCCAAGGGCAGGTGGCAAGAGGCTTCAATTTTTCCCTCCTCCCTTCACCCACTCCTACACATTTCCCTCTCAGAGGCTTTCATTTTGCTTTCAAAATTCAACTTTTTTTAAAAATCGACCGAGGATGAGGAAAGACACTCTTTTAGTCTGCCGCTCTCTACATATATCACAGATATCAGCAATTAGAATGTTTACATTTTCTAACTGTCAACAAAGCACAGGTAAAATAATGAGAGGTTTACTTCAAAATTTAACGTGTTTTGTTTTAAATGAAGTCAAATTAGGATCAGGAAAGACACCCTGGGTGGAATTCAGGTAGGATCACAGCGGACAATACTGAACAATTCGGGTCGAGGGGCCTACCACCACCTCACTGCCCAAGCAGGAATTCCCTCCCCCCACTGGGACTGATGCTGCCTGCTCCTTTTCCACCTGCCGCATGCAAATGGAGCAGTGGGGTGAGGCCTGGGATCCAGATGGATTTTCCTGTTTCCGACACACTTACCACTGGTTCCAGGGGCCACCGTGTGGAAGGTGCCAATAGGCCCTAAGACACAGCGGTAAATATCCAAATGGAAGGAGGTGGCCTTGCAGTTGCCTCCTCCGCCTCCAGACGTTCCCAGAAACTTATCCGCTGGAGGCCTTGGTCTGCCCAAAGTCTTCAGTCGGAATCTGCATTCCAATCTGCACAATCTAAATTCAGCTAACATGGTTGCAACTTTTGGGAAAGGCTTTGGCCTCAAAGTAAAAACTTTAATGAAGGTACCAAAAGGCACAAAAGACTGCAATGGATAAATTTAATCATGTTATTTTAAAATATGCCTTTGAAAAAAAATTATTTTGTTCAAAACCTTATTTGGACATTAGAAATTTCAACTTCCCTTCCTAACAGCACTGTGGGAGAACCTTCACCACACGGACTGCAGCGGTTCAAGAAGGCGGCTCACCACCACCTTCTCAAGGGCAATTAGGGATGGGCAATAAATACTGGCCTTGCCCACATCCCATGAACGAATAAAAAAAAAACTACTGAGAAAGAAAATGTTGGATGTAATTTGTTATCAGAAAGCATTCCGAGTGATTTGTGAGGAAAAGATAATATACTGCCATCTCATGGCCCAAGCTTGTAATAACAGAGTGACAGGTGCCAGTTGACTTGGGAAAAGTGAATGGGAAATGTGAACATCGGATTTTATAAGGAAAAGTTGACAAAAAATTGTGACCAAATAAGGTGAAAATAGGAAGCAAGATTTCTGGACGGGAAGTGTCTGCAGGCGGAAGATTTTTAGTTCGATATACAGAGGGGATGAAATTCCTTGGGGGTTCCACTGGTCTCCCATCTTACCCATCTTACTCCCCTTGGTACTTGCCCCAAGGCACAGCACCGAGGTCGGGTTGCAAGACATCATGAGCACAAAATACATCCACTCCTCCATGGTACCATGTGCTAGTGGTCCAACAGCCAACAGCATTGTTCTGCCGTGCTCCCTGGTGTATCTTATTAACATCCTTTTGTCACTATAACAAAGCATTACTACTCATCAAAGGACAACTGGGGGGATTGGAAACAAAAATCTGCCTTAAAAAAATTTCTTTTGAAAAATCCCAATATGAAGAATAACTATTATGCATTTTGTATTAATTAATTCCCTCGTCCACTTTTTTTGTTATTTTTCACTAGCTAAGAGACAGGGCATTTATCTCTGCTAATTCTGATTCGAGGTTCATCTTTAGGACACTGGTCTCCAGGATGACCACAATTGTGGAGCAGTGTAACTCCACCCATTGAAGCCCCGAGCCTTCACTCTGCGTCTCACACTGATAGCGCAGCAAAGATTCGCCCCTCACTGTCTACAACATTTGGAACAGATGTTGGTGCATTAATAAAACAGGAAAAGTGGCTCAACCGTGGCTTACAAAAGAAATTAGGGATAGGATTAGATCCAAAGAAGAGGCATATAAAATTGCTAGAAAAAGCGACAAACCTGAGGATTGGGAGCAGTTCAGAATTCAGCAAAGGAGGACAAAGAGATTGATTAAAAGGGGAAAAATAGAGTATGAGAGTAAACTAGCAGGGAGCATAAAAACTGACTGTAAAAGCTTCTATAAATATGTCAAGAGAAAATGATTAGTGAAGACAAATGTAGGTCCCTTACAGTCAGAAATGGGGGAAATTATAATGGGGAACAAAGAAATGGCAGAACAATTAAACACATACTATGGTTCTGTCTTCACAAAGGAGGACACAAATAACCTCCCGGAAATGTTAGGGAACCAAGGGTCTAGTGAGAGGGAGGAACTGAAGGAAACCAGTATTAGTAAAAGAATAGTGCGAGGGAAATTAAGGGGGCTAAAGGCTGACAAATCCCCAGGGCCTGATAATCTACATCCCAGAGTACAAAAGGAAGTGGCCCTGGAAATAGTGGATGCATTGGTGATCATCTTCCAAAATTCTATAGACTCTGGAACAGTTCCTACAGATTGGAGGGTGGCAAATGTAACCCCACTATTTAAAAAAGGAGGGAGAGAAAAAACAGGGAATTACAGACCAGTTAACCTAACATCAGTAGTGGGGAAAATGCTACAGTCTATTATAAAAGATTCATAACGGAACACTTGGAGGGCATTAACGGGATTGGACAAAGTCAGCATGGGTTTATGAAAGGGAAATCATACTTAACAAATCTACTAGAGTTTTTTGAGGATGTAACGAGTAGAATAGATAGGGGAGAACCAGTGGATGTGGTGTATTTGGATTTTCAGAAGGCTTTTGATAAGGTCCCACACAATAGGTTAGTGTGCAAAATTAAAGCACATGGGATTTGGGGGGAATATACTGGCATGGATTGAGAATTGGTTGACAGACAGGAAACAGAGAGTAGGAATAAACGGGTCTTTTTCCGGGTGGCAGGCAGTGACTAGTGGGGTACAGCAGGGATCAGTGCTTGGGCCCCAGCTATTCACAATATATATCAATGATTTGGATGAGGGAACTAAATGTAACATTTGCAAGTTTGCAGACGACACAAAGCTGGGGTGGAATGTGAGCTGTGAGGAGGATGCAAAGAGGCTCCAATGTGATTTAGACAAGTTGGGTGAGTGGCCAAGAACATGGCAGATGCAGTATAACGTGGATAAATGTGAGGTTATCCACTTTGGTTGTAAAAACAGAAAGGCAGATTATTATCTGAATGGTGATAGATTGGGAAAAGGGGAGGTGCAACGAGACCTGGGTGTCCTTGTACACCAGTAACTGAGAGCGAGCATTCAGGTGCAGCAAGCAGTTAGGAAGGCGAATGGTATGTTGGCCTTCATTGCCAGAGGATTTCAGTACAGGAGCAAGGATGTCTTACTGCAGTTATACAGGGCCTTGGTGAGACCACATCTGGAATATTGAGTGCTGTTTTGGTCTCCTTATCTGAGGAAGGATGTCCTTGCCATGGAGGGAGTACAACGAAGGTTTACCAGACTGATTCCTGGGATGGCAGAACTGACGTATGAGGAGAGATTGGGTCGACCAGGCCTATATTCACCAGAGTTTAGAAGAATGAGAGGTGATCTCATCGAAACATATAAAATTCTAACAGGACCAGACAGACTAGATGCAGGGAGGATGTTCCCGATGGCTGGGGAGTCCAGAACCAGGGGTCACAGTCTCAGGATACGGGGTATGCCATTCAGAACCGAGATGAGGAGAAATTTCTTCACTCAGACGGTGGTGAACCTGTGGAATTCACTGCCACAGAAGGCAGTGGAGGCCAAGTCATTAAATATATTCAAGAAGGAGATAGATATATTTCTTAATGCTAAAGGGATCAAGGGATATGGGGAAAAAGCGGGAACAGGGTACTGAGTTAGACAATCAGCCATGATCATTTTGAATGGCGGAGCAGGCCCAAAGGGCCGAATAGCCGACTCTTGCTCCTATTTTCGATGTTTTATGTTTCTATGTTTCCAACATTGCCCATTGCCCACGCACCCTGTTCTCTGGGTCGTAACCACATGGATTATTACTGTTATTGCATTCTAGTGAATCAAGTCATTGTAATCGAAATGAAGACCAAGGGTTTTTGCCAAACACCATTTCATCAAAGGTGAGGCCCCTTTAACTGGACGGGTCACACCGTGAGGTCACAGAGCGAGCCTCACCCTCACACTGAGCATCACAGTGAGATCAGACATCACAAGAGGTTTGTAAACTGGGTCAATTTGAGGCAGGAGGCTGGACAACCAGTTTAAGTGAAGGAAAGGGAGCTGCACTGACTGTGACTAACTGGCTGATCTATCTCGGAGTGAATGGGGTCGGGTAGAGGATCTGAACAGGTTGACTTTGTGAAGAGAACACATGGAAACATCATCAATTAGACAGAAGGTTGTGGTCATTGAAAGGTTTGTCTCAACGTGTTTATCTTGTATCATTATTTGTGAAAGTCACAACGAGTAATATGGACAGTTTAACAGACCCAGTAATATTGATGCACAGTCGGGTGGAATAGTTCAATGTAATGTCACTAAAGGATCTTCCATGGCGTTGCTCATTAGGTAGTCTGGGGCCTGGAGCCTGGTTACTGCTGGTGACTGAGCCCCACTCTCAGGTCCCTCCCTCCCTGTTGTCCCTCACTGACCGGCTGCTCCCAGTCCTTGAGTTTGGTGCTCACTCCCTGTTCTGTAAATGTAGACAACTACTTACCATTGGTAGATCTCCCATGGCATTGCCCATAGGTAGTCTGGAAGGTGGGAACCAGTTACCAATGTTTACTGGGCCCCACTCCAGTTGCTGTAAATGTTTACAACTACTTAACATCATTGGTAGAAGGCAAACAATCCCATCGCTGCCCCACCGCTCCTGACACCGGCCCAAGGGAAGGGAATTGGACATAAACTTGTAAAGGAGAGATTTGCAGGGCTCTGAGGAAAGAGCATTGCAGTGGGATAATTGGGGAGCTCTTTCCAAGAGCCAGCACAGATACAAGGGGCCGAATGGTCTCATTCTGTGCTGTACCTTTCTATGATTCTAGGTACGGCAGTCTCAACCGATGATCCTGAGCTACAAAACTCAAAATTAATTTTCCTCATTCTGATTAGAATAGACTGAGCCAGCAGAGTGGGAGAGGATAGAAGTCTTGGAGAGGGAGAGAAGACATTGACAGAGGAAGAGTTGGAGACAGGGATTGGATACAGAGAAAGAGAAAAGAGAGAAAGACACAGAGAATATGAAGAGAGCTCAGAGAGTGAGGTGGGAAAACTTTCACAAGAGACTCTCAGAGGCAACTCTTGCAGCAAATAGGCACTGTACCAATTCCTTCCATTCTTTTGAGCTGTAGGCAATATCTGAAACACCGAAAATACTGCATTCTGGGGGTGGAGGGGGGAGATAGTGGCTGTTTTAAACAGAAAATGGAAATACTGCTCCTGAAATGTTTTTGATGTGGAACAGTTTATTATTTAATTGAACTCAGTGCATTGACACTCTGTTAATTAAAAATATAAAAAGATCTGGAGCTTGGGCTTGGCCTCAGACAATGAGACTGAAGGAGTCGGGGAGATACTCTTGACCCAGGTGTTTCTGGTGTCGTCTGGACTTGTCAATCCCTGGGTCCTTGCCAAGGACCTCCCAGGTCAGCTGGTTCAGGTCCTGCCATCGAAAGCACTCCGATAGTGTCAGACAAGCTCCTCTTGTGCCAGTGATCCTGGTTCACCTGAAGGCATGGCAGCCATTCTGGACCTTCTCTCTGATTCTGAAGAAGGTGTCAATTGTCCAACTCCAGAACCGGTGGAATCTTCTGCCTTTAATACTCAGGTGGCATCAGAATCTGTGGCCAGAAACGTTACATGAAAAGAAACAAGTCGATAAGTTCTGCACCCAACATCTGCATTAAGCATTTCCAGGTTAAATGGTTTACTATACGTGGGCAGCTATAAAATGCCTGTCGTTGTCCTTGTTGCAATCCAGTGATTTTATGTGTAATTTCTTCTACTGCCACAGGTACACGGTTGGTGTCAGGATGAGTGAGAGGAAATGGGTGTTTTTATCAAACTCCCCACAGACTAAAGTTGTAACAAAACCACAAAGAACAAGTGGATCTAATACAAGTGAGAGCGTATCCTGACCGGAATCGAATCAATGCCAGTAGAGATACCACAAAGGAGGGAGCAGTGCAACTGAAATTCCCCTCACGCCATCCCTCTGTGTCCCATCCATTTCTCAGTGCCAACTCCACATCTTTTCATTTGCTTTTTAATTGACGGCCAAAAACCAACCCCCAAAGACCCATCTAAACGTGCAGCCAATGACTGGAGATGGTGTTAAACCCACTCTCTCCCTTCTCTTACATTTCTTTCACATCCCAGACTCCCAGTTTCAGCAAAATGTAAGGGTCCACCCACCAGGTTTATTTTGTTCACCTCCCCGGATTAACAAGACAAATAGATGTCAAGAGTACGGAACTGAAACTAAAAGTTAGGAGCTGGTTCATTGATTCTGATGATTGAAGCAAAGAAAGTGCCCAGAGAGAACCTTAGTCCCTTCCTCGATTGATTGTGTCTCATCTACAGGCCCATCTGAGGAGTCATTGAAGGGTTGGCCAACAATTTACACTGATCACTAAGAGTGAGAAGTCTGTGGGTCTGTAATTTGGACACTAAGGTCACCGAGCCTGTTATCCCTACCAGCTCCACCTTGACTTATTCTGACATCTATTTGTATTGTTAATTTGCTCCCCTCCTCCCCACTCCCCTGGGCTGGACCTCCACGTCCAGCCATCTTGTCCCTGAATCGGCATCAAGCACCAACCCTGCTCCAACTCCAGGCTCAGTTCGGCACTGCTCGGGGTTAACTGCACTGGCACTGGAGAGGGCCCAGTCCATACAGTCATCTCCGACCGATGTCGGCTGGAGCTCCACCTTGGGACTGAACAGGAAAGTCTCGAGGGAGGACGCTCCGGTTGTTGCCCCGATGGTGTAGAGTGGGACGGGCTGGTTAAAGCCACTCGCCAACTAGTCCCTGCCATCCCAGTCCACATCATCGGGTGAAGCCCCGGTACCAACTTGTACCGAGGCCTCCCGGGATAAAGAGGAAGAGTCCTCCTCTGGCACCAGCTGGCTCTGAGGTGTCCGTGCCTTCTGGTGCCAGAATCAGGCTGGTTCCCCCAAGCGCCGCCAGCTACTGTTGGTGAGTCCTTCACCAGAGGCATCCGTCGTGCCCTCTGGTGGCACAAACCCAGCCCCGGGACATTGGTCTCCAGTTGGCGCCAGCTCATTTGGGGGCACCACCCTCGGAGGACTCGACCCCGCTCAGGGTCACCTATGCTGCGGGTGAGTTCCACTTTGGTGAGGGCAGTCCCAGGTCTCCGTTCACTTTTTATAGATCTGTGTCTCCCCCACCCCCCACCACCTTCAGCCGCTCCCTACAATTCCTGAGGGGCAGCCAGGTTCCAAGGGCTCTCACTCCCAGGGAGGTTACGTGTGCCTCAGTGGCACCTCCCCCGAGTGGCAGGGGCTCAAGTCTCGATGGTTTAACTCGATCGGCACTTGTATTCATGAGCCCGTTGCTGGTACAGCCGCCCTCATCCCTGTTCCCAGGGGCTAACTATCAACCTTCCCTGTCGGTTTAGCCCGAGGAAGCTGCCCGGAGGCTTCCCACCTTCGGAAGCCCAGTTGGGAGCCTGAGTCAGACCACGACCTCCAGTCACTGAGGCTTATTCATGTATTCAACACAAGGGTGACCCAGAGTCTGAAACTGTCGGTTCCGGAAGTCCCTGTCCTTCTGTTGGTTATGGCCAAGGTAGACAGCATCCATAGTGCCTCCGCCACCCTGCTTCACACCTTGCAGTTCACTGATCCAGCTGGTGAACTTTAGTCGTGAAAGCATCAGAAGGAAGGTCACCGCCCAGGAAACGAGTCCTGTTCCACCCACCACAATCCAAATGGTGGGACATGTGGGTCTGGTGGACCTTCCTGCAGGGTTTGGCGCATATCCCATTTTCCCTGCCACCAAATCCACTGGGGCCGGCTTTACTTATTGGCAGGCAAATGTTTCTCAGGTGAGTTCAGGGAACAATCCCTGCCACACAGTGAGGACCACCTTCAGAGAGCATCCACTGCAGCAGCAGGCTGTGTGGGTGCCCTCAATGTAGGAGCAGCGTCCATCGTCCAGTGGATCTTGTATCACCAATTAGCTTGGCTGCGCACCTTGGGGTTCCTTCAGGAACTGTACAGCAACTACTGCAGCTGCCGTTTGATGCTGAGGTCTTCTTTGGCGAGCAAATGGAGGAGCTGCTGCAGGGCTACAAGCATCTCCAGCAGAACCTTCAGGCATTCCCCCACTGGCACCAAAGGTGGGGGGGACACTATTTTATTTTGTAGCTTTGGCAACACCCCATTTACAGGCCCCTTCAGGGACAGCAGCCTTTTCAAGGCTTTAGCTGGACCGCAATGTCCTTTGTACCATGCCAGCCTGTCATTCCAGATTAGGACCTGGAACGCAGGGAGCTCGCAATAAGCAACCTTCGAGACCCTGTCCAGCTCCACCTCCCCAAGCAGTGATCCTGCCTTGATGGCCCACCACAGATCTGGATGACTGGCCATTTCCAGTCCTTCCATGTGGACGTGGATCACTCTGGATGCTTGGTTCCAGGAGACCAGTAGTGAGTATCCTCTGCGTTAGCAGCTTGAGCCTCCATGTTTTTCACAACGTGGTTTGGTTTGACCATCAGAGGAACCATCTACTAGTGGGCATACTGGCAGGTGACATCATGGTCTTCTACCATCCACACTGAGAGTGAGTGAGTGATTGTCATCCAGAAGGCTCAACTGTTGGGGATATTTCTCCAGTTGAGTCTTGCTCCGCCAGTAATGTTTCCACCAGTCTCCTTTGTCACGGCATCTGAACTGGAGCTGGTGGTCCTGGGAGCACAGTGTTCTCCAGGGGTTGGTGCTACAGCCATCAGGGTCTTCAGCTCTGACATATGGGTGGAGGTCACATTCAGGGTGAATGGGCTTCTAGGCCAGTGGACACGGATGGGTTCACTTGGCATTTCAACAGGCTCGAGATGTGACCGATACAACAGGACATTATCCACTTTCAGACTCGGTGCGGGGTAAGTCAGGGTGTCTCCAGACAGACAATATGACAGTATTCCGGTCTGTCTACAAACAGGGTGGGACTCCCTCCTGGGTCCTTCTGTCAAGATGACACGTTGCTTCCCATTGGTGTTTGAACGATGGGGTGACACTCTTGGTGCCACATTTGGCCGGTGTGGACAACACTACAGTCGGCACACTCAGCTGCTCTGTAGTCCACCCTGACGAGTGGATGATCCACACTGAGGTCGTCCAGAATATCTTCAGGACTTGGGGGGTGACCAGATCGATCGACTTGCTCGTATCACCAGACAATCACCAATCTGCTCGAGGACCTCAGACAGTCAAGGTGGAGGCTGGGACAGTCTTTCGTTCTTTTGTTTCTAGATTCTGTTGCTCAGGGTTGCCTGATCTCCAGGATGCTGCAGAAAATTGCAGCAGGAGGTGGTTCTGGTTAACCCTTTACTGGCCTCACAGACCGTGCTTTTCAGATACCCCGGTGTTGAATGCTGCCAGTCTGACTTCAGGAGCCCATGGGAGAACGCCAAGTCATTTGAAGATTAAAGATGTCCCTACTTTTTTAGGGAATCTTTCTGCTTCATTCCGACATCCTCCAAACACTGCTGGACACTGTCCAACTGGTACTCATGGTGAGAAGGGTGGACCCTGCAAGGGAACAGAATCCGGCTCCCAGGACAAATAGGTCAAAGTGAGTGTGATTCCCAGAAATGCTCGGGAGCAAGGGTCCAGTGAGAAGGAGGAATTAAAGGAAATTATTATTAGTAAAAAAAATAGTGCTGGAGAAATTAATGGAACTTAAAGCCGATAAATCCCCAGGGCCGATAATCTGCATCCCAGAGTACGGAAAGAGGTAGTCATGGAAATAGTGGATGCATTCGTTGTCATCTTCCAAAATTCTACAGATTATGGAACAGTTCCTGCAGATTGGAGGGTGGCAAATGTAATCCCACTATTTAAAAAAGGAGGGAGCGAGAAAACAGGGAAATACAGACCGGTTGGCCTAACGTCAGTAGTAGGGAAAATGCTGGAGTCTATTATAAAGGATGTGATAACAGGACACTGAGAAAATATCAACGGGATTAGACAAAGTCAACATGGATTTATGAAAGGGAAATCGTGTTTGACAAACCTGCTGGAGTTTTTTGAGGAAGTAACTGGGAGACTGGATATTGATTGAGAGTTCGGCCGAAGGGGAGAAACCGGAATCGGTCGGGTCGGGGGGGGTGGGGGTAACCTTTCCCGGTTTATACTCGGGCCCGATGCCCGGTCCCCCCGGGATTGATAAACCTGCTCCCCCGATCCTCCGACCCGCTCCCTCCGATCCTCCGACCCGCTCCCTCCGATCCTCCGACCCGCTCCCCCCGATCCCCCGACCCGCTCCCTCCGATCCTCCGACCCGCTCCCTCCGATCCTCCGACCCGCTCCCCCGATCCCCCGACCCGCTCCCTCCGATCCTCCGACCCGCTCCCTCCGATCCTCCGACCCGCTTCCTCCGATCCCCACCGACCCGCCCTCTCCGATCCTCCGACCCTCTCCCTCCGATCCTCTCCCTCCGACCCCCTCCCTCCGATCCTCCGACCCTCTCCCTCCGATCCTCCGACCCCCTCCCTCCGATCCCCCGACCCGCTCCCACCGACCCTCTCCCTCCGACCCTCCGACCCCCTCCCTCCGATCCCCCGACCCGCTCCCTCCGATCCTCCGACCCCCTCCCTCCGATCCCCCGACCCGCTCCCTCCGATCCTCCGACCCCCTCCCTCCGATCCTCCGACCCCCTCCCTCCGATCCTCCGACCCTCTCCCTCCGATCCTCCGACCCGCTCCCTCCGATCCTCCGACCCGCTCCCTCCGATCCTCCGACCCGCTTCCTCCGATCCCCCGACCCGCCCTCTCCGATCCTCCGACCCTCTCCCTCCGATCCTCTCCCTCCGACCCGCTCCCTCCGATCCTCCGACCCTCTCCCTCCGATCCTCCGACCCCCTCCCTCCGATCCCCCGACCCGCTCCCACCGACCCTCTCCCTCCGATCCCCCGACCCGCTCCCACCGACCCTCTCCCTCCGACCCTCCGACCCCCCTCCCTCCCGATCCCCGACCCCCTCCCTCCGATCCCCCGACCCGCCGACCCGCTCCCTCCGATCCCCCGACCCGCTCCCTCCGATCCTCCGACCCCCTCCCTCCGATCCCCCGACCCGCTCCCTCCGATCCGCTCCCACCGACCCTCCACCTCCGATCCCCCGACCCGCTCCCTCCGACCCCCTCCCTCCGACCCCCTCCCTCCGATCCCCCGACCCGCTCCCTCCGATCCGCTCCCTCCGACCCGCTCCCTCCGACCCTCCGACCCGCTCCTTCTGATCCTCCGACCCCCTCCCTCCGATCCTCCGACACCTCCCTCCGACCCCCTCCCTCCGATCCCCCGACCCTCTCCCTCCGACCCGCTCCCTCCGACCCGCTCCCTCCGACCCTCTCCCTCCGACCCTCTCCCTCCGACCCTCTCCCTGCGACCCTCTCCCTGCGACCCTCTCCCTGCGACCCTCTCCCTGCGACCCTCCGACCCTCTCCCTCCGACCCTCCGACACTCTCCCTCCGACCCGCCCCCCTCTCCCTCCGACCCTCTCCCTCCGACCCTCTCCCTCCGACCGGCCCCCCTCTCCCTCCGACCCTCTCCCTCCAACCCTCCGACCCTCTCCCTCCGACCCTCTCCCTCCGACCCTCTCCCTCCGACCGGCCCCCCCTCTCCCTCCGACCCTCTCCCTCCGACCCGCCCCCTCCGACCCTCTCCCTCCGACCCTCTCCCTCCGATCCTCCGACCCGCTCCCTCCGACCCTCTCCCTCCGACCCTCTCCCTCCGACCCTCTCCCTCCGACCCTCTCCCTCCGATCCTCCGACCCGCTCCCTCCGACCCTCCGACCCTCCGACCCGCCCCCTCCGACCCTCTCCCTCCGACCCTCTCCCTCCGATCCTCCGACCCTCTCCCTCGGACCCGCACCCTCCGACCCTCCCCCTCCGACCCTCTCCCTCGGACCCGCACCCTCCGACCCTCCCCCTCCGACCCTCCCCCTCCGACCCTCCGACCCTCTCCCTCCGACCCTCTCCCTCCGACCCTCTCCCTCCGACCCTCTCCCTCCGACCCTCTCCCTCCGACCCGCACCCTCCGACCCTCTCCCTCGGACCCTCCCCCTCCGACCCTCCGACCCTCTCCTCCGACCCTCTCCCTCGGACCCGCACCCTCCGACCCTCTCCCTCCGACCCTCTCCCTCCGACCCTCTCCCTCCGACCCTCTCCTCCGACCCTCTCCCTCCGACCCTCCGACCCTCTCCCTCCGACCCTCTCCCTCCGACCCTCTCCCCTCTCCCTCCGACCCTCTCCCTCCGACCCTCTCCCTCCGACCCTCCGACCCTCTCCCTCCGACCCTCTCCCTCCGACCCTCTCCCCCCGACCCTCTCCCTCCGACCCTCTCCTCCGACCCCCTCCCTCCGACCCTCCGACCCTCTCCCTCCGACCCTCTCCCCCCGACCCTCTCCCTCCGACCCTCTCCCTCCGACCCTCTCCCTCCGACCCTCTCCCTCCGACCCTCCGACCCTCTCCCTCCGACCCTCTCCCCTCTCCCTCCGACCCTCTCCCCCGACCCTCTCCCTCCGACCCTCTCCCCTCTCCCTCCGACCCTCCGACCCTCTCCCTCCGACCCTCTCCCTCCGACCCTCCGACCCTCTCCCTCCGACCCTCCGACCCTCTCCCTCCGACCCTCCGACCCTCTCCCCCCCGACCCTCCGACCCTCTCCCTCCGACCCGCTCCCTCCGACCCTCCGACCCTCTCCCTCCGACCCTCCGACCCTCTCCCTCCGATCCTCCGACCCGCTCCCTCCGACCCTCTCCCTCCGACCCTCCGACCCTCTCCCTCCGACCCGCTCCCTCCGACCCTCTCCCTCCGACCCTCCGCTCCGACTCGCGCAGCTTCCAATGGCCGCGCGTGCTCCGGGCTCACAGGCAACAATGAGCCGCTACTGCGCCTGCGCGCTGGCATTCCCTGCTACAGATAGGGGACATTCTGTACCGCGCTGCATGCTGGGGGCTGCAGCCGCCATTGATCATCTTAATCTCCGGACTGACAGCAAAGAGATTGGAATCAGGGAGAATGTGTTTGCTCCATGGATAATAAAATACTCGGAAACTTCAACACTTGATGCTATTAAAACCGCAACAAACACCCAGTGCAGCCGTGGTCCGCCACTTTGGTTCACTCCAAATATGATTTCTTCCCGTGACTATTCATTTCGTTCTGTTAAATATTGTAACTACCGGGTTCAATTAATGTTTATTTCCCAACTGCCCCTCAGGACCGTCACTCTCACATTTCACCCCACTCTGGCGACCAAGGAGAGTCCCGGACCAATAGGAAGAGCGGAGAGTGACTGGAGGACCGAGTGTGCGGTTGGTGCTCCAACCAGTCGGAGTGTGTGAGGGGTGGGACTGACGGCAGTGAGTGGACGGGTCTGAGCCCGGAGGTCCCTCATTGTCTGAAACTCTGCATCAGATTGAAAACTTCATTTATGTTAAATTCAAGGAGAAAACCGGACCTTTATATTATGGCTTTAAACAGATGAAACCCTGTGAGGTGGAGCTAACGTTTCAACATTTGTTAGTAAAATGGATTAATTAAGGACGCCATGGATTATTTAATATAATAACTCAAGTGCAGTGATAAAGGAAATGCAGCGGATGTTGTGTCGATGGATTTTGAAAAGGTGTTTGATAAGGTGCCGGACACGAGCTTTTTGGTAAAATTAAGACTGGAGTAATTAAAGGGAGTGGGGGATCGTGGGTAGGAAGTTGGGTAAAGGGCAAAAAACAGAGAGTTGTGGTGAATGGATGTTCTTCAGACTGGAAGGATGTAAACA